>NW_011494896.1:3291710-3309895 GCF_000754665.1 Bison bison bison | reverse complement strand
AGATGAAACTCCAGTACTTTGGCCACCTCATGAGAAGAGTTGACTCATTGGAAAAGACTCTGATGCTGGGAGGGATTGGGGGCAGGAGGAAAAGGGGACAACAGAGATGAGATGGCTGGATGGCATCACCGACTCGATGGATGTGAGTTTGAGTGAACTCCAGGAGATGGTGATGGACAGGGAGGCATGGCGTGCTGCGATTCATGGGGTCGCAAAGAGTCAGACACGACTGAGCGACTGAACTGAACTGAATACTAGAGGAACTGACAAGACATTAAATAAAGTATATGAAACTCAAAGAAGAGTGGTTGGTTTATGTTGGGTACTTGTAAGTTATACTTACTGTTACTCATTTTTTAATATGGTAGGAAGTAAGCAAAAATGGATTGATCATATTCATCAGAAATCTATCATGCACTGTATAATTACCTGCATATATGTAAATGTTTTATCATCCCAAATAGATTGCTAGTTTAAAGATAGATTTAAAGTCAATTAAAAAATATACAAAGTTCAAATAATACTGTGGCATCTATTGAAGATATTTTAGAAAACAAAGAAGGAAAATAACCAATCCGATCTCAAAGCAAAATCACATTTTTTGCAACCATTCTTAGTATTTAGTACATTTTCTGTTTTCTATAAATAGAACTTCTCTGAAAAATAACTGGAACCATATAAAACATATAATTTTATATTTTTCTTTTTAAAACTTGACATTACATGACAAGCCTTTTTCTATTTATTATAGAACATAATATAATATGTTGTTATAATATGAAAGTAAATATAAATATTATATAAATGTAATATGAAAGTTATATTTCATTCCTATACTAACAGATTTCTCTAGTTTAATCATTAGCTTCTTCTTGTACATTAAGGCTATTCACAATTTTAGAACACTATACACAATCCTGTTATAAGTAACTTTCTCTGTTTCTCTCTCCACCTGTCCCTAACACCTCTTTCTCCTTCCTTCCTTTCTCTTTTGGTCTTTAACATTATTTACTCGAGAGAGAATTCAGAACTCTAATTACTAACTAAAACATGTGTGATTTATTCTAGAATCTTGTACATGTTATACTGAGCTTATTTGTATTCCCCACAGTGTCTTATATAGAGTCACACATAGTAGGTGCTTGATAAATATATGTTGTTTAAATGACTAATAAAATAGATGGGAAAACTTCAACAAATGATTACTGTCACACTGGTTTAACCTATTGGCATAAATCAAATTGACAAAGTAAGCATCGTTGTAAATGTGTAACACAAGAAGACCACAGTAAAATAGAATATAATGAACTATATGGGCTTCCCAGGTGACACTTGTGGTAAAGAATCCTCCTGCCAGTGCAGGAGTTGAGGGTTCGATCCCTGAACCAGGAAGATCCCCTGGAGAAGGAAATGAAAACCTGCTCCAGCATTCTTGCCTGGAAAATCATATGGACAGAGGAGCCTGGTGGGCTACAGTCCATGGGGTCGCAAAGACTTGGAGCGACTGAGCACACACAGCACATAATGATATATAGGCACACAAAATGCTGTAATTTATATGTTCGGTTCTCTGATTTCTAGTGTGTAGACCTTTAGCAGAACAAACAATACTCGAGCCTTTACAATTCCTTACAAATGGGAAAAAAAAATATTCAAAATAACATAATTAAGTGGCTTTTCATGAAATACTTTAAAATAAATGTTAAAATCTACTTTTAAAAGCTCTATTTAATGGAAAAATCACATGTAAAGTATTGGTTTAATACAAAATGAAAATGAATATTCAATTTCCCAAATACTATGCTCCAATCTTGTCTTCATCCTCCTATCAGTTCCTCACAACCTAATCATACATTCTCATTGGTATATAAATCAGTTATATAGTCAGAATATTTTGAATGAACACTGATCATATTCCAGGCATTGTACTAGAAACTATTTCTAAACTAACTGCAAGTTCCTAAATGCCCCCGGCCCTTTCTCCTCTGGACTTCTATACGCACACTGCCACTCTGCTCCCCTCCTCTTGTTTAAGTGGGTAACTCTTACTTTTCTTTCACTTTAAGTTTCCATTAGATGTACTCTCTGCTACAAAGCTGCCCCTTCCACACCAAGAATGTGTTAGATGCCTCTCATGCTGTGCTCCTTCAACATCTGTGATTATTCCTTATCATATTATGTCATAAATGCCTGTTAACTTTTGTGTCTCCTCCTCTAGACTATACATGCCTAGAGGATAGATGTTCTTATAAATTAAGAGGATTTAAATTATCTTGATAATGTACTCTCTTGTGAGTGTGTTTTGCTTATAAATGCTAACTGTCTTAAGACTAGCTGGTATATATAACTCAGTTTCACAATAATAATTGCCCCTAGTTTCCTAAGTATTATATTTATTCCTCTGATTAAACTGAAAACTCCCTGGGGTCAGGGTTCTTGTCTCAACCTTCTTCTGTAACCTCCAGAGTACTAGGAGAGAATTCTCATTAATTAATTATTCATGAGTGGTTACACTGGACACAATCACAACTCTAATACAACCCCCACTGGTTTATAGTTTATAGAAGCCCAGTTTACTGGAAATATAATAACACGATTCTTCTCTAGGAACCAGGAATTTGACGGCAAGGTAAATGGTGTAACCCACAAGAAAAGCAATTTCTAAATATTTTCCAAGGAACCAAAAAATCCATAATTCAGAAATCTGCTTTCTCAGATCTCTCTAAAAACATAATCTAAAACCCATAGACTACTATTGTCAATTTAAATAAAATGTACAACGTGAGAATTGCAAGTTTTATTTGGGGCAAAATGAGGACGGCAGCCTGGGAGACAGCAGCTCAGATAGCTATCTGGGCTCATAAAATCAACACCTGAAAATATCTGACTATCTGAAGACCTGACCTGTCAGTTTTTCCCCAAGTGCAGGGGAGACCCTAGCCCTAACCCTAATTTCTGCCTCATTTCTGCCCTCCACCCTGAACTCCTTTCAGCGGGTACTGAAGGTCTGCAGCTAGAGCAGGACATTATTTAATCCTTGCAGAGGTAGATGGCGAGTGCAGATTTGTAATTGACACTATTTTCATGAAGATGTTTATAACAGTTTTATTCTTTTAACAGTTAAAGCTTAACCAAATGGAAGATGACTTCTTTCCCACATAGTATTTTTCTTCCTGTGTTCAGATCCCAGTTGATATAAGTCCTGGCCTTTCTCCGCCCATTAGTTCACCCCACCCTAAATGAGGAAGAAGGATGACTCACCCGTCAGTTTTGGCAAAAAGTAAACTAGGCATGTTTAGCCCACGGGCACCCTTCTTCCTCTTGGGAGCAAGTGGGCCATAGAGAGCATCTTCTCCCCAAGGGTACAATCTTCATCACTGTTGAGATAGGTTATTGTCCATGACTGGTTGTAACTGGGGAGAAGATAGCATGAGGAAGGAGTCTGCGTAATTGCAAGGTTTAGTGAGAGACCCAGCTGGCTCTTACGGTAAGCTCCACGTTCCAACCTGGGCTTAATCAGTAATAAAGGTAATATTTTGGCTCCATCTGCCACTCTTTTGTTTTATTTCTTCAATTATTCAAAGCCCAGGCAGAGAAGAGGAATGCCATTTATTGGCTCCCTTCAGAGAGCAACAGATGGGGATACACAAAAGTGAAAATAACTTTACTGTTACAGTAGTGAAATATAAGCAATACTTACCTTCTACTTTCCTAATTTTCATTATTTTGTTATAGCATTATTTTTTTAAAGGGGTTGCAGGAAAGCTAATGTGACAACAAAATCAACAAAATCAAAATAATTTCTGTACTGTATACATATCAGTTTAATCACTTATCACACCTGCTTGAAAATAATTAGGCTGAATTTCAAAAGTAAAACAACATAATAAAAACAAAATTTTAAACACACACTAAAAGTGCAAAAATATTGTCTACTTTTAAAGTTCAAAATGTCTGAACTTAGGTGCTATATGTAGTCTCAATTTTTCAAAAGGGAAGATGAAATGTGATAATTCTTTTTTAACAATTCCAGAAGGCAAAACTTTTTGGAAGAAAAGGACCACTTCTCTTAGAGATATCCGTTCTTCTCAGCAGGATTTTAAATATCATTATCGCTAGTTGGCAGAGAAAGGCTCCAATATGTCACTGGAAAATATGTCCCTACATGAAGCAAATGATAGCAGAAGAAGTTTGGTCTCAAACCAGACCTGCCGTTTGGCTTCCCTGAGGCTCAGGTCTGGTGGAAGAGCCAGACTTCCACCCTAGAACTCATCTCCCACAGCTCCTCTGCTTTCTCCATCTCATTAGCGTCCATAACCCCTCTTTCTGTGTCTTGAAAGTTTGACAGCTTCAGTTCACAGGATCTCAAAGAGAATTTACAAAAGTGTAACCCAATCCCTTCTATGTTAAAAAAGAAACCATTTACTGAGAGCTGTGTATTTACCACAGGGAAGGGGCTTTAGGCAGAATCCGCTTAGCAGTATATTGACATTTATCATACAACACTCCTTTATGAAATAAATCTCAGCAATTTTATTTCGCGTTCTGATACAAGAAATACAATTAAATATTTTTGAGCAGAGCAATGGAAGTATGAGAATAGGCTATAAACCTTTCGGATAGACAAGTGATTAGATTTTCTTGACTGGTGAAGAAAAAAAATTTATGAAAATATACCATACCCTGGCTTTTGAATTTTTATTTCATATTTTTGCTCTTTTAATCTGGTAGACCACCCCTAATATAATCCATCAAGGAAGGCATTTTGTCTGCAAGTATCAGCTTCATCATCTATGAAATGGAGACAGTATTTCACAGTGAGGTTTAAACTAGGCAACTAAAGAAGGGTGGTACAGTGCATACCTAACAGAAAAGACCCCAAAGTTCCCATTATTATTTCACAATGTATAGGTGGCTTACTTTTGACCATCATATTAATACAAATGATTTCCATAAGCTTCATATAACCTAAGTGCTATGCACTTGCATTTCAAATCACTTTAAGTTCTTAACTCTTTTTCTACTGTATCCTTAATATATGGAGAAAATATATGTGTAATTACCTACATGTCCTCTTCTTCTCTTGGAAACTCACAGTGTATCTTAGCATATTAAATGCTCAGAGAGGCTCTGTAGTAAAGAAATGTGCCTTTTTGTGTGCGGTTGTTTAAATTTTATAAGAAGGCCTATTATAGTATCTCCTTGGTTACTTTTCCATAGAACACAGTAGAAAACAAGACACTAAAATAAGGAAGAGCTAAAGTTATAGTGGCAGAACTGTAGGTGATTTTTGTTTTCTGCTTTTGTCTTTTTCATAATTTCCCCCTAAATATTAAATTTCCATAAATTTACAATCAGATATATCATTATTTTAAAAAAAGAGATACACGGCACGGACTATATTTGCCAAGTGTTTGTTATCCTTATATCTCTGTCCCTGGATCTTAGTAGCTTAGTTTCCTCACTGAGTATCTTGGGCTTTTCATCAGTACAATGGACATATCATTTTCATAATACTTCTCAGGGTAAACATCTTTAAAAGCCAGTACAATGAAATGCTAACAAACAGAAGCAGAGCATTTTGCTCTTAAGACTCCTTTAAAACTTTAAATCCAGGAGTCTATATGCACAGTCATTATACTAAAGAATGATCAATTTGACTTTTCCAGGTTGAGGCTTTCTAATTCTGACTTCACAGCTCTTGGACTGACAAGATTTAGCCTCTACGAATACTTGGGCTACTTCTCAGTTGTGTGATCTAGAATATAATGTATTGTGTAATCTCCCTAAGGATCTATTTTCTTATCTGCAAAATGGGAACAAGGTCACTCATGCTTTAGTGTTATTAACAAAATGGGATAAGTCTCTGTGGAAATGCTTTGTAAGTGGAAGTACAAAATTCTGTACAGAAATTATTTTTTTTTAATTCTCTCCTTTTAATATCAGGCAGAAAAAACTAAATGAAAAACACAATGCCTCATGGTAACACTTGCATGTCTTAAGTATATGTCCTAAGTACAGTCTTGCAAAAAATCACCAGTAGGTGTTAGAAAGACATTTCTTCTCTAACTGAAAGACATCCTGATTATTAGTAGATGAAAATGTAGTTTCTACTAAGTGAGATATTTGCTTTTATCTCCACGCACATCCCTACCCTTGTTGGCTTAGAGGTCACTCTCCACTTTCATTCATAGTCAGTAAAATGTGCAAAAGGTGCCTTGGTAATAGTCTACTAACTTATTTTACTAAAGACTGATGATAGTTTTCTCAGCTTCCGTAGTGTTTTCTCACTTCTCATTAAGCAATACCTTTTCCTGACCTTTAATACATAATACAAAGCACTTTTTTGCTTTTCCAATATAAAAGCACCTATTGTCAAGCTGTCAGACTAATAGACTAGATTCTAAGATTAACGAATGCTAATGAGAAAGCTAGCAGTCTTTCTCCTCTTAATCATCTTTTGCAACATTCATCTTTCTTATAGCATGCCAAACCATAAGCCTAAATTCCTCGGAAATGGGTATATCCCATAGGCAACACAGGAAGTACCCAGGAAATCCCACCAAATTAAAGGAAGGATGGAGAAGAAAATACCACTTACTATCATGGATTCTACTGCTAAGGCTGACCAGAGAGAGGCTTGGTGATGCCTTCAGAATATGCAGTCACACACTGTCTTTTCTATTCTGTGGATTCCACAGAAATGTGAGAAATGACCTTTAGGCTTTTCTATATTAATTATACATCAATTTTTTAAACCATTAGACAACTATATGTGTTACTCTGTAATTACTTGGTTAACCCATTCCACATCTCTGGTTTTGTTTTTACATCTATAAATATAAAGAAGTTATAAATATCTATCAAGAGAAAAAAAGTTTTATGTAAATTAAGGTCATTCTATAAAGTGGAATTTTAAGGAGCCATTAAAAGTGATAAGTGAAAACTCCAACAAATGGAAACCAGACTTTTATGGGAGAAAAATCAGGATAAAAATTGCCTGTGTATTAGTTAGAATTATATATAAATGCATAAATGTAAGATAACAATCTGAAGAAGAACATGTAGAAATGAATGTTTTGTCATTTTCTCTGTTGCTACTTTTATAATACCTAATACCTAAAGATCTTCCCCTTATCCAGTAAAATTAAATAAAGACATTAAGCTACTATGCTTAGGATTAAAATTCCATGACCCTATACTACAATGATGTGCATACATACAGTAGTTATTAATAACTCTCTATATTAACTATGCTTAAGGATTTTGCATGCATCGATCTTTCCCTATGAATGCAGTGTGATGATATTAAAGAAGAAATCCACGTGTTTTACCCCCTTTCAATCCTCTGCAACACTACTGAGCATCCTACTGAGAAAGCTAATTAGATGAAGGCATTCAGGGTTTGCAGCCTTCATCCTATGGTGACTTTTATTATTGACAGTTCCCTGGTACCAGTTCATATCATATTTCAGAAGCCAGATCATAACCTTGTTTAAAAAAGGAATTAGCATACTTTAGCAGCATTGTTTGTTTAATGTATGTATCCCTAAAGAAGTTAATTTTCCATGTGGGTAGAGCTGTACCTGCTGCTGTATTATTAGACTATTGCTAGCATTTAGCACTATGTCTGCAATATGGAAGACTGGCCACAAGTATTCACTGTACCACTGAATCTAAGTTTTTAACCTGAGCACTACTGATGTTTTTGTTTCCTGTTGTGTGTATGCTGGGGGCGGGGGGTGGTGTATGTAGCTTGTTTAGCAGCATTTCAGGTCTTTCCTCACTAGATCCTACTAGGTTCTCCATAAACATCTAGTAATTGTCAAAATTACCAAAAATATTTGGTTGTGATACACAAGTGGTTGCAGAAGTGCTACCAGTACTTTCTGATGGCGTGCAGTGGTAGATGATACAAGCAGGAAAGTGAGCTAATATTTGCAAATGAAAATCCCTGCCATCCCACTTGGTGGGTTTAGGCACCCACCAGGTACTCACACTTTAAACAATTTCTACAAAGTCTTTGCGGTGGCTCAGCGGTAAAGAACCCGTCGGCAACGCAGGAGATGCAGGAGACTCGGGCTCGATCCCTGCATCAGGAAGATCCCCTGGAGAAGGGAATGGCTAACCACTCCAGTATTCTTGACTGGGAAATCCTATGAACAGAGGAGCCTGGAGGGCTACAGTCCACGGGGTCTCAAAGAGTCAGACACAACTTAGCAACTGAAAAACAAAGGTTTTAAAGTGTCTAAAGAGAGCAGCAGCAACAAAGAGAAATAAAGTTTGTAACTTAAGAGAAAAAAAAGGTGGAGGAAATATAATAAACCTGGCTATTTCAAAAGACTATAGTTAAAGGATTATAACAAAACAAAAAAAGTCATTAACTGACTAATATCAATTTACTGCCAGATGTCTAATCACCATAATCACCTTTTTATACATAATTCACCTACTGTGAACCTGCACACTTGTGGTGGGAACCTCTACCCATGAGGAATTGTTAGGAGTCTCTCCTCACCTTAGATACACATTCAGCCTTTCCAGTAATTAGTGCCTACATGCTTAAATTTTGGCAGATAAAGATCTTTCAGCAATTCCATCCTTCATGGGAAAACAGAACAGATTTGGTATTGTCATCACATACACACTACAGAAATACCATACCAAGGGTAAAAAGGTTCTTGAAGACTGTATTGAGGACAAAGAATGAATTAACAAGGCATGTTTAAAAACATTCCTAATAGAGGTCTCTCCTAAAGCCCTGCCTGCCCTTATACTCTGGTCACCAGGGCTAGGTATCCAGAAGAAAAACATCTAGACTCTTCTTTTCCTAACCCAGAAAACAGCACTTTGGACCTAATGAAGGAGGCTTTGTCTTTCCTTTCTTTGAAGTGAAGTGGCTCAGTCGTGTCCGACTCTTTGCGACCCCATGGACTATAGCATCCGTCCATGAGATTTTCCAGGCAACAACACTGGAGTGGGTTGCCATTTCCTTCTCCAGGGGATCTTCCCAACCCAGGGATCGAACCTGGGTCTCCCGTATTGTAGGCAGACGCTCTTACCGTCTGAGCCACTAGGGAAGTCTTTCCAGAGTTATAGGTACCTCCCAAAAGAATGTTAAGCCAGAGCTAAGTTTCACCTCCAAAATTTCAGAGAGAGGAACAAGAAGCAAGCAGTTCCTTTCCAAAGGTTTCTGAATCCACTCCTCTCACCGAAGGCTTCAAACCCTCCCTGAAGGAGGTGGGGGAAGTTTCGTTCAATATGGGATCATTATTTGTAAGAAGTGTTTTGTGAATCCTCCTCTTAGAGAAAGGATTAAGAGGGAATCAAAGATGTTTACCAAACAATACTTATGCGTGCTCAGTTGTGTCCAACTCTTTGCAACCTCATGGACCGAAGCCCTCCAGGCTCCTCCGTCCATGGGATTTTTCAGGCAAGGACACTGGAGTGAGTTGCCATTTCCTTCTACATAACAAAACAGACATGAAATAATGTTACGTGTTATGCCTCCAGTGACGTGAAAGTGTTAGCTGCTAAGTCGTGTCCAACTCTGCAAATCCATAGACTGTAGACCACCAGGCTTCTCTGTTCGTGGAATTCTCCAGTTAAGAATACTGGAGTGGGTAGTCATTCCTTCTCTAAGGGATCTTCCCGACCCAGGGATTGAAACTGGGTCACCCGTCTTGTCGTCAGATTCTTCACCATGTGAGCCCCCAGGGAAGCCCCTGTCCCTAATATATATTAACATCAACTGTATCATCACTGAATTTCCACCTGGATTTCAATCATGTGTAAATGTCGAAAACTGACTCATGCTTTTTCTACTTATCCCAGTAACTTGGGGTAAAGTTGAGCATTTAGCCTCTTTTTGTTCAGCATTAGCATTATTAAGAGGCTTAATAGGTTTCTCTTTTCTTAGGTAGCTGGCCCACGTGCCCAGTGACAGGCTCAAGCCACGAGTGGCCATCATTAATGCCACAATGATGAAGTGAAGACAGCCAAATACCAGTGCACCATGAAAAGCAACAGGAGATTTCAGTTATCAACTCTGAGGCAACTGTCGTGCTTCTTGAAGAAGGCAAATGCATTCAGTTCCTATTATTTCCACATTTTGCGGGCAAATGCAGGCAGCTATTTCTGAACCTTCAGTCATGCCTCAGAACCTTAACTGGATGTTAGTAATGATAATTATTACTTTGTTACCAATTTCAGTCCAACAATACTGACTTAACTCTATTAGAAGAAATACATATTTGCAGCAAAACCAGACATACCTATTTTTAACTCTGCAAAAAAGTAGGCCATTGACATTTCCAAGGAACATCAACTTATCCACTTGTAGATACATATACCATGTAAATTCCCCCTTAACATAAAGCTTAATAAATTTAAAAAGTAGTTCATTTATTAATTCATCAATTCACTCATCTTACAAATTGTATACATGTTTAACTATGTGCCAAACACTGTGCTAAAGACTAGTAATGAACAAAATTGACCCAGTACTCTGCTCTTGTTATAGCAAGGAATACAGACAGGTAGGTATGGCTGAGAAATTAGACTTGGGTTCAAATTCTAATTCCCAAGTTTATTACCTACATAAAATCAGCTAGTTTTTCTAAACCTCTGTTTTCTAATGGTTAAAATGGAGCTAACCATATCTTTCTCAGGGCTTATGGTAACGCAAGGAATACATTATACTGTATGTGAAAGTAATTAGGTAGAGTGAGTGACTTCACTTTGACTTTTCACTTTCACGCATTGGAGAAGGAAATGGCAACCCACTCCAGTGTTCTTGCCTGGAGAATCCCAGGGACGGGGGAGCCTGGTGGGCTGCCGTCTATGGGGTCGATCAGAGTCGGACATGACTGAAGCAACTTAGGAGCAGCAGCAGCAGCACCTAACAGACACCCAGCAGGGCTTCCCTGGTAGCTTAGATGATAAAAAACCTGCCTGCAAGGTGGGAGACCCAGGTTCAACCCCTGAGTCAGGAAGATCCCCTGGAGAAGGAAATGGCTACCTACTCCAGTATTCTTACCCGGAGAATTCCATGGATAGAGGAGCCATGGGGTCACAAAGAGTCTGACACAACTAAGCGACTAACACTTTCACTTTTCAGACACCCAATAAGTGTTGCCAGCCCCTCAAACCATCTGCTAACTCATGCTTTTTGAGTATCATTTGGGAACTCAATAGCTTTTGTGCTATAACAGATCAATCAAAATGGTTAATAAGCAATACATTTAAAATCATAAATAATTAATGCCACAAGAGCTAGAAAAAGACACTTCTCAGGAGAAGAAATTTTAGAATGGTTAGAATGTAATTCTCTGGGATCAAGAAGAAAAGATTGAGCATGCTTGCTGTAGGACTGAAAATCAATACACAAAAAAAGCAAAGACAATGTTCCTTGATGTTGAAAATGTCATTATAAAGGCCAACGAGGTATAATGAAGGTTCCTAAGTGACAAGAATCAGATGAGCATGGGAATGAATGGAAAAATGAACAAGCACTGTCCTCGGGAGTTCATAGTCTATTTCTCAATATGAAAATTACATTCTATAATATAAAAACGAATCTTAATAACCAAAAACGGTTGTTTTTGAAATCATGGTAATCTCGGCCTTTGAAACTTAAAACTCACAAAGAACTTAAATGTTAACTGACAAAACAGACAATTAAAAATATATATATATAGGCCTATATGGGGCTTCTCAGGTGATAAAGATTCTGCCTGCCAATGAAGGAGACACAAGAGACACAGGTTCGATCCTTGGGTTGGGAAGATCACCTGGAATAGGAAATGGCAGCCCACTCCAGTATTCTTGCCTGGAAAATTCCATGGACAGAGGAGCCTGGCAAGCTACAGTCCACGGGATTGCAAAGAGCTGGACACGACTGACTGAGCACGTACACAGGCCTATGTGAAGAGACATACTTTTTACACACTTTTTAAAAAATGGACAATATTTGTTCATTTTAACCAAATAAGCAAAAAGGAGATTTGGTAATAAATTTATAAGATATATTGGTGAATGTTTTGATTTACTTACAATTATTTAACAGCTGTTACAATGGTTTGGCAGTATAATGATTGATATAAAAACTAAAATAAATAATACTTATCTACTAGTATGCAAATTACTTAAGGAGGAGCATACTTTTGAATCATCATTCCTTTGTGTTGCTGTGAGAAAACTTTTTAAAAAGCAAAAATTCATAAGCTTTCCAATTATCATTTTGGGAGAGCTAATAATCGCAATGTAGAATCTTCAGAAGTACACTAGCTCTAGCTGCCTGTGACCTCTCAGGTAAATGGAATTCCCAAAACCTTCCTTCGTTGTCTGTTCCTGTGTTTAGTTATCTTTGGAGTTCAGAATCACTCTCTTGTATCTAAGTAAAGCCCTCCTTGAATCAATTTATTCAAGACTCTAAATTACATTCTACTTGGCCATATTGATTCCACTACATTTAGCTTTAAAAATTTTTATCTACATTGTCCTTTATGTTTTTGTTTGGCTTTATTCCTAATAAAAATAGTGAAATGAATCAGGCCTAAGTTCCAGTACCAATGCAGTGATCTAGCAATGTGACTCTGAGTAAGTCACCGCACCTGTATGGCCACAGTTGTTTCTTTGTAAATTGACAGAATTGAACTAAATCATAATTGGGATGCCTTTCAATCCTGTCATTCCAAGATTTCCATAAGGCTTGATGAGTTGCCATCTGCTTTAGTAGCAGGGAAAAAAGATTTTCAAGAAAGAGGTTGCAGATTGTAGTACAGGCACCGCTAACTTGGAAAAACTGTGTCACCTCTCTGAGAATAATTTAGCTCATTTCTCAAATAAGCATAATTAGGCCTGTCCTCTTACTTCACAGGGTAGATGATTCAGTGAGATGAAACTTCAGTTCACTTCAGTCACTCAGTCATGTCCGACTCTTTGCGACCCCATGAATTGCAGCATTCCAGGCCTCCCTGTCCATCACCAACTCCCGGAGTTCACTCAGACTCACGTCCATCGAGTCAGTGATGCCATCCAGCCATCTCATCCTCTGTCGTCCCCTTCTCTTCCTGCCCCCAATTTCTCCCAGCATCAGGGTCTTTTCCAATGACTCAACTCTTCACGTGAGGTGGCCAAAGTACTGGAGTTTCAGCTTTAGCATCAGTCCTTCCAATGAACACCCAGGACTGATCTCCTTTAGAATGGACTGGTTGGATCTCCTTGCAGTCCAAGGGACTCTCAAGTGTCTTCTCCAACACCACAGTTCAAAAGCATCAATTCTACTGGTTGGTAAAAAAGATAAACTTTATCTTTACCACTCTTTTAATACCTGGCAAATATAGGTAGGGGAAAACATAATAAGTAGAAAAACATGTATTAGAGACTACAATTGAGGGAGAATCACAAAAATCTGGATCAATTAGCTAACAAAAGAAGAAATTAATTTATCTCCCAAATGCCTGATACACATTTGAACATCTTAACTGCATTAAAAGTAAAACAAGTTAAGTTTGACATCTGAGTATAATAATTGGAAGAGCAAAGAACAATGGACTTGATTCTAACTTTTTTTTTTCATAAATTAGATGAATGAATGATTTTGACAAAATCATACTCTCATGTTCTTTTGTCAAACATGGACATTTAAACTTATATAATCACATCTAGAAGAAAAAATTTCTTCGTTATATATTTTATTTTTAAGTACACGTTTTTTAAATTTGGAGAGACAGAGGGAGATAGAACTTCCATTTTTGACTATGATGGACTAGTTTATAAATTCCAAACCTCCTGTTGGGAAACATTCAAAAGGCTATATTATTATTATTTTTTTTTTAAAGGTGTTTGAAGTCTTCAAAGAGCCACCAAGGCATCCAGGACTTGATGGACCAGAATCCCTGAGAGAAGAAAACTTTGGTGGGCTCAATACTTCTTTTCTACTCAAAGCATTTTCCTATTTGTAACCAGGAGGCTGAGGAACTAAACAGAAAGCTGTGCAGAAAATATCTGCTGGGTAAAGTGTTTCACAGTCTCGAGAAAAAATGGAGTTGAGGGTTAAAATAAAGCTGGGACTTGAAGATTCAAGATTCTGCACTAAAGGAAAGAGCAAAGAAATAAAGTTAGTACTGGGTGCTAGTTTTTTCTCTCAAGGCAATGCCTCAGAAGAGCAGGGACTGAGACTAAGAAACTGAGAAGAGAGAAGCTTCTGAGAAGCTAAAGCAGAATTTTTAACAATCACACAGTGCTGGGGAGGCAAAAATTGGGGTTCAAGGCTCACCAATGAGGGACTGCACTGATAAACACCATAGGGTTAAGGTTAGGGTTAGGGTTAAGGTTATGGATAGGTATAGAGGCAAACTGAAAACAGAGCACCTTCTTAAAAACTAAAACTTTGTCCTCTATTCAGCACAGTCCATAAATGGATGAAAATGATAGACACCCAATCTCCCTATATGTTAAAAGCAGAAGTAAAAGCTAATGGAAGACGACGTCATTCAGATTATCTATAATTCTTCATATATAATAACTGTCATTCATGGCAAATAGATGGGGAAAAAATGGAAACAGTAACAGGCTTTATTCTCTTGGGCTCCAAAATCACTGCAGATGGTGACTGCAGCCATGAAATAAATGACGCTTGCTCCTTGGAAGAAAAGCTATGACCAACCTAGACAGCATATTAAAAAGCAGAGACATTACTTTGTCAACAAAGGTCTATCTAGTCAAAGCTATGGTTTTTCCAGTAGTCATGTATGGATGTGAGATTTGGACCATAAAGAAAGTTGAGCACCGAAGAATTGATGCTTTTGAACTGTGGTATTGGAGAAGACTCTTGAGAGTCCCTTGGACTGCAAGGAGATCAAACCATTCAATTCTAAAGGAAATCAATCCTGAATAGTCACTGGAAGGACTGATGCTAAAGCTAAAGCCCCAATATTTTGGCCACCTGATATGAAGAACTGATTCACTGGAAAAGACCCTGATTCTGGGAAAGATTGAAGGCAAGAGGAGAAGGGGACAACAGAGGATGAGATAGTTGGAAGGTATCACCAATGGACATGAGTTTGAGGAAGCTCTGGGAATTGGTGATGGACAGGGAAGCCTGGCATGCTGTAGTCCATGGGGTCACAAAGAGTCAGACATGACTGAGAAACTGAACTGATTCAATAAAAAATTTAATATCCTGCTAATAAACAAGAATATAGGAAAAAGTAGAAAACAGAACATACCCACAGTTTATCTAGATATTAGAGTTCTTAGAAATGGCACTTGAAGTAACAATGGTTGATATGTTTAAGAAAATAAATGGTACTTTTAAGATGAGACACTTTCTATGTATATATTGTATGTCAAATAAAATGCATTTAAAAGATAATTTTGAAACATGAAAAGATAGAGAATTCCTCCATAGTACACTACATGTATGAAATCCTCTCAGATTCAGTGAAGTGAAGTGAAGTTGCTTAGTCATGTCTGACTCTTTGCGACCCCATGGGCTGTAGCCTACTACGCTTCTCCATCCATGGGATTTTCCAGGCAAGAGTACTGGAGTGGGTTGTCATTTCCTTCTCCAGAGGATCTTCCTGACCCAGGGATGGAACACAGGTCTCCCGCATTGTAGGCAGACGCTTTACCCTCTGAGCCACCAGGGAAGTCCATGACTGTCTCAGACTCAGACAATACTATAAAACTATAGTAATCAAAACATCATGGTCCTGGCAAAAAAACAGACATATGTATCGATTATACAGAATAGAAAGACCAGAAACAAACCTATACACCTATGGTCGATTAATCTTCAACAAAGGAGAAAAGACAGTCTTCTTCAGTAAATGGTGTTGGGAAAGCATGACAGCCACATGTAAATCAATTAAGTTAGAATACAACCTAACACCATACACAAAAATAAATCCAAAATGACTTGAAAACTTGAATATAAATAACCATAAATTCCTGAAAGAGAACATGGGAAAAACATTCTCTAACATAAATTGTACCAATGTTTTCTTAGGTCAATCTCCCAAGGCAACAGAAATAAAAGCAAAAATAAACAAATGGGACGTATTCAAACTTCTGGGCTTTGCACAGCAAAGGAAACCCATCAACATAATACAAAGACAACCTACAGACTGGAAAAACAATTGCAAACAATATAACTGACTAAAGGTTTGTCTTCCAAGATATGCAAATAGCTCAGATGACTCAACAACAAACAAACAAACAAAAACAACCCAATTAAAAAATGTATGTGCATGTGCTCAGCTGTGTCCAACTCTGTGCAAACCCATGGACTATAGCCCACCAGGCTCCTCTGTCCATGGGATTCTCTAGGCAAGAATACTGGAGTGGGTTGCCATTTCTGTCTCCAGGGAATCTTCCTGAACCAGGGATCAAACCCAGGTCTCCAAGTCTCCTGCACTGGCAGATTCTTCTACCACTGCACCACCTGAGAAGCCTCAAATGGGCAGAAGAGCCAAATAGACATTTCTCCAAAGAAGACGTACAGATGACCAACAGCCACAGGAGATGATATTCAATATTGCTAACTATTAAAGAAGTGGAAACCAAAACTACAATGAGGTATCACTTCAGGCCTGTCAGCTGGCCATTACTGAAAAAAAAAAATCTGGTTGGATTTTTTTATCCAGACTGGTTGGAACTCCTGGCAGTCTAAGGGACTCTCAAGAGTCTTCTCCAACACCACAGTTCAAAAGCATATTGGAGTTTCAGCTTCTACATCAGTCCTTCAAATGAATATTCAGGGCTGATTTCCTTTAGGATGGACTGATTGGATCTCCTGGCACTATGGTTTTTCCAGTGGTCATGTATGGATGTGAGAGTTGGACTATAAAGAAAGTTGAGCACACAAGACTTGATGCTTTTGAACTGTGGTGTTGGAGAAGACTCTTGAGAGTCCCTTGGACTGCAAGGAGATCCAACCAGTCCATTCTAAAGGAGATCAGTCCTTGGGATTTCTTTGGAAAGAATGATGCTAAAGCTGAAACTCCAGTACTCTGGCCACCTCATGCGAAGAGTTGACTCATTGGAAAAGACTCTGATGCTGGGAGGGATTGAGGGCAGGAAGAGAAGGGGACGACAGAGGATGAGATGGTTGGATGGCGTCACTGACTCGATGGACATGAGTCTGGGTGAACTCCAGGAGTTGGTGATGGACAGGGAGGCCTGGAATGCTGCAATTCATGGGGTCACAAAGAGTTGGGCACGACTGAGCGACTGAACTGAACTGAACTGAACTGATAGAGCGTCTCCATCTCTGGCTGCAAAGAAAATAATCAACCTGATTTCATTGTTGACCATCTGGTGATGTCCATGTGTAGAGTCATCTCAACAATGGAATCCTACTCAGCCATAAAAAATAATGAAATAATTTCATTTGTATCAATATAGAGGGACCTAGAGATTATCATACTAAGTAAAGTAAATCAGATACAGATACATCATACAATAGCACTTACATGTGCAATCTTAAAATAATGATACAAATGAACCTATCTGCAAAACAGAACAGATTCACAGACCTAGAAAACAATCTTATGCTTACCAAAGGGTAGTGTATGGGTCAGGGGGAAACAGATATAACCATATATACACTACTATATTTAAAAGAAAATACATAGGTAAATCTAAATGAATATTGGGTACATGAAACAATAATTGTTACTTTAATTCCTTAGAAGAAAAGTTACAGCTTTAAATATATACCTTTTTTTAAAAGTCTGAAAAACCAAATTTTCCAACTCAGAAACCTGGAAAAGCACAAGAATTAAAACCTTAAAAAAAAAATTGAAGAAGATAATAAGGATTAAAAAGAACAGTGACTAATGGAATATAAATGTAGAATTAAAAAAAAAATCAAGACAACCTAAAGGTGGTAATTAGAAACGATTTTAAATTAAATTTATAACCACTTAGTAAGGCTGAGAGCCGAAGAATTGATGCTTTTGAACTGTGGTGTTGGAGAAGACTCTTGAGAGTCCCTTGGACTGCAAGGAGATCCAACCCGTCCATTCTGAAGGAGATCAGCCCTGGGATTTCTTTGGAAGGATGATGCTAAAGCTGAAACTCAGTACTTTGGCCACCTCATGCAAGAGTTGACTCATTGGAAAAAGCTCTGATGCTGGGAGGGATTGGGGGGCAGGGAGGGAGAAGGGGGACGACGA
>NW_011494896.1:3268134-3291610 GCF_000754665.1 Bison bison bison | reverse complement strand
TGTATGGATGTGAGATTTGGACCATAAAGAAAGTTGAGCACCGAAGAATTGATGCTTTTGAACTGTGGTATTGGAGAAGACTCTTGAGAGTCCCTTGGACTGCAAGGAGATCCAACCAGTCCATTCTGAAGGAGATCAGTCCTTGGGATTTCTTTGGAAAGAATGATGCTAAAGCTGAAACTCCAGTACTCTGGCCACCTCATGCGAAGAGTTGACTCATTGGAAAAGACTCTGATGCTGGGAGGGATTGGGGGCAGGAGGAGAAGGGGACGACAGAGGATGAGATGGCTGGATGGCATCACTGACTTGATGGACGTGAGTCTGAGTGAACTCTGGGAGTTGGTGATGGACAGGGAGGCCTGGCATGCTGCGATTCATGGGGTTGCAAAGAGTGGGACACGACTGAGCGACTGATCGGATAGGATGTGATCTGATCTGAGTGTGACTGATCCAGAAAATAAATGTGACAAGTTACTAATATATGGAATGAAAAGTGGAACGTCATTTTGGATTTTATAGAAGACACTATGAACAATATAAAGTAAAGTAAAGTGAAGTCACTCAGTCATGTCCAACTCTTTGAGATACCATGGACTGTAGCCTGACAGGCTCCTCTGTACATGGGATTTTCCAGGCAAGAGTGCTGGAATGGGTTGCCATTTCCTTCTCCAGGGGATCTTCCCCAACAATAAACTGCCAATTAAAGCTCCAAATTTAGTGAAAATGGAGAAATCCTCAGTGGGAAAAACTTATCAAAGCTAACATAAGACTAAACATAAAATGTGCATTTTCTGATATCTAATAAAGAATTTGAATTATTAATTTAAAGTCTCTTTTAGAAAGAAATTGCCAACCCAAACTACTTCAAAGGTGAATTCTTTCAAATATGAAAGTAAGGATAAATGCCAATTTTAAACAAACTTCCAGAGGACAGGAGAAGATAAAACATTTCCCAATTTATTTTGAGGCCAGCATAACTGACACCAAAATAACAAAATAAAATTAGAAAAAAACAAAAATCACAGGCCAATTTTTCTCATTAACATGGAAAGAAAAAAAAAAAAAGCAGGTCCGAAACATGTACATATAACACTTCATGACCAAGTTAGGTTTATTTAAGAAAAACACAGCTTGTTTCAACTTTCAAAAATCAACCCATGCAATTAACAGAACAGAGAGAAAAAAAAAATATGGTCATCTCAATAGATGCAGAAAGTGTATTTTATTAAGGTCAATACTCATTCATGATTTTTTTTTAATCACAGTAAACTAGAAATAGAAATGAATTATATTAGCCTGAAAACACTTTTAAAACATTAATGTGAAATATTGAAATGATCTCTCTCAGGATTAAATGTTTGCTATCATCATCTCTGTTCAGTATTATACTGAAACTTTAGCCGGTGCAGTAAAATTTAAAAAGTAAGAGAATGAGAAAGAGAAAACAAGACCATCAGTTTTCTCAACTAATTGGATTATGTAATAATAATCTACTTTAGATATTTATGTAAGTGGAATCATGGGATATTTGCCATTCTGTGATTGGTCTATTTCAATTAGCATAATGTCCTCAAGCCTCAACCATGTTGTAGCATATGACAGAATTTCCTTCTTTTTTAAGGCTGAATACTATCCCATTGCATGAGTATCTCATATAATCCTTATCTGTTCATTCATTCATGGGCATTTCAGTTGTTTTCATGTCTTGGCTCTTGTGACTAACAATGCAATAAATATAGGGGTACAGATACCTTTCAAGATTTTGATTTCAATTATTCTGGATAAGTACACAGAAGTACTGTATCATATGATAGATCTACTTCTTAAATATTTTGAGAAACTTCATACTGTTTTCCATATCAGCTTCATCATTTTACATTCCCACCATCAGTGCTGAAGGAAGGGCTCCTATTTCTCTCACATTCTCATCAACACTTGCTCTTTTCTGGGATTTTGTGTTGCTTTGCTTTTTATAACATCTGCCCTAACAGGTGCCAGATTATATCTCATTATGGTTTTGATTTCCTTGATGATGTTGAGTAGCTTTTCATGTGATACTCACTGGACATTTATATGTCTTATTTGGACAAAGATCTGAGTCCTTTGCCCATTTTTCAATCAGGTTAGTTTGTTTTTTGCTATTGAGTTGTAGGAATTCTTCATATATTTTGGATATTAACCCATTATATCAAATACATGGTTTACAAATATTTTCTCTAGTGTTTTCCCCACTCTGTTGATTGTTTCCTTTGCTGTGTAGAAACTGTTTAGTCTGATGTAGTCCCACGTGACTATTTTGTCTTTCTTGCCTGTGCTTTCTTATTTAATTGAAATTTCTCTCTGGCTCATTGTGATTCTTCTCCTTCTGTAATGGCATCCCTTTTCTACAAACATTTTCAAGACTGGATACAAATGATTTCAATTATTTTGCTATGTTTTTCCCCACAAACGACTTGATCTGAAAAGCTGGAACTACACAATTGGCAACTTAAGCTTTGACCCTAGCAACCAATACCCTTCTTCTGAGATATCTCTCAGGAGACAAAGTGTCATATTGTTTGAAGGGCAACAAGTCAGTCAAATCTTAAAAGAGAAAGGCAGTAAAAGCTGTAGAAATTAAATATTTCCTTCCAAAGGAGAAGCTGATGATTAGGATGTAAATATTTCACATTTTTGTCTTTCCTAGGAACACATATATAATTTCAAACCTCACTAACATGAATCCTGTTGGTCAAATTCTGAATAATTGTGAGCAACAAATATTATCATTAAGTTATCTCAATACATTTAAAATACGTTTCTCTATTGTATTTTTCTCATTTTTGTTTTGGTAGATAAAAAAAATGTTAGAAAGTCTAAAGCAAAAAGTAACTAGGCATTGACCCCATTAACTTTCCCAACAGTTTTGCTCTCTGAGTATCATTTCAATTCACTCTATTTTATAATTTCTTCCTCAGGCACTTTGCTTCTAACATATCACATGACACTGGAATTTTTCCCCATTTGGTACTTAGATGACTCAGATGTAGGGTTTGAGGTTAGTACAACCAGATGATTGAAGACAAGCATAACTTATAAAAAGAGGGGTCACTCTGGAGGTTATAATATTTGCTGTTATTGTACTGATAAAACCTGAAATGGCACCTTTTTCAATTTAGCTATCTGAAATTAAGCTGAGTTCAGACTCCATGTTTGTATAATGCTCTCTGAGCAATTCAGAACATAGGATAAGACTCTTCTATGTCACGCATGCTCAGTCACTTCAGTTGTGCTCGACTATTTGTGACCCTATGGGCTGTAGCCCCCAGGCTCCTCTCAGTGGGATTCTCCAGGCAAGAATACTAGAGTGGGTTGTCATGCCCTCCTCCAGAGGATTTTCCCAACCCAGGGATCAAAGCCCTGTCTCTAGCATCTCCTGCATGGGCAGGTGGGTTTTTTACCCCTAGAGCTACTTGGGAAGCCCCAAAGATAAAGTTTGTTACTGACGGATGATCCTATATCAATGCAACAACTGAAAAATGTAGGAAACAATTAAGGTTTAATTCATGTTTGATTACTACATTCCAGCTATAAAAGTAATAAAATATCTTGTATTTAAATAGTGTCTTCTACTTTACAGATGCGTATGCAAATTAAGGCTAGTGGTTCCCACCTCACTCGGAACACAGGGTTGTTGAAAAGATAATAATAACACAAGCACCTTTTATTGAAAGCCTATTACGTGCTAAACACTGTGCTAAATGTTTACCTCTTTGAGATAAGTAATATTACAGACCTGTAGAAAAACTGAGACTCAGAGAAGGTAAGTTATTATGCAAGGTCATACAGCTTGTTAGCTTGTATTTGGATTATTCTTGCTTTATATGCAAATCCATGATATTAACTCTTACTTCACAGAGATCTAATAAGGCAATAGAAATGAGTGCTTTGAAAGTTATATGTCACTAAATTAATTGAAGAGGCAGATCTGCTAAAATAAAAAGGGCATAGTACATGGACCTGCCTTCTAACACTTGAAGCCAGAAGTTAGAAACAGTGAATACTCTCATCACAACTAAGCTGTGGCTTCTGATCTGAGTAATCCATATCACAGAAAAATAAGGACCCAAGCAACAGATCTACAGCAGTATACAACAGTTCAAAATTTTTTAATAAGTCTACCAGAAAGGGGTGGAAGTGGAGATGGAATTGGAATAATACATCATGAAATTCATTTATACATACATTAAATTAATTCAATACACATTTTAATCAAAGCATCTAGGCATTAGACATGGAGAAGGAAATGACAACCCACTCCAGTGTTCTTGACTGGAGAATCCCAGGGACGGGGGAGCCTGGTGGGCTGCTGTCTATGGGGTCACACAGAGTCGGACACGACTGAAGCGACTTAGCAGCAGCAGCAGACATTACACAAGTGAAAATCCTATATTCTAAAATAGAGATTCTAAAATCTAAAATTTAGAATCTAAATTTCAAAAAATTCTAAATTTTAAAATTTAGATTCTAAATTCTAAAAATTATAAATTGGAGAACAATGATAATTATACAAAATTTTGAGGATTTGTGGTAAAGCACGGATGTATACTGCATTCTAAATTCAGGATCAACACACTCATTCCCCCAGATGATAGGAGTGTTCGTTTGCTAAGGTTCACAGCTGAGTTCTCTCTCTCTCAATGATGTTACCTTGACAAAAATTATTTCCCCACCCCTAGGCAACTTGCATCCAATTACTAGCTGATGTGGCAGTACAATGACTCAGCAGCAAACCTTGCTTGATGATAACATGGCTTTGAAGAGCCGTTCCAGGATCAAAGCTCCCTGGAGGCTAGGCCAAGGCCTCTGTTACAACTGGATGCTGGTTCATCTCCCTTTGCCTAACTCTGGGTCCCTCTCCCCTTCCAGGTATAGTTCCTAGAGCATTCCCTCATAAACTCATGCATACAGATCTCAGAATTTTTGAGGCTCTTTTCTGCGGAACCTGACCAATGACCAAAACTAACCCTGAATTTTTCTCTCGCCCACAGCTTAAAGTTCTTACTATTATTACAAAATATACATTCTCTTTCTATTTTCTCAATGTCAAGTGACAGAGTAGTAAATCTTTTACATGGAGCTGATATTACTTTGTGGAACTCCTTAAAAGTTTGATATAGATTCCACATATAATGAGGCTATCATACTGAAAAATGGCACACTTACAACCAAAATGATTTTAAAGGCTGATGTGAATACCAGCGTAGTTATTTCTACAAAACAAAACAGTTTTAAGTTATGAAGAATAGACTTCAGCACTAAAAGGCTATATATGGCCCTCTCTAACTTACAGGCCATTCAATGAGCTTTTCCTGTTCTTTCTTGAGTAAAATGTAAAATCTAGGCTGTGTTTTGGAAATAACCCCCCATGCTTCACATATGTATAAAAAGTGCTTTGATAAGAAACAGTGCTTTGTACTCATAGAACTTTCACTTGCGTCACAACTTGCACTTCAACAAGGATTTGACATGTATTTGCTTCCCTGATGGCTCAGTGGGTAGCGAATCCACCTGCAAAGCAGGACACAAGAGATGCAGGTTTGATCTCTGGGTCAGGAAGATTCCCTGGAGAAGGGAATGGCAACCTACTCCAGTATCCTTGCCTACAGAATTCCATGGACAGAGGAGCCTCGTGGGTTACAGTCCATCAGGTTGCAAAGAGTCAGACATGACTGAACAATTAAGCACACATATGCAAGGCACTCATCTGGGTTCTTTGGAAACAAATAAGATGATTTTAGACCCTAAATATTTGTTGACTCAGTTGTCACTATTTCTTTCATTCATGAGCCCACAATTCAGTTGAGAAGCAAGCAATATAAAAAGGAATACTGACAGCAAGTTGACAGTGGTTAGTGCACATGCATGTTTGTTAGCAAGATAAATATGAGGATGAAATTAAATGTCTGCAACAAAATTAACACGTTTGTTCTCAGCAGATATATCCTACTGCATGTATCCAAGTAGTCGAAATATAATAGAAGCAAGAAAGTATTTCCAGAAGCTCTTTCAGACATGGATGCTAAATGTGAGGAAGGTAATGGCACCCCACTCCAGTACTCTTGCCTGGAAAATGCCATGGACAGAGGAGCCTGGTAGGCTGCAGTCCCTGGGGTCGCTGCAAGTCGGACACGACTGATCGGCTTCGCTTTGCACTTTAATGCACTGGAGAAGGAAATGGCAACCCACTCCAGTGTTCTTGCCCAGAGAATCCCAGGGATGGGGCAGCCTGGTGGGCTGCCGGCTATGGGGTTGCACAGTCGGACACGACTGAAGCGACTTAGCAGCAGCAGCAGCTAAACGTGAGTAAATCACCCTATCACTGAGTTTATATATAAACCATTTTCTCTTTTCAAAAGATTTTCTAATAAATTTTATTCAATTCCAGGTGTAACCATCAGAGAGACTTATGAATAAAAATGCTAAAGTATCAATGTAAAATGCACAGATGCTTGTATATAAATCTCATTACAGCCCACATCAAATCTACCCTTTTTTGCTTCTCCTGTCTAGGTGAATCGCACCATCATCTGCTCAGTTGCTCAAGTTAAAAATCTGGAAATCAACTCCAGTGTCTCTCTATTCCTTTCCTCATATGTTTGATCAATAAATTAATCTAATATATAGTACATCCTGCTATCTTACCTCCTAAACCATGTATTCTCAACAGGGGTGATATCACCCCCAAGGGAGTGCAAATTGGTTCTTGGGGAGAGGGAGAGTGATGGTTAAATTTATGTAGCAACTTAGCTAGGCTATGGTACCCAGTTATTTGGTAAAACATTAGCCTAGATGTTGTTGTGCTTATAACATTTATAATCAGTTGACTTTAAGTGAACAGTTTACCTTTATAATGTGTGGCCTCATCTAATCAGGTGAAGGCTTTAAGAGCAAAGACTGAAGAAGAAATTCTACCTCAAAATTGCAACACACACATTCAGTTGCTGACCTGCCCTACAAATTCCAGACTTGCCAACTCCCACAACCTTGTAAGCCAATTTCTTTAAATAAATAGATCTCTCTCTCTCTGTACCTACCTAATAAAAAGGATAAAAAGTATTCCCTATATAAAACACAATATTTATATTGTACATAAATAGATATTGTAGTATACCTGTAGTATTAACATTTCACTGAGCAGGAAGTCAGTTAGGATAAAATGTCTAAAAAGTCTCCTAGTCTCCTATGGTGGGCAGTGATAATGAACAAATAGCGAGAAACACTGTACTACATATTTTTAAGCATGTCCTCTATTCTATATCTTTTATGCCACCACACTAGGGGAGGAAACTATTCATTATCAAGAACATTGCTTCTCCAGGCTCTCTGGGAATATATTTGCCCCCTCAACTACATTTTCCACACTAGTAGATTTTTGTAAACTGTAAATTTGATCATATCTCTCCCTTGTTCAAAACTTCTTGCTGGCTCCAGGTTTGGAACTTCTCATCTCTGCTTCCATAGAAACCCACAGGCAGGGCAAGTGCCCTCTCATCACAGAGGAGAACATGAGATCCAGTTAGCTGAATGGCTTGCCCAAGGTTGCACAAGATGCGGAGGCAAGTTCAGGATGTTAAACCAGATACTGCAATCCAGATACCCAATTTTCTTCAGAGAACATGCTGTTTTATCACCAGGCTCACCAACATGTGGATACTCTCTATCTACCAACTAGTTTATGAGACTCTGAGCAAATTACTATGTAAGAGAGTTTAAGCTCCTAATCGGTAAAATACAGATGATCTCCTCCTCTAGAAATTGATACTGGGATTAAATAGGCTAAGAGATATACCCACACATACACACACAAAGAAATATACATGGGCGTACATATGTACATGGATATACATAAATACCGTCCCAGGTGGCTCAGTGGCAAAGAATCCACCTGCCAAGCAGAAGGCGCATGTTTGATCCCTGGGTTGGGAAGATCCCCTGGAGAAGGAAATGGTAACCTACTCCAGTATTCTTGCCGGGGAAATCCCATGGACAGAAGAGCCTGGTGGGCTACAATCCACAGGGTCGCAAAAAAGTCAGACAAGATTTAGTGACTAAACACCACCACCACCATGTATGTTTTTATGTGTACACACACACACACACACACACACACACACATATGTAGAGAGAGAACACATCTAGAATATAATATCTGGCATTTTGGAAGTTACTGAGTAAACAGGTAGGTGGGGAGTTCTTTACCCTGTTATGCTACCTCTATCACAGGTTAAGATTAAGAACAGAGGTAAGCTATCATGAAGTTCAGCTGGATTTTTTTCCTTTTTCCTAGCTTCATGCCAAAAAAAGAATAGCCTTACCCTCGCTCCCACTTAACCTGTCACTGGACAACAATTAACCTGGACTAAAGTCAACACTAAGTCAAGCTTATTAGGGATGCCTCTTCCCATTCGCCTCCTTTTTTTCCTCTCTGAATTTGCTCATAAACAAGACTGACTCTCCACACTCACTACTTTCCCCATCTTGGTTCAATGAAATCACCCCAGCCATTCTGAAATTACTCCAGCCATTCTGTTTCAACTGAAAATGAATACCCTTTTCTCATTATCCTTCTCTTATCTTTTTCAAATACTTGTTTAGTTATTTCAGGAATACCCACCACTTCATTCCAGGCAATCAGCCAAAAAGTCTAATCACGCTGTAGAGTTTACTGGGATCCTATAAATCTTCAGTTCTCCTATCCACAAAGTAAGTCTCCTCTCTCCAGTATTTTAAGAAGTGTTCATCTCAACCCTTCTAGAATGTGACCAGTTAAGAGAAGTTCCCCATTCATTAGAGAAATTATTATCTATACTGAAAACACAGGATTTTTCATCCTTTTGTTCCCTAGATCATGCAGAATAAATCCTTCTCCTCTTCCACATAACACCCCTGAACACACATTTACATCTTCTCTAGAATAAACACCACATTCATTCTATGACTCTTTTGCCTCATGGGATCCAATTCACATATCCTGTTGTCAGTTTTCAGGATATACCCCAGTTTGTCATCTGTTACTCTAAAAATGCATGCATGCATACTAAGTCACATCAGTTGTGTCCAACTCTTTGCGATGCTATGGACTGTAGTCCACCAGGCTCCTCTGTCTATGGGATTCTCCAGGTAAGAATACTGGAGTGGGTTGCCATTTCCTCCTCCAGAGGATCTTCCTGACCCAGGGATCAGACCTCGCCTCTTATATCTCCTGCATTGGCAGGTGGGTTCTTTACCACTAGTGCCACATGAAAATACCATACCTAAATAGCAACGCACTGGTATCATTGATCTTAAAATGTAACTGTCATTTTTTAAAACACTGGCAAGAAGATAGATAAATATTTTGAATAATTAGTAAGAATTTTTTCACAATTATAGCTGAAATTATCACTTCTAATATTTGCCTTTAAATATTTACCTTCAGCCATGGTTTGTCCCTGGAACTCCAACCATATATTGTAAACCTCCAATTCAATATTTTTTATTTGCTTGATTATTTTGTGGACTCAAGTTGAACACCTCTCACATAAAACTCATTGTCCCCCTAAAGGTCAGATCTTCTTCCTGACTTCTCTATTTCTGTCGGCCCAGCAGTAAATCACATCCTTGTTGCCGTTGTTGTTTAGTTGCTGAGTTGTGTCTGATTCCTTGTGACCCGGTGGACTGTAGCCTGCCAGGCGCCTCTGTCCATGTGATTTCCCAGGTAAGAACACTGGAGTGGGTTGCCGTTTCCTCCTCCAAGGGATTGTGCCAATCCAGGAAATGAACTCGCATCTCCTGCTTGGCAGACAGACTTTTTACCACTGCACCACCTGGGAAGCCTATTTTCACCTAGATGGTCATAAATTTTCCCATCCAGCTGTCAGGATTCTAAAGGCATCTCACCAGATTTCCTTCCTTTCAACTATGCTTAGCTTTTGCTGCCCATCCTATCTAACAAATATCCTGGCCCTACCCTCTCCCTGAGTCCTCTCCAATTTATACTGTAGACTGACAGCACTTTATTCAGAAACATAACTTTCACACGTTGTTGTTTAGTCGCTAGGTCATGTCCGCCTATTTTGCAACTCCATGGACTGTAGCCAGCCAGGCTCCTCTGTCCATGGGATTTCCCAGGCAAGAATACTGGAGTGGGTTATCATTTCCTTCTCCAGGAGATCTTCACAACCCAGGGATCGAACCTGTATCTCTTGCATTGTCGGGCAGATTCTCTACCACTGAGCCAGCAGGGAAATCCCCCTACACACACACACACACACACACACACACACGCAGAAACATATATATCCTCTGAGCCACCAGGGAACACACACACATATATTTATATACATAGATATACCCTGATGAATACTACTACCACTTATAGTAATATTAATACATAATGTTAACTGACCTTTAAGTATGTGTCACAAACTAGGCTTAAATTTTTACATATTTCATTTTACTTAGTCCTCATTTTATGGATGAGAAAACTGAGACAGAGTTTACACCACACGCCCACACTCAAGTTATCTAGGGAGTAAGGGTTTGAACCAAATATATCTGCCAAGCCCTAAACTTAAGCATCAATACACTTCTACTATTCTCTGATCCCAAACCACGTTTTTACGTCTCTCCATTATTCCCATACAGATCCTAGCTATTCCGTTACATCAGATGACCTAGCCTCTCACATGATTCTGGAAGCATTTCTGCCTTCCCGATTTTTCTGCCGGCTGTTTTCCAGGATCCCACCCATCTTTCCATCCCCAATCCTTCCAACTAAAAATAAGTCTTGTGAGATAGGTACTGTTATTAATATTTTATAGTTGAGAAAACTGATGCTATTTGCATAAGGTCCCACAGCTATCTGTAGGGACTGGAAATTGAAGCCAGGTCTGTTTTACCCCAAAGACTTTGCTTCTTCACTGCACTGAGCTACGTATAGTCAGTTACTATTCACCCTCCAGGGAGCAAATCTTCTATCTGGTCTATCCCCAAGTTACTTTCCTTGCTCTAAATCTTTACAAAATTTATAACTTTTACTTTGTGAAATTTCTAATAGTGTCATCAATTTTTAACTTTCATGTTGGTCAGAACCAGGTTGGAGAGGACCACAAATAGCAATGAAGAGCATGGACCCTGGAGCCAGCTTCCTAAAAATCTAATCTTAGCACTACTGTTTTTCAGCTGTGTGATCTTGAGAGAATTTCCTGATCTCTCTGCAACTCTCTTTTTCTCATTTGTTAAGCGGCCATAATACTGCTTAATGCACAAAGTTCTCCGAACACTATCGAGCACTATCGAGCAACTATTCACTTAGCTACCGAGGGCAGGAATCTATTCTTACCTTCATCTCTTATAATACTACTTTCAAAACTTGGAAACTAGACTTTATCCTTCCGTGGCAGCCTAGGGTATGTGTATAAAAGTAGAACTGATCATTAGAATGATACAGGCACGAAGATGGGGATTACTCTTACTCTTACGCTGACTCCAAGCCAGGCCAGGCAAAATGTCTCAAGGGTAAAGCAAACTTGACTGTGGATCAGTTAAAAAGAACTATTAGCTAATAAAATATTGAAAATGAAAAAAAAAAGAACTATTGTTTTGATCAAATGCAACGTCTGAAAAACCACACTATAGATAGTAACATGGTAAATAAATGTCAACTATTCTGTGAAAGTGACAAGATGATAGACATCTCAAGAACTGGATGTACTTTATTTATATAAATGCATCCAATTCTTAAACGTTACCTTCACTGAAAATGTGCAGCTGCTTCACTGATGATGTTCATGGGCATGCCAAATCATTCCTATAAATATGTGAAAAAGAAAGTGAAAGTGAAGTCACTCAGTCGTGTCCAACTCTTTGCGACCCCATGGACTGTAATCTATCAGGCTCCTCTGTCCATGGGATTTTCCAGGCAAGAGTGCTGGAGTGGATTGCCATTTCCTTCTCCAAGGGATCTTCCTGACCCAGGAACTGAACCCGGGTCTCCTGCATTATAGGCAGACACTTTACCGTCTGAGCCACCACAAATTCACCTGCAAAAAAAATTTTACTGTGTCTCTACTAAATGGAAGCAATCCAACCATAAACTGATCTCCATACTTGAAAAAAAAAAAAAAACAAGCACTCTAGGGAAGGAACATGCCTTAAAGTCCAATTTCAAAAGCAATTTAAATTCTGGAGATTCCTGTTTGGAATAGACTGGACTAAGCCTTGAAGCTAAACAGTTGCATTAACTATCCTCACAATCTCTCTCCTTTACACAGAAATGGAAACGGTTTCTCTAAAAACATATTTCTAAAAAGAAGCAAGACATCCAACACTATTTTTATGTGATCCACCACACAGATGAAAATTTTCTCTGCACATAGTTCAGTCCACACCAGAACAAAAATGGAGAGGGAAGACATTTCACCTTAGCATCTCTACGTCACTCAAAGAAGGATTTATGAACATTGGTAGATTTCCAATAAAATAGGAATAGAAAATTATCTGCAGCTCACTCTCCTCAGAGCAACAGTTGTACCTGATACAGAAGAAACAGCTGTCGTTCTCTTTCATTCTGATTTTGAGAAGTTAAGATCCTGTTCATGCCCTTTATCCCTAAGGCAGGTCATGGCATATGGCAGGCATAAGGCAGTCACTTATAAACGCGGCTGAACCAGAGCGTAAGGCACTACTTCTCTCACTCTTCCCAGGGCTGTCCTCCTCAAACTTTGGTGTTCATGAGCTCTGTGAGTGAGTGCTACTGTGCAAATCCTATGCTTACCCTCCCTGCAGAGATTCCGAATCGAGAGTTCTGACTGGCACCCAGAAATTTGATTGTCTAAGCAAAGATTCTAGTCAATCGTCATGCAGGTGTTCCAGTGACTACAGTGTAAGGACACTATCCTTCAGTTAATTTTTAAACTAATAATAATGATAGCTGAGATATACTGAGCACACTCTTCTTGCCAAGGGCTCTACAGGCATTCCCTCATACAATCCTCAAAATATTATACAGAATAGACTTTGCTCTCATCATTTTTTGCAATGAGGAAATTAAGCCATAGAGAAGTCAAGTGATCTGTAGGAGGTCACAAGGCTCACAGAGGAGACAGGATACAAATCCAAGTCTGTGTGATTCCAAAGCCCATGCTTCTAACAAACACACCCTGTTGCAAAAATAAAAGTCTACATGCTGCTAGTTTTTTCTTAGCAACATATCCATAAATGCCACGCACAAATGTGGCTAAGAAAATTAATCAGTCATTCATATATATGACATTTGATCATTTGAATATCATCTTCAAATATTCTGGGTAATGGGTCACAAAGGTTTCATATTTCGTCAGGGCGCAGAACAATCAACAGCCTAGCACATTCAAAATGAAAACATTCATTTCATGTTAATGTCAAAAATGAGAGCTTTTTTTTTCTTTTGAAATAACAGAACTATTTTTAGATACTAATGTGTATTCTTCTGACTAAAACATGAGAGAAGGTAACGAAAAGAACAAAACTGATCATAGATGTATAAGTAAATATATTTGTTTCTAAATGTAAAAAAAAAAGATACTTTTTCCTTCTGCAACATTAACCAAGGAGAGAGAAAAACAGATACATCATGAAGACTATGGGCCCCTAGTTTACTTTTCCCACCTTCTGTGTGGCCTTAGAGTCTCAGGAAGACCCAGCATATGCAACAGAGTGGCTTCTCTGCCAGGTAAGTCCAGGAGCCCTCAGTCTCCTCTCTGATGGTGGCACTAATAGTGGATTTTCAGCTTCCCCAGCAATAGCCCAGAGGAAGAAGCCAGACAACAGAACCAGACTGACCTGCATTAAAAGCCCATCTTAACCACTGAGTAGCTATATATCCTTTAGCAAGTTCTTGGCACCCCACTCCAGTACTCTTGCCTGGAAAATCCCATGGACAGAGGACCCTGGTGGCCTGCAGTCCATGGGGTCGCTAAGAGTCAGACACGACTGAGCGACTTCACTTTCACTTTTCACTTTTCTGCACTGGAGAAGGAAATGGCAGCCCACTCCAGTGTTCTTGCCTGGAGAATCCCAGGGACGGGGGAGCCTGGTGGGCTGCTGTCTATGGGGTCACACAGAGTCGGACACGACTGAAGTGACTTAGCATAGCATAACCTATCTCAAGTTCATTTTTCTCCTCTGTAAAACTGGAATATCGATATATACCTTACAATGTTACCATGAGGATGACAGAGGCAAATGCAGACAAAACTCTTTCCAGTTCAGTTCAGTTACTCTGTCATGTCCGACTCTTTGCGACCCCATGAACTGCAGCATGCCAGGCCTCCCTGTCCATCACCAACTCCCAGAGTCCACCCAAACCCATGTCCATTGAATTGGTGATGCCATCCAACCATCTCATCCTTTGTCATCCCCTTCTCCTCCGGCCCTCAATCTTTCCCAACTTCAGGGTCTTTTCCAATGAGTCAGCTCTTCGCATAAGGTGGCCAAAGTATTGGAGTTTCAGCTTCAGCATCAGTCCTTCCAATGCACACCCAGGACTGATTTCCTTTAGAATGGACTGGTTGGATCTCCTCACAGTCCAAGGACTCTCAAGAGTCTTCTCCAACACCACAGTTCAAAAGCATCAATTTTGCTGTGCTCAGCTTTCTTTATAGTCCAACTCTCACATCTATATATGACCGCTGGAAAAACCATAGCCTTGACTAGATGGATCTTTGTCGGCAAAGTAATGTCTCTGCTTTTGAATATGCTGTCTAGGTTGGTCATAACTTTCCTTCCAAGGAGTAAGCGTCTTTTAATTTCAGGGCGCAGTCACCATCTGCAGGGATATTGGAGCCCAGAAAACTCTTCCCAGAGTTCCTGGTAATAAATGGGTAGTGGATATTTTCTTCTTGTCTTCACATCCATGTGGCTCTGTTTGCTGTATGCATCTCATTAGCATCACTTGTAAATCTGGTTTGAGTTGTGCTTTCTTGAACGTATCATGTTCTGATATACAACATGGCAATGAACACCAGCGGCACTAAACTAAATGCTTGACCAAGTCTTTCTGGCACAGAACATTCCCTCTAAAGTTTTACGACAAAGGATCTTTGGGTTACCATTTCAACCACTCTGCTAGTGAATCAGCAAGTGCTTATAAGCAGAAAGTGATGGCTTGCCTTATACATGATTAACTGGGGCAAAATTGTATCCTTAAGGATATAGGCTGGAATCATGAGATAATTTAACTATGCTTCTTTTTATTGGTTTGGGCAAAAAGTTTGTTTTGGTTTTAAGCAAAAATAAAAGGCACATTTTTCATTTTCACAAAGAACTGTCTTGAACAATGTACTCACTAAACAAATGAACTTTTTTGGCCAACTCAATATTTTGTAAATTCATAATAGTGATAAACATAACTTCCAGCAAAAGATTCATTCCTCTCTCTATATATATATCTGAACAGCCTTAAACAACAAACATAAGACTGGTATTTATGTTACTGGTAGAAAAATACTGCATCTTCTTTTGGAGAAAAAAATGAGTAAAACATCAATAGCTTTGTAAAAGTTAGCAACGTTTCTGTGAGAACTACAGTCAGGAATGTGGAAAGGAGTTTAAGCCGCTAGCTGATGCTTCCTGCTCAGTGTAAGCTTTGCGAGTGGAGAAACTCTGACTGTGTCCTATTATTACCCCAGACCCAGCATATGCTTGACACACAGTGTGTGTTCAATATGAATTTGACTAATAAATGAAGGAATAAATGAACAAATAACCAAGAGGGAAATGCTCCATGGAAGAAAGTTAGATTAAGGATTGAGGACTGAGGTTGGATTAAACCTAATTGAGCCTAAATTGAGGTTGCCATGTGCTCCTTTCACTGTTTATTAAGTTAGAACTAGAAAGGAAGGCAGAATACATATGGAAGAGAAAATAGAACTAGGAAATAAACACCTGAGGATGTTCAACCTTACAAGAGGAGTATTCTAAGATAAGCGAATTAAAACTCTTGTGGGATGTCATTTCACCTAGTCAAATTTGCAAAAATCAAAAACTTTTATAAAATAAAATTGTGGTAAGGCTTTGAGGAGGAGAAGGCGATGGCACCCCACTCCAGTACTTTTGCCTGGAAAATCCCATGGACAGAGGAGCATGGTAGGCTGCAGTCCATGGGGTCGCAAACAGTCGGACACGACTGAGCAACTTCCCTTTCACTTTTCACTTTCATGCATTGGAGAAGGAAATGGCAACCCACTCCAGTGTTCTTGCCTGGAGAATCCCAGGAATGGGGGAGCCTTGTGGGCTGCCATCTATGGGATCGCACAGAGTCGGACACGACTGAAGCAACTTAGCAGCAGCAGCAGCAGCAGCAAGGGTATGAGGAAGTATATATTGTTCATACTATTAGTGGGAATGCTCATTGGTATTATCCATTTTGGATAATAAATTTGGTAGCAGCTCTTAAAACGTCAAATATGCACACTAAGGGATCTAACAGTTCTAGCTCTAGTTCTAAAAGGAGAAAACCACGTACATAAGTATGCGTGTCTAAGGATGTTCACTGCATCATTCTTTAAACCTTTGAAAACTTAAGAGCAATCTGAATTGCTTTCAATAGGAAATAGGTGTTAGGGCTGTACTACTTAGAATGGTATGTATGTAGTCAAAAAAATAATGTATTAAATCCAACTATGCCCACATGACAAGATCTTAAACACACTATTGACTGAGAAAAGCAAATTAAAAAAAACATAATAATGTACTACCTTATTTAAACAAGTTAAACATGCACACACACATACAACTTCACTATATATTTTATAAGGTGATACACATACACACACACACACACACACACACATATCCGTACACACATGCATACAAACAGCTGACCCTTGAACAGGGTGAGTTCAAACTGTGTGAGTCCACTTGCACATGGGTTTTTTCAATACTAAATACAGTACTACGTAATCTGTGTTTGGTTGAATTCCCAGATGCAAAATGGCAAATACAGAGGGCTGACTATGGGATTGACTAATGCTGATTTTGTTATCTGCCACAGGTCATGTAACCAATCCCTCACAGACACCAAGGGATGACTATATATGTTAATTTGCAAAAACCAAGGTATAGAAGAATACATACCAAACTGGTAATAATGATATCTCTGGGAATAAAACTAATTAGGCATTCTAGTCAAGAGGGCCTTGACTGTAGCCCATTAATTATTACAAGGCAGATGTTTTCATGTGTTAGTTTATGAACTAAAAATTGCACCAAAGAGGATACCAGAACACTCACACCCCCTTGCCATTTCACTTAGTAATTTCACTTAAAATATCCCTCCCTCTGTTAATCTCATCTTCACGTAAATGAATGTATTCATTCATACATTTGGCCTCTTGGTCACTATTTCATCAAAGTAGTTAATGACTATTTTCCATGTTACTAGAAAGTATGGTATAGCTGAGTTATACAAATGAGTAAGGTGTATCTAGAATCTCAAAGATCTTGGCAGTTTTACAAAGATTTATGGATTCCATTCAAAATATGCAGGAATCACAGTATTTTTCTTCACTGTGCTAAGAGACAACATGGGTTTGTCTGGATGGGCTAGTCAGGAAACTGTTGATTAAATGCACCTTATGAAATCAAAACAGCTTAATTAAGAATTAATAATATCTGAAAATGGGTACACACTGGGAAGCACTTCCTGATTTCAATTTTCAGGCTTCTGTCAGGAAATAGCCAATTAACTTTCCAAACTTTCTTCACCCACCGGGAGGTGACATCCCTGAAATGTTTTGACAAATCCTTCAGGCACCAAACCTGTCCCAAATTTCAAGAGTAATTTCATGTGTCATGGACATGTAATCAAGGTGAGCAAGAGAACTGACATAAAGCATCAGCCCGTAAATGTGGCCCCTCTTCAGTGAAGCTCAGCATCTGCTGGGCAACTAGTCATACCCTGGTTCGCTCAGCTGCTCAGTCTAGAGTATTTTTCTGCTAGTTACCTACATATGAAAACACACAAGAAAAGAGTCTCCAGAGAAACACTGATAAAAGTTTAATTTGAGCCAAGAGGCCTTATAGATTCTCTGCTCAGTTTCTTTCTTTACTGTTGGCTTGTCTGAGAAACCAGAATGGATGATGGCTCTTTACTGCCCACTGTTTACCTTCCACACAACATCGCTGAGCTTTCATTATGTGCCAGGCAACACTTTAAGCTCTAGAGACACACTGATGATTCTGTCCTCAGGAACTCCTGCTCTAACCAGGAGACTTGTCCATTTATTCTGCATATATTGATTTGGATTTCCCTGGTGGCTCAGACAGTAAAGCGTCTGTCTACAATGCTTAGGGTTGTGCTAATTACCAGGCATGGGGCTTCCTTCCCTGGTGGCTCAGGGGTAAAGAATCCACCTGCCAATGCAGGAAACAGGGGTTTGATCCCTGGGTCAGGAAAATGCCCTGAAGAAGGAAATGGCAACCCACTCCAGTACTCTTGCCTAGAAATTTTCACAGAGAGAGGAACCTGGCGGGCTACAGTCCACGGGGTCACAAAAGACTCAGACACGACTCAGCAACTAAACAACAACAATCATCAGGCATAAAAAGGTAAGAGCCTCTGTCACTGAACTTCAAAGAACTCACAGCCTAGTGAAGGGACAAAGTTACTGGGACCCACAGTCCCAGGACAATGCTCAACAAAGATGCAACAACTCAGTTCGTTGATATATATCAACATAGCCAAGAAACTTTATCTTTACAAAAACATAATCAATACGATGTTCACCATAATGACAGTATGAAAAAGTGTTGTCGTTTAGGGTTAGGGTTTGAGAGAAAAGATCTCTCACTTCTACCTATGGAGAAAAGCGACAGGGAAGACTCCTCATGGGAGGTTAAAGTTTCATCTGGGACATTATTTATTTTCAGGAGCCCCTCATAGGAAATAAAAGGAGTGCTAGGAACAAATGTGGACCAGGAAATTGCTTTAAAAGCCTATATTGCTGGAGCCATTGGACAATAAAATTTTCAAATGCCTATTTCCTCAATTTTTTTTCCCTCTAACTTCTCTGCTGGAATTTAAAGGAAATCAGCTCCAAAATTAAAAGTACAAAATTTAAATGCCACTGAATTCAAAGTTAAAGCCTCACTCAATATTAATGCAAATCTATAGGTTAAAAATACATTTAACATCATAATTGTCAAAAATTATACACAAAAATGAAAAATGTGCTACTGCACATATAATGCCATCTTTCAAGTTCAAGGCTGACACTATTTTTATCTCTGTGTGGGGAATATGTTAAAAAAAAGAAAATCCAACATTTTTTTCCCCCTGCCTTACATATGTAAACCAGTTCTTGGCTTGCAATTTCTGTTTCTATTTAGAGGGATAGTCTCCATTTTGTATGACTGAGACATGCCATCTCTGATTTCCCCGAGGCAAGGTTGGACCATCTATAAACATTATTTAGCAGCATTCCACAATCATGCAGGATCTAAGAAGCAATAAAAGCCAACGCACTGTGGGCCTGCAGGTTTTTGTAAGTGGGTTAATATATATTATATGGCCCCCCTGGTGGTGCAGTGGTAAGGAATCTGCCTGCCAATGCAGGAGACACAGGTTTGATCCCTGGGATAGGAAGATCCCCCGGAGAAGAAAATGGCAACCCACTGCAGTATTCTTGCCTGGAAAATCCCATGGACAGAGGAGCTGGGCAGGCTATCATCCAGGAGGTTGCAAAGAGTCAGAAATGACTGGGCAACTGAACAACAATATGCAGTATATTATTTTATCACCACTCCAGTGTTGATGCAGATATTACTAACTTAATTTTAGAGACTTATTAATTAAAAAATCTATTGAACACTTGGTATGATTCAGGTACTATTTCATGCCCAGGGTTAAAACTATATGAAACGGTGAATCAAATCACTGCCCTACAGTACTATACATAGTATAGTACTCTATTGTGAAAAGTGGTTAAACAAACATATAAGATGATGGTAGTGATAAATGCTATGAATGAAAAATAAAGCAAGCTAAAAATGACAGGCAGCATGTGTCTGTTTATGTGTGGAGGAGTACTACATAGGGTCACTCAGGAAGACCTCTCTAATACCATGTAATTTGATCTGATCAGAAGGAAGCCAGAGAATGTGCCATGTGGGTATCTAGAGGAAGAACATTCCAGGAAGAGGAAAAAGCTTTAGGAGGGTATCATGCCTAGAGTATTCTAGAAGGACAGTGGTTATAGTGGAGTGAAGGAAAAGGGAAAATAGGAGATGAAGAAGGGGTATGTGCTGGGCTATATAAACGACTAGAAAGGCTTCAGCTTTGGCCTCCAGTGAGATTGGAGTCCAGGAGAGGATTTACAGAGGAGTGCCATAATCAGACTTTCATTTTTTGCAGGAGTACAGATTGTTGGAGATGAGCAAAAAAAAAAAGTACTTTTTTTTTTAAAAGTTAGGATGCTACTACAGTAATCCAGAAAAAGATGGCTTGGGCCAATGTGAAAGAAGTATAGATGGTAAGAAATGTTCCAATTCTAGAGACATTTCTAAGGTAAAGCCACCAGGGTTTGCTGACGTACAGGGTGAGAGAAAGAGAGAGGGCAAGGATGACTTCAGTATTTTTGGCCTAAGCAAGTAGAAAGAGAGGTTATCATTTACTACTATTTGAAAGACTGTGAGAGAAATGAATATAGGAGAAAATACACTAATTGAGTTTTGGACAAGTTTGAAATGCCCATTAGAGAGGCAAGAGGAGATGTGCAATAGGCTGTTGAATATATAAATCTGGAGATCAAGTGAGCAGTCTAGATTGAAAACATAAATCTGGGACTTATCAGTTTATAGACAGAATTTAAAGCAAAGGGACTAGGTGAAACATCTAGGGAATGAGCTTACATAAAGAAAAGAAGAGGTCTTAGAACTGAGCCTTGGAGTGTTCTGAAATTTAGAAGTAAGGAGATGAGGCAGAACCCCTGAAAGAGACAGAGCTACAGTAGCTACTTGGGTAAGAAAAGAACCAGGAGAGACAGAAATACCTCAAAGCAAAATGAAGAAAGTCTTTCAAGGAAGGATACTGAATGCGAGTAAGTTAAGAACTGAGAAGTCATTCATTGGATTTGTCATCATGGAAATCCTTGGTGATCCTGTCAAAAGTGATGTGGCAGCATATCAGAAACAAAAACCTCAACTGAGTCAGTTCAAGTAAGAACGGGAAGACAAGAATGAAAGATATAGAACAGAAGCATGGATACTTCTTGTGGATTCCGCTACAAAATGAAGTGGGGCAGCAGCGGGGAGGGGATACAAGATAAAGTGATTTTTTAAATGAAAGATATAGCAAGTATCTAAACGACATCCATAGAAAGAAAAAAATTGATGCATGAGAGATAAAGAGTAGATAATTTCCAGAGAAACTGTCTTAAGGAAAGAGGAGATGAGATGAGATCTAGCAACAAGGGGTAGGAGGTGACCTCAAGTAGGGTCCTAGAAGTGAAGTTAAAATATGTGGGTACAGATGAAAGCAGGTCAGAGAGTCTGGGAATAGAACTTTGTGAATGTTTTCTGGTTGTTTCTACTTTCTCAGTGAAAAAGAAAGCAAGAATTTCAGTTGAGAGTGAGAATGGAGTTTTGAGGAAAGTGGAGAAGTGAAATAGTCATTATAGAGTTGAGAGTGAATGGACTAGGAATATATAGTTGAATTAAGGGTGGCCTTCAGAGATCCCTTGATATAAACAGTATGAATAAAAAGTGAAATCAGTCATCATGGTTTGAGCAGATGAGAAGTTTATGAACTAAATCTAAGCGACACAACTGGAGGACAGCTATCTGGATGCCTCTCTTGGCAGGGCAAGTCCATGTCTTTACCCATTACCCTTCGACAAAAGATAGGCATAACCTACCACTCCACCTCTGATGGGGAAAATGTCAACTCCTCAACTGTAAGGACTGGCTCACCATGATGCTTCTAGTGACCAATACTTAGCATGTGAAAAAAAGTGAGTGTGAGTCACTCAGTCATGTCTTACTCTTTGCGATCCAATAGATTGTAGCCCACCAGGGTCCTCTGTTCATGGAATTCTCCAGGCAAGAATACTGGAGTGAGTTGCTATTTCCTGCTCCAAGAGATGTCCCCAACCTAATTATCAAACCCAGGTCCCCTGCACTGACAGGCAGGTTCTTTACCACTAGTGCCACATGGGAAGTCTGCTTCGCACATATGTGTACTCAATAATATCTGAGCAAGGGACATTTTGTTTAGAAAGAACATGAATTGATGAAAATGATATGCTCTTGAATAACCAAATTAGCCCCTCAAAGCTCTGCAAATATCCCCAGAGCTACTAAAATAATGTGTTCTATGTAAATTGCTAGCTCGGTCTGGAGCGTGAAGGCACGATGATCCCTACCATTCAGACTTTGGATATCTACCTGCCAAGAAACTTTTGACTCTTAATTCTATTGGTTACTTTTCTACAATTTTACTCCCAGATAATTTTTTAGGGACTAAAGTAGAAAGGAAACAGGATGACAACACTGTCCACTGCAACTAAGAAATACATGGCAGCATTTAGCATCCTTGCTCTGGAGCTGTACTGTACCTTGCCTGGACTGCCATCAATTCGTAGTGTCATCCTAACTCACGGAAGCAGTCCATCATTTCATACAAGTCTTTTTAGTTATGCATTTCTAAAATTAGTCTTAGGAACATAGAAACTCCTAGATCCTATCTCAAGGGCATTTGATGATACTGAGAAAGTGTTCTTTCCTTCTCTGAATATCTGCAGAAAAACTGTCCATATTTTTCTTTTGAAACTTAACATTTCCTGCCTATGATTTTCTTTATTTCTTTGTATTTTCATGTTTTGCCCTCTCAATTAGACCACAAATTTCTAATATGGTAGATATCTAAGAGAGTGGTTGTATGTAATTTGCTGAATTATTACTTGTTAAGACACAAATTCTGTATCCCAAGGCCAAATTTGCCTGTTATTCCAGGTGTTTCTTGACTTCCTACTTTTGCATTCCAGTCCCCTATAATGAAAAGGACATCTTTCGAGGGTGTTAGTTATAAAAGCTCTTGTAGGTCTTCATAGAACCGTTCAACTTCAGCTTCTTCAGCCTTACTGAAGAAGGTTCAGGTTGGGGCATAGAATTGGATTACCGTGATATTCAACGGTTTGCCTTGGAAATGAACAGAGATCATTCTGTCGTTTTTGAGATTGCATCCAAGTACTGCATTTCGGACTCTTTTGTTGACCATGATGGCTACTCCATTTCTTCTAAGGGATTCCTGCCTGCAGTAGTAGATATAATGGTCATCTGAGTTAAATTCACCCATTCCAGTCCATTTTAGTTTGCTGATTCCTAGAATGTCGATGTTCACTCTTGCCATCTCCTGTTTGACCACTTCTAATTTGCCTTGATTCATGGACCTGACACTCCAGGTTCCTATGCAATA
>NW_011494896.1:3264293-3268034 GCF_000754665.1 Bison bison bison | reverse complement strand
GTTCCTATGCAATATTGCTCTTTACAGCATCGGACCTTGCTTCTATCACCAGTTACATCCACAACTGGGTATTGTTTTTGCTTTGGCTCCATCCCTTCATTCTTTCTGGAGTTATTTCTCCACTGATCTCCAGTAGCATATTGGGCACCTACTGACCTGGAGAGTTCCTCTTTCAGTATCCTATCATTTTGCCTTTTCATACTGTTCATGGGGTTCTCAAGGCAAGAATATTGAAGTGGTTTACCATTTCCTTCTCCAGTAAAGCACATTCTGTCAGACCTCTCCACCATGCCCACCTGTCTTGGGTGGTCCCACAGGGCATGGCTTAGTTTCATTGAGTTAGAAAATGCTGTGGTCCTAGTGTGATTAGATTGACTAGTTTTCTGTGATTATGTTTCCGTGTGTCTGCCCTCTGATGCCCTCTTGCAACACCTACCATCTTACTTGGGTTTCTCTTACCTTGGATATGCTTATTTAACTTCTATACAGAGTACATCACGAGAAACGCTGGACTTGAAGAAGCACAAGCTGGAATCAAGATTGCCGGGAGAAATATCAATAACCTCAGATATGCAGAAGACACCACCCTTATGGCAGAAAGTAAAGAGGAACTAAAAAGCCTCTTGATGAAAGTGAAAGTGGAGAGTGAAAAGGTTGGCTTAAAGCTCAACATTCAGAAAACGAAGATCATGGCATCTGGTCCCATCACTTCATGGGAAATAGATGGGGAAACTGTGGAAACAGTGTCAGACTTTATTTTGGGGGGCTCCAAAATCACTGCAGATGGTGACTGCAGCCATGAAATTAAAAGACGCTTACTCCTTGGAAGGAAAGTTATGACCAACCTAGAAGCATATTCAAAAGCAGAGACATTACTTTGTCAACAAAGGTTCATCTAGTCAAGGCTATGGTTTTTCCAGTGGTCATGTATGGATGTGAGAGTTGGACTGTGAAGAAGGCTGAGCACCGAAGAATTGATGCTTTTGAAGTGTGGTGTTGGAGAAGACTCTTGAGAGTCCCTTGGACTGCAAGGAGATCCAACCAGTCCATTCTGAAGGAGATCAGCCCTGGGATTTCTTTGGAAGGAATGATGCTAAAGCTGAAACTCCAGTACTTTGGCCACCTCATGCGAAGAGTTGACTCATTGGAAAAGACTCTGATGCTGGGAGGGATTGGGGGCAGGAGGAGAAGGGGACGACAAGATGATATGGCTGGATGGCATCACTGACTTGATGGATGTGAGTCTGAGTGAACTCCGGGAGTTGGTGATGGACAGGGAGGCCTGGCGTGCTTTGATTCATGGGGTCACAAAGAGTCGGACATGACTGAGCGACTGAACTGAACTGAAGACACAAATTAGCAACTGAACAATAACAAAGAGGGATCTACACCATTCCCCATCCACACCCCCAAGCAAAGTAAAAGACTATGCTATCATAATAGCCCAAGATATAACATGTTTACATCCCTCTATTGAGAAATACATGTCCAATTTTAGGAGAGTAAGCCCACAAGTTTTTTGAAACACACAGGCAAAGGAATAACTGATATAGAGGACATGGCAAAACTCCCTGCATTTATTCTCTGTCTCTCTTGATGAAAAGCCAACACCAACTTCAGGCACAGTGCTCACTGCTGGGCAGTGATTCCAACACTGCTCAACCAAGGATGCCATATCATGACACAAATTGCTGAGGTGAGCTTAATGTATTTTCCTCTCATGTAATTTGTACCATGTATAGTAGAGACATCTTAGTTATACAAAGCTGTCCATAATTTTTGGCTCCTATATGTCCCTTCTTGGCAATCTCTGCAATTTTCAACCTTTGTTCTGGGTACTTAGAAAACATGCAGTTCCTTGCTCTGCCATGCTACTGCAGGCTCTTGCAGGCCTTCATGGATCATGAATAGACTGTGTTTGTATAGACAAAATAACAAGGACTAATGGGCATAATATGTGGTTGCAAGTTTGGGTTCAATATTAGAGTCAACAACAAAATGGCTGCCTTTCAAAGTGCTATCAGAGGGACAGGGTGATCAGCTTCCACTGCCTTGTCTTATGCATCTTCTCAATACATTTTTTCAACTATATCTACATCAAAATTATTTAACTTAAATTTTATAATTATGATCTTACCATGAAATGTTACCTTTCCTAAAATAACCATATTTATTTAAAAAATAGGAATAAGCAAATGAACTAGACTAAGAGTGATTATTGTTTATCAAGTACTTATTCATGCCAGGATCTATGTTAAGAGTTTTATGCAATGTAACTTAATTGCATGAATGTGAAGAAAATATTTTCTTTCCATCTTCTTAACTCTTTCATAAAACTTAGCACATAGGTGAATTAATAAAATTACATAAAAGATTAACTACAAGTTCAAGAGAAGACTCTACACATGGACATCACCAGATGGACAACACCGAAATCAGATTGATTATATTCTTTGCAGACAAAGATGGAAAAATTCTATATAGTCAGCAAAATAAGACTGGGAGCAGACTGTGGCTCAGATCATGAACTCCTTATTGCCAAATTCAGACTGAAATTTAAGAAAGTGGAGAAAGCTACTAGATCATTCAGGTATTACCTAAATCAAATCCCTTATGACTATACAGTGGAAGTGAGAAATAGATTTAAGGGACTAGATCTGATAGATAGAGTGCCTGATGAACTATGGACAGAGGTTCATAACATTGTACAGGAGACAGGAATCAAGACCATCTCCAAGAAAAATAAATGCAAAAAAGCAAAATGGCTGTCTGAGGAGGCCTTACAAATAGACCTGAAAAGAAGAAAAGCAAAAAGCAAAGGAGAAAAGGAAAGATATACCCATTTGAAAGCAGAGTTCCAAAGAATAGCAAGGACAGATAAGAAAGCCTTCCTCAGAGATCAATGCAAAGAAATAGAGGGAAATAATAGAACGGGAAAGACTAGAGATCTCTTCAAGAAAATTAGAGATAAGAAGGGAACATTTCATGCAAAGATGGGCTCAATAAAGGACAGAAATGGTGTGGATGTAAAAGAAGCAGAAGAGATTAAGAAGAGGTGGCAGGAATACACAGAAGGACTATTCGAAAAAGCTCTTCATGACCCAGATGATCATGATCGTTTGATCACTCACCTAGAGCCAGACATCCTGGAATGGGAAGTCAAGTAGGCCTCAAGAAGCATCACTACGAACAAAGCTAGTGGAGGTGATGGAATTCCAGTTGAGCTATTTCAAATCCTGGAAGATGATACTGTGAAAGTGCTGCACTCAATATGCCAGCAAATTTGGAAAACTCAGCAGTGGCCACAGGACTGGAAAAGGTCAGTTTTCGTTCCAATCCCAAAGAAAGGCAATGCCAAAGAATGCTCAAACCACCACACAATTGCACTCATCTCACACACTAATAAAGTAATGCTCAAAATTCTCCAAGCCAGGCTTCAGCAATATGTAAACTGTGAACTTCCTGATGTTCAAGCTGGTTTTGGAAAAGGCAGAGGAACCAGAGATCAAATTGCCAACATTCTCTGGATCATTGAAAAAGCAAGAGAGTTCCAGAAGAAACATCTATTTCTGCTTCATTGACTATGCCAAAGCCTTTGACTGTGAGGATCACAATGAACTGTGGAAAATTCTGAAAGAGATTGGAATACCAGACCACCTGACCTGCCTCTTGAGAAACCTATATGCAGGTCAGGAAGCGACAGTTAGAACTGGACATGGAACAACAGACTGGTTCCAAATA
>NW_011494896.1:3256708-3264193 GCF_000754665.1 Bison bison bison | reverse complement strand
AAAGGAGTACATCAAGGCTGTATACTGTCACCCTGCTTATTTAACTTCTATGTAGAGTACATCATGAGAAACGCTGGGCTGGAGGAAGCACAAACTGGAATCAAGGTTGCCGGGAGAAATATCAATAACCTCAGATATGCAGATGACACCACCCTTATGGCAGAAAGGGAAGAGGAACTAAAGAGCCTCTTGATGAAAGTGAAAGAGGGAAGTGAAAAAGTTGGCTTAAAGTTCAACATTCAGAAAACAAAGATCATGGCATCTGGTCCCATCACTTCATGGGAAATAGATGGGGAAACAGTGGAAACAGTGTCAGACTTTATTTTTTGGGGCTCCAAAATCACTGCAGATGGCGATTGCAGCCACGAAATTAAAAGATGTTTACTCCTTGGAAGGAAACTTATGACTAACTAGACAGCATATTGAAAAGTAGAGACATTACTTTGCCAACAAAGGTCCATCTAGTTAAGGCTATGGCTTTTCCTGTAGTCATGTATGGATGTGAGAGTTTGACTATAAGGAAAGCTGACAACAGAAAAATTTATGCTTTTGAACTGTGGTATTGGAGAAGACTCTTGCTAGTCCCTTGGACTGCAAGGAGATCCAACCAGTCCATCCTAAAGGAAATCAGTCCTGGGTGTTCATTGGAAGGACTGATGTTGAAGCTGAAATTCCAATATTTTGGCCACCTGATGCGTACAGCTGACTAATTTGAAAAGACCCTGAAGTTGGGAAAGATTGAAGGCAGGAGAAGAAGCTGATGACAGAGAATGAGATGGTTAGATGTCATCAGCAACTCAATGCACATGAGTTTGGGTAAAATCTGGGAGTTAGTGATGGACAGGGAGGCCTGGCGTGCTGTGGTTCATGGGGTCACAAAGAGTCGGACGCTACTGAGCGACTGAACTGAACAGGTTCAAGGTCACAGCTAAGAGGACTCTGAACTATGACTCCAAAGTCAGTGCTCTTAAAACACTTTATTACACTACCTTCCTTAAAAAGTCCTTTGTTATAACACGTAATTCATATATGTCTACTGGATAAGTGAAAAGTCTCATGGGCGTTATTGTGAATTTTGTATGACTGGGCTGCAGAGAAAAAGACTACAATTAAAACAAATCATGAGTATTTTCTATTTCATAATGCCTTCGTCAAAAACTCTTGTGCCTTTAGGACAACAGAAAATAATACCCTTATCCAGCTATGTGGATAGGTGAAGGTGAAGGTGGAGTCGCTCAGTCGTGTCCGACTCTTTGTGACCCCGTGGACTATAGCCCGCCAGGCTCCTCTGTCCATGGGATTCTCCAGGCAAGAATACTGGAGTGGGCTGCCATTTCCTTCTCCAGGGGATCTTCCCAACCCAGGGATCAAACCTGGGTCTCCTGCATTGCAAGTAGACGCTTTATCCTCTGAGCCACCAGGGAATCCCATGTGGATAGGGTATGCTTTTAATGCTTTTAATTCATCAAAGTATGTTACATCCAACTGCCTGGATTTCCATAATTCTGACATTCTCCTCATAGCTGAGGTCTAATTCAGGCTACAGTGTAAATCAGCAGAACCAAGATTCTGGAATTCATCAATTATAATAAATTTGAGCCTATTCTTAGTATAATGGAGTTGAAGTCACTTATCTACTTTTGTTAGGATTTTCCTCCAGTTCTTATACCATGCATAAAATTGTATTGGTCATGTAAGCTATTCTCAAGAATCCATAGTTTACAGAACACAGGATGAGAAACTATAGTTAAGAAGAATGAGAAAATTATTAGCTTTTCGATAAAAATAGTACATTAGGTGGCCTTTGATATGAAATTTCAAAGCAAAAGCAAATCTAGACAAAAAAGAAATGAACAATTGAGTGAAGAAATAAAAACCGAGAGAAACAATAATACCAAATATTAGTTGTCATGAAGACATAGTAGCTCTTATGATCTAGCTGTCTAAAGATAAACAATTCAATTAAGCTAAAGTAGCACTCCACACATGCACTCCACATTCAAAAAGAAAAGGTACATCACACCTGTCTGTAAGATGCACACATCTCAACAGTAATAATATGCATTACCACGCACACACACACACAGATACACAAGTCATCCAAAAGCCATAGGGTTTGACTTTTATTAAGAACTTTGTTTCAATTAATTAACTATGGTATATCAATAGCCTGCTTTTGAGCAAGAGTGACAAGAAAATCTATACTGAAAAATGCTCTAAATCTTTATTCACAGCACAAAAACAAACTAAAATATGAAGCAATGAATCCATCCAGGATTTGGCATATTTAACGTGTAAATACTTAATAATAACAAATAATTTGCTCTCCAAACTTCTTTACGTTCATTTCTAACATATGTTATCCTTTCAATTACCCTGTGAGGTCAAGCTATCTTATTCTGCCTGCTTTATTCATTTACGCATTCATTCATTCATTCTTATAAACTCATTAGACGCATCCAGGCAGTCATTCCTCAAACAAATATATAATGAACTCTATGCCACAGATATACTACAGTAAATAGAATAGACAAATTCCTGTCTGTTATAGAGCTTACAATTTATAATATAATAAGGAAGCAAATAATACAGAAATTGTGATAAGGGTTTATGAAGAAAAACAGTAAGTAAATAGCAGTAGAGAGAGAGAGAAATTCCCCAGGAGAAACCCTTGGAAGAAGACATCTCTGAAAAAGTAATGTTTAAGTTGAAATGTAAAGACCAAGGGGAGCTGGTCGATAAGTGTAAAAGAATGTACTGGGTACACAAAACAGTGATGACCAAGTTTCTTAGGCAGGAAGCCATTGGAGCCTTCTTAAAAAAAAAAAAAAAATGAATCATTGTAGCTAGAGCCAGTAAGTGAGGGGAAGACTGTCAAACTGGCGACAGGCAAAAGCAACACTATGCAAGGACTTGACACTGCATTAAGGAGTTTGAAATACATCATTAGTGCAGTGGAAAGCCATTAAAAGGTTTTGAGTATAGAAGGGGAGCTGAGATAATTAGAACTGCATTTTTTCAGATTATTTCAGCTGATGTGTGAATATTAGCTGGTTGGGGGATGAGCAGATGAAAATGAAAGATGAATTTAAATTTTTGCAGTCCAAGTAAGATTACGGTGACCTAGACACTGATGGTATCAGCAAAGTTGAAGAACTAAATTCTAGAAATATTTTGGAGGTAGATTTGACTAGAATGATGATGGATTGAATGTGGAAGGTGAGAAAAAAGGAAGAATTAAAGGAAATTCTCAGTTCCTGGTTTAAGCAACTTGGTAAATGGTAAGAAAGAGAATTGAGAGAGAAACAGGTCTTCATGGAATTGAAGTTAATCATAAGAATCAATATTGATTTCGGTTGTGTTCCTCTTTTGAATTCCATGCATCTCAATTTCAAGAACTTCTAATGAGCATCTTGTATACATTAGGCCCTAGGCAAGTCTTTGGGAAATGAAATCTAAGTAAGATTCAGCTACTTTGTACAAGTAATCAGACCAATGGGGAAGAGAATCATATGAACATTGAAATGTTCTTCAGTGAAAAATGATATAATAACTCTGGTGGGAATCAACGACAGTACTTGAAGGTTAGGAGAGGCTTCAAAGTGACAAGTCATAGACCAAGTCTTCAAGGATAAAAAGAACTCATGTTTTCATTGAAAAAGGTGGGGACGACCAGCTCTGTATGTTATTACATAAAACCATACAAAACAAAAGTGAAAGTGGAGAGTGAAAAAGTTGGCTTAAAGCTCAACATTCAGAAAACGAAGATCATGGCATCTGGTCCCATCACTTCATGGGAAATAGATGGGGAAACAGTGGAAACAGTGTCAGACTTTATTTTTTGGGGCTCCAAAATCATTGCAGATGGTGATTGCAGCCATGAAATTAAAAGACGCTTACTCCTTGGAAGGAAAGTTATGACCAACCTAGATAGCATATTCAAAAGCAGAGACATTACTTTGCCAACAAAGGTCCGTCTAGTCAAGGCTATGGTTTTTCCAGTGGTCATGTATGGATGTGAGAGTTGGACTGTGAAGAAAGCTGAGCACCGAAGAATTGATGCTTTTGAACTGTGGTGTTGGAGAAGACTCTTGAGAGTCCCTTGGACTGCCAGGAGATCCAACCAGTCCATTCTGAAGGAGATCAGCCCTGGGATTTCTTTGGAAGGAATGATGCTAAAGCTGAAACTCCAGTACTTTGGCCACCTCATGCGAAGAGTTGACTCATTGGAAAAGACTCTGATGCTGGGAGGGATTGGGGGCAGGAGAAGGGGACGACAGAGGATGAGATGGCTGGATGGCATCACCGACTCGATGGACATGAGTTTGAGTGAAGTCTGGGAGTTGGTGATGGACAGGGAGGCCTGGTGTGCTGTGATTCATGGGGTCGCAAAGAGTCGGACATGACTGAGCAACTGAACTGAACTGAATTGATACATAAAACAAGGACTCATGTCTTTGCTCTGAGGTCACAGTATAGACTATCCATATTTGACATATGCTTAATAATCCCCTTTAGATTTACAAGCTCTAATAATCCTTATTACAGGCACAGTATTCTATTAGGTATCAAGGAGCCATGTTTTGTGCCCTTGAGTTGCCTTCTTCTGTTGCAGAGATTAGACACGCATGTGAGAAACAGCCAGAGTATCATCCAGTATGCGACAAGTCAGTTGGTATGATGTGATCAAGGCTGCCTCTGTAGTATAAGAGCTCTGTATTCAAAACTGTGACCACCGTGCGGAGTGGGTTTGGTCAGAAAGCACCTTCCTTAGAGGAGTAAACTTTTGCTTGCACCCTGAAGGAACTCTAGGCAGTCTCACTTCCTCTTTCTGGTTAGTCATCCTCCCGTTCTCTGTAGTAGCAGTTTCAACATTTGATACTCTCCTCGCCACCTCTCCTCACCACCTCTCCTCTCACTCTCAGCAAACTGATCCCTTACTTTCTATTTCAGAGAGAAAACAGGAGCCATCAAACTGAAATTTTCTCAATTTCCCACCATAAACATGTACACATAGTAATATCTGCATACATTATATGTAAGCATATGCACTTAAATAAGCGATCAACCATGGCACACTGTCTATGGATCTCATCCATCTCCAGCTTCTCAGGAAACGTTTATAGTGATTAGGCTTTCTCTCTGACACATTTAACTCTCACTCTAATAATACCTTCCATCAGCATTTTTCAATGAAGCACAAGATTTTATTAGCCTAAAGCATATATTGTAAACATCCTAATTTTCCAAAATTTCTTCAACACCAACTACTTTATTGAAACTACTCTATCAGTGACCTCCTTATTGAATAATATACTAAATTCTATTTAAATTGGAAAGGTTCTGCACAGAAAACAAAATCATGAACAAAACAAAAAGTCAACATACAGAATACAAGAAAATATTTGCAGACAATGAAACTGATAAGGGATTAATCTCCAAGATATACAAACAGTTCATGCAGCTCAATTAAAAAAACAAACAAAAAAAAAATGGGCAGGAGATCTAAAAAGATCTTCCTCCAAAGAAGACATACAGGTGGCTAATAAACACATGAAACTATGCTCAACATTGCTAATGATCAGAGAAATGCAAATCAAAACTACAATGAGGTATAACCTCACCTCAGCCAGAATGGCTATCATCAAACAGTCTACAAATAGTAAATGCTGGAAAGGAGGTAGAGAAAAGGGGACCCTACTACCTCGTTGGTGGGAACATAAACTAATACAGCCACTATGGAGAATAGTATGGAAATTCCTTAAAAAAAATAAAAATAGAGTTGCCATACAATCCTATGAAACCACTCCTTGGCATATATCCAGAGAAAACATAATCTGAAGAGATGCATGCACTCCCAATGTTCATAGAAGCACTATTTACAATAGTCAAGACGTGGAAGCAGCCTAAATATCCATCAACAGATGGACGGATCAAGAAGATGTGGTATACATGTACAATGGAATATTATTCAGCCAAAAAAGAATGAAATAATGGCATTTGCAGTGACATGTATGAACTTAAAGTTTATCCCACTAAGTGAAGTAAACCAGAGAAAGACAAATATCATATAATATTGCTTATATGTGGAACCTAAAAAAAGAAAGGAATACAAATGGACTTATTTACAAAAAAATAGACTCATAGAATAGAAAACAAATTTATGGTTACCAAAGAAGAGGGAGAAAGAAGGACAAATTAAGAGTTTAGGATTAAAATACACACATATATAATTTAAAATATAAAATGTATATTTTATATATAAATATATATTTTGTATACAGCACAGGGAGCTATACTCAATATCTTTTAAAACCTATAATGGAAGAGAATGTAAAAAAAAGCATATGTATATATAGATAGATGTGTCCATGGGGATTCTCCAGGCAAGAATACTGGAGTGGGTTGCCATTCCCTTCTCCAGGGGACCTTCCCAACCCAGGGATCAAACCCAAGTCTCCAGCATTGCAAGTGGATTCTTTACCATCTGAACTACCAGGGAAGCCCAAGAATACTGGAGTGGGTTGCCATTCCCTTCTCCAGTGGATCTTCCCAACCCAGGAATCGAACTGGTGTCAGCTGCATTGCAGGTGGATTCTTTACCAGCCCTATCAGGGAAGCCCAGATAAGCACAATGGAAGAGAATGTGAAAAAAGAATATGTATATACATATAGATAGATATATCCCTGATAGCTCAGTTGGTAAAGAACCTGCCTGCAATGCAGGAGACCCCAGTTGGATTCCTAGGTCAGGAAGATCTGCTGGAGAAGGGATAGGCTACCCACTCCAATATTCTAGCTGATAAAGAATCCACCTGCAACATGGGAGACCTGGGTTTGATCCCTGGGTTGGGAAGATCCCCTGGAGAAGGGAAAGGCTACCCACTCCAATATTCTGGCCTGGAGAATTCCATGGACTCTATAGTCATGGGGTCGCAAAGAGTTGGACACGACTGAGTGATTTTCACTTCACTTCACTTCACTTCAGATATTTACTGAATCACTTTACATTTGAAACTAACACTTGTAAATCAACTATATTTCAATAAAATTTTTTAAAAACTGAAAACTCCACCAAAAAAATTTTTTAAGTAATGAACAATTCATTACAGTTATAGTTTACAAAGTCAACAAACAAAAAGTCAGCCGTGTTTCTATATACTAAAAACAAACCATCAATAAACTAACCCATATACAACAGCATCAAAAAAATAAAAGAGTTAGCGATAAATTTAACCAAAAGATGAAAGATGTGTTAAAAAATAAACACACACACATTATGGTACTGGCACAAAAACAGACACATAGATGAACGGAATAGAATAGAGAGCCCAGAAATAAAACCATGCACCTATGGTCAATTAATCTACAGCAAAGAAAGCAAGAATATACAATGGAGAAGCACAATCTCTTCAGTAAGTAGTGCTGGAAAAATTGGACAGGTACATGTAAAAGAATTAAATTAGAACATTTTCTCACATCATA
>NW_011494896.1:3244379-3256608 GCF_000754665.1 Bison bison bison | reverse complement strand
CATAGTAACAAGAAAAATCTCAAAATGATTAAAACCCTAAAAGTAAGACCTGAAACCATGAAACACCTAGAAAAGAGTATCAGCAGAACACTCTGTGACATAAATTGCAGCAGTATATTTCTGGATCTGTTTTTTAAGGCAAAAGAAATAAAAGCAAAAATAAACAAATGAGACTTATTTAAATTTAAAAGCTTTTGCAGCCAAGGATTATCATCAACAAAATAAAAAAACAACCTACTGAATGGGACAAAATAACTGCAAATGATATGACCAACAAGGGGTTAATATCCAAAATACATAAACAGCTCATACAGTTCAATATCAAAAACAAATGACCCATTCAAAAAATGGGCAGAAGACAAGAATAGATACTTTTTCAAAGAATACATAACGATGACTAACAGGCATGGAAAAAAAAGATATTCAATATCACTAATTATCAGAGAACTGCAAATAAATCAAAACCACAATCAAAAAAACACCTCAGACGTGTCAGAATGGCTATCATCAAAAAGTCTACAAATAACAAATGTTGGAGACACTGTGGAGAAGCCTTGTACAATGTTGGTAGGAATGTAAATTGGTGTAACTATCATGGAAAACAGTACAGAAGTTCCTTAAAAGAAATAAAAACAGAACTATCATATGATCCAGCAATTCCACACCTGGCTATATATCCAGAAAAAATGAAAACACTAATTCAAAAAGATACACATACCCCAATGTTAACAGCACTATTTACAAAAGCCAAGATAAGGAAGTAACCTGTGTGTCCATCAACAGATGCATGGATGAAGATGTGGTATGTGTGATTGTGTGTGTGTGCATATAACAATATTACTGAACCATTAAAAAGAATGAAGTCCTGCCATGTGCAACAACATGAATGAATCTAGAGGGTGTTATGCATTCAGTTCAGTTCAGTTCAGTTCAGTCGCTCAGTCGTGTCCGACTTTGCAACCCATGAATCGCAGCACGCCAGGCCTCCCTGTCCATCACCAACTCCCAGAGTTCACCCAGACTCACGTCCATCGAGTCAGTGATACCATCCAGCCATCTCATCCTCTGTCGGCCCCTTCTCCTCCTGCCCTCAATCCCTCCCAGCATCAGTCTTTTCCAATGAGTCAACTCTTCACATAACGTGGCCAAAGTACTGGAGTTTCAGCTTTAGCATCATTCCTTCCAAAGAAATCCCAGGGCTGATCTCCTTCAGAATGGACTGGTTGGATCTCCTTGCAGTCCAAGGGACTCTCAAGAGTCTTCTCCAACACCACAGCTCAAAAGCATCAATTCTTTAGCGCTCAGCTTTCTTCACAGTCCAACTCTCACATCCATACATGACCACTGGAAAAACCATAGCCTTGACTAGATGGACCTTTGTTATGTGTTAGGCTTACTGAAATAACTTGGACAAGTCAAATATTTAATCATTTGTATGTGAAATCTGAAAAATAAAGCAAATGAAAGAATAACAAAACAGAAACAGACTCTGGATTTAGAGAACAAACTAGTGGCTACCAGTGGGGGAGAAGCATGGATGAGGAGCAAGATAGGGGTAGGAAATTAAGAGGTACAAACTAGTATGTATTAAGTGTATAAGCTACAAGTATGTATTATACTGCACAGGGAAATAGTCATTATTTTCTAATACCATTAAATGGAGTATGGTCCATAAAAAAGTTGAATCCTTATGTTGTACACATGAAATGAATATATTATAAATCAACTGTATTTCATTAAATAAATGAATAAAATGAAAGTCTTCACACTTAAGTTATCCAGAATGTATATTTTGATCTTCCTACAGAAATAAAGATTTTGTAGAACTCTCAAATTCAGTAAATGATACCTCTACCCAATGTTTCACATAACACAGGTAATTGGGAGTCAACTTTGACTCTTTCTTATCATTCCTATAAGCAGTTCATATCTATGTCCTGCAATGTTCATACCTAAAAATCTCATATCTGTTCATTGTTTCTCCCTCTCCACCACCACCCTAATTCAAGCTACCACCATCATTTGCCTGGATTCCCATAAAAGTTTCATAAGTAGTTTTCTGTTTTGTTTTTAACCAGCAACTTTTTCCCCATAATCCTATGTGTTCACATAACATCAAGAGTGAGGATTTCAAAATTCAAATATGACCATGTTACCTGCTTCACTCCCCTCTCTTCAATCTACTTAAAATAATTCAATGAAATCGTTAATATTAGATGGTTTGTGTCTTCTTTTCCAATCTTCTCTTACCAAGCTGCCCCTGTATTCTCTCCCTCCAGCCCTGTTATACAGCTCCTTTCTCTTCTGAGACAGGATCCTTGTATATATGCTTCCCTTTTCCCAAATAAATCTCTTCTTCTTCCTTCCCCAATTTTGATCCTACTTTTAAAACTTAAGCTTAATTAGCATACCCTTGGATGGTTAGATAGCATCACCTACTCAATGGACATGACCTTGAGCAAACTGCAGGAGGTAGTAGGGAACAGGGAAGCCTGGTGTGTTGCAGTCCACAGGGTCACAAAGAGTCAGCCAACTTAGCAACTGAACAACATTAGCGTCTCCTTAGGGAATGCTTCTTTGACTTCCCTCTCTACATAAGGGTGTCCTCAAAAGCATTCCCAGTGCACCATGTACATCTCCTCTGTAGCACCCACCCAAATCACTTTATCTTCATTTACAAGATTCTTTAATGTATTGCTGCTCCCTCCTTGAGGGCAGGGACTGTGGATGTTTCCTCACACTATGAATTTACAGGACTTAATACAGTGTCTGGGACATAGTAGGCACTCTGTAAATATTTATGGAATTAATGAAAGCAGATGGATAAATAGGTTTTGACGAGCCTAAAAAATAATGGAGATGTGGTACAGAAGACTGAGGCTTGTTTAAATAACATGTTCAGATAATGAACTAGCTCTTGTCAAGCTCTTCTGACAACAGAAAATTTAAAATTTTCCTTACTTCCAATTGTTTTTTCTTTAAATAGACAGTTGTAAAGAGAACATTTCACTTTATCTACAAAAGGCCACATTTCTGTTGCCATGGGATTTCTTTGACAAGAATGCCTGCTCATGTTGACTTGCTGGGCGGGCTCCTGTCTACATAGTTTAAGACTACAGAAAGCAAAGGAAGTCCTCAGACTAGGGTTTGGTGGGGAAGAAACAGGTGATTTTCTGCCTACTTTCTAATTGTGTGACATGTCCTTACACTCTTTAGCCGTGACCTAATTCATTAGAAGGACTGATGCTGAAGCTGAAGTTCCAATACTTTGGCCACCTGATGCAAAGAGCAGATTCACTGGAAAAGATTCTGATACTGGCAAAGATTGAAGGCAAAAGGAGAAGGGGGCAACAGAGGATGAGATGGTTGGATGGCATCACCGACACAATGGACATGAGTTTAAGCAAAATCTGGGAGACAGTGAAGGACAGGGAAGCCTGGCTTCTTATAATGCTGTAGTCCATGGGGTTGCAGAGTCAGACACGACTTAACAACTGAACAACAATAACAAACAATGGAGTAACAGCAAGTCAGTGGTTTTGGAAAACATCACAAATCATGAGAGAAGAAATTGAAGGGTATGCAGGAGTTCTGTGTGTCATTTCATTCAGTCCACACACATGGCTTGGAAGGAATTTCCCAAATCAAGTAAACAGTAAAGGCAGGACTCTAACCAGTTACAGGAGGTGCCAGAGTCCATGATCCTTCCAGGATCCTTCAAGCAGTGCAACCAAGAATAACGCTATGTACCCTGACTCTCCAGCACAGTGTCAGAAGAGGTTGGGTTCCCTTCCACAGCCTAGCTTCTTTCCCAGATTCTGTGGGCTGTCTTGATGCACAGAAATAGATGAGATTCTTTTGTTGGTGGCTTATAAGTCTTCCTATAGACCTCAAACTTTCACAGAGTCATAAAACTTCCGTTCTGTGTGTACTTAAGAAAACTGTTTTTGGATAAAGACTTTGGACATTAAGTCTTAGCTCAGAAGATGTTTCTCAACTTTTTAATGAAAATGCTGACACAACCTAAAGAACAACAGTGTATGACCAAATACATTGCAGAAACAAACTGATTCTTTCAACAGCATAAGGATTAGCATATTTAGAGAGAAGATATTTATAGGATGTTTTAATTAAGCTGTGGATATTAAATTATGTAAATTTTTTACTTCACCAAAATGCGATCTAAAATAGCCTTCAAGATCAGTTAGCATTTCTTTCCCTGTGGTCGGGAGATTTAGCCAATCCAAACTTGAATGGCATTGATTTTTTAAATGAGGTGTTTGTTCTGAGTTGGTTGAAAATATATGGGTCAGTAAATGAAGTACTCAAATGTTTGTATACATTCTCTCTCATTGCTATAAAGGAAGAGTGGTTGGTATGAAATCGGCTCCTTTGCCACCTCCTTCAACCATGCTTAGGTTTGGGGTTCTGATTAGAAGCATTTGTTGTACCTTTTGTTGCTGAAGCCAGTCCATTCATCCAGGCTGGGAAGGGCTGCTTGTATGAGGCCGTCAGGAGACTAATGCTGCCTGCTATCAACAGGACCTCCTTGAGGAGCTGCAGCAATTAATGTTCCATTTCTGTGTCAAGCACTGTTAAAACTTTTCTCCAGGCCAAGTTTGTCCAAACATGTGTACAAGTCCACAGAGATCCGAAGTCGCTGGAGGCTGCTTCAAGAGGTTTGTCACTGACACCCGCTCTGCACTGGACGTAGGAAGCTGGCTGCTGCTACAGACGTGGCCTCATAGAATAGCTTCCCCTGTTTGGACTACCTGGGGCTAAATCTAATGAGGCAAGTCTGAGCAGGAGACAAGCACAATCAGAAGAGCAGCACAGACAGTCAGAATGGTAAGCAGGTGTAAGAAAGTCTTTGACAAAAACACCTTCATATCTTCTTTGTGTAATTCAATTATTTAAATAACATTGCTTTCTTGCTATGTCCTCGGATTTCTAGATTCATGAAAAATAATTTGTCTGTGTCATGTCCAACTCTTTGTAACACCACGGACTGTAGCCCACCAGGCTCCTCTGCCCATGGAATTCTCCAGGCACAAATACTGGAGTGGGTAGCCATGCCCTTCTCCAGGGGATCCTCTCTACCCAGGGGTCAAACCTGGGTATCTCACATTTCGGGCAGATTCTTTACCATCTGAGCCTCCAGGGAAGCCCAATAAATAATTTTTAATGTACAAAAAATACACAAAGAACAAATATTTTTAAAAGCCTATAAGCATCACTACATGGAGTACCCTCCTGCTCATGTGTTGTATGGCCTTCATTTAAATTTGTGCAATATACCCATCCCCTGAATCAAGGAGATGTGTGCAGTATGAGGTTTTCAAGGCAGGATTATTCACTTGGAAGAGCTTGTCATTCATGACTCATAACTGTAGCCGGTTTATGAACAGCACCAATACCCAAATCAATACTTGATAATATCTCTATTTGTTCCATGTGATCTAAAAACATCAATTAAAGGGGATAATATGATAGCTAGGGAAAGGAACCTAGAGGAGTTCATAAGACACTCACTTACCTTGTTACTGGAAAAGGAAGGGAGATTTCATCATAACTGCACGAGACAAGCCCTCCACAACCCAACCAATCATGCATGTTTTAGAGGCACCTGCACCCCTCAGTGCTGAAGCCCATTCTCTCATCATACTTTTTAGGAATTCAAGTGGCCAAAAAATAATATAGCAATGGTACTGAATTCACAACTTTCAAAGACATAGAAATCGTATTAGAAATCACTGTCAAAAAATCAAAGCTTTATGCTTTTTAAAATGAAATTCACTGATTTAAATATTCAAACTCTATACCTTTTCAATTACATCTAAAACCTGAGGTACGAAGAAAGTAGGTCATCCTATTGAGAGTTCACAGCTCAAAGGCCTTGGTGGGATAAATACAGATCTCAAGCTGTAACCATTTTCAGAATCCTACCATGCCAAAAACAGGAATGCCATAAAATAACAAAATCAACATACATTTGAGTGCCTACTATGTGCTAACATAGTAGACACTAATTTAGGCATATTGTATATATTGTCTTTAATTCTGAAAATAGTTTTGCTGCTGCTACTGCTGCTAAGTCGCTTCAGTCGTGTCTGACTCTGTGCGACCCCAGAGACGGCAGCCCACCAGGCTCCCCTGTCCCTGGGATTCTCCAGGCAAGAACACTGGAGTGGGTTGCCATTTCCTTCTCCAATGCATGAAAGTGAAAAGAGAAAGTGAAGTCGCTCAGTCGTGTCCGACTTCTAGCGACCCCGTGGACTGCAGCCTACCAGGCTCCTCTGTCCATGGGATTTTCCAGGCAAGAGTACTGGAGTGGGGTGTACAGGGTAGGTATCTATTTATTGTTCTTACTTCACCTATGAGGTAAGGGAGACAAAGAGCTGTTGAAATGCTTACTGAAGTTCATATGGCTAGTGAGAGAAAGGAGATCTCAAGCTCTTCCTGACTCCAATATTCATGAGCCTATTACTATGTAACTAACACTGCTTCCTTAAGTAATGAAGGCAAAGTTCAGTAGGAAGAATGCTACCCCCACTGAGAAGCTCATGTAATGCCAACATGTGCCAAGATCTTATACCGCTAAAAATCAATGATGCTAGAAAACCCAAGGCATGTCTTTCACGCATCACCAGGGCTCCTTGCTCTGCTGTCAGGCTCTCTGACTCCCTCAATGCCACCTCTGCCTCCACTACAAACTCAAATGACTAACTCAACTACTTGAGCAGAGAAGAATCCACTGCCCTGACAGTTTGTACACGTTGAAGCATGCCAGGTCCCTGCTCATCAACAAAACCACCAAAGAGATGTTTTCAAACATGAATCTACCAGATAATTAAAGTTTATCCTCTGCAGCATAATGTGTTTTTGTATTTTGAACATTTTTAAAAATTTGCAAATGTTTTAGTAACTGCTGTTAGAAGTCACAAAGGTAATTCTTCTCCAAAGAAAATCATTGGATATAATTTTATATTTTGACTCCTGGCCAACATTTATGAACATCAATTAAAATATCAAGTTGCAAAGAACCCAAGCCCCACCACTCAGTTACCTCATAGAGTTTAAGGGCTTCTGCTTATTCTTTTTTTTTTTTTTTTTTTTAAGGAAAGCCATTTTAATTAGCAACATGGGTTTTCTGAGTAGGGACACAACGGCACAAAGAAACATCCAACACAAATTTGAAGCAACAGCTACCAAAAGGGAGTTTTCAATTCTCCAACTTTATAAACAAAAATTCAGATTAATATTAAAGCAGAGACAAAAATAATTTTAACATTGTTTTAATCAAATAACAGCTGTTTGAAACAGGAAATTTTAAGACAGTTGAATAGAGCAAAGTGAAAGATCACTCTACCAGGATAGCTGCTATGAATAAATTCCTTACTATGTGGATTTGAATCCCATTTTAAGTTTGGCACTAGACTGAACACTGGTCTAAGCCAAAATTTTCTCTTTAGTGTTTTAGAAGCCCTGAACGTTTTCCTTCAGATTTAAGAGGGGCGGGGGAGAGGAGGAAAAAAGGGAAAAAACCCTTCTATAACAGAACCTCATTAGCTTGATAATGGGTATCCTGAATGCAACTTGGTACTCCCCAAAATTTCAGAAAATGGCAAGAAATTTAACACCTAGGTAAGATGTGAATTTACAAAAGCCTCTTATCTTTGGTGTGACAAAGCACATTCCCTCCACATAGACATATGACTCTCCTTCAATCTCAACAAAATTAAAAAAAAAAAAAAAAAGGGCAGCTGGAGACCACTTTGTATCTCCCCAGTGAGAATGCCAGTGTTTTTCCTTAAAGTATCAAGCTAACAAGGTTTTATTATACCAGATTGTATAATTTCAATGTGAAAAAAACTTACATTTGTTAACATCTTGTAATCTATGAGATGGATCACAAAGAGATGAATGATGTAAGCCCGTGTTCCAAACAAAGTTCACTCCATGCATTTGATTCCCACACTGTATGTTCTGTGTAAATTTGTACCTTCAAGACTTCTAAGATATTCTCATAAGCCCTTCTATCAAGTGAGTTTAGATCAGCAAATTGGGCAAGCAATTCCCAATGATGTTATTCCCAAATCTAAAGCCCAGGATGGGCTGGGTCAGGCCCTCGTTGCCATCACCAGTCTTCTTGGGTATCTCACTATATTCAGTATGAAATAAAAACACACCAAGTCTTACACCAAAATATAGGCTATGATTTAGAAACATGCTTTTAGCTTTTTTTCTTCTTTTAAATAACACATTTTATGTTTACTTCTTTCCTCACAGTTGTCTGACACTCCCCATGGATCCTAATATACCAGGCTTTATTAATGCTTTCTCCTGAATTTCCATATACCTGTTCTAATTATCTGGACCTTCTAATGGTTTAGACAGTATGTAGCCAGGATTATTAGGGTTTCTCTTGTGGCTCAGCTGGTAAACAATCTGCTTGCAATGCAGGAGACCTGGGTATGACCCCTAGATTGAGAAGATCTGGAGAAGGGAAAGGCTACCCACTCCAGTATTCAATAAGCCAGGATTATTAGAAATGTATCTAAATAGGCTCAGAAAAAAATGGTATAATGGGTGTCTCTTGTTCAAACACAGGTGCCTGAGAAATAATAAGAAGCTCACACAGTGAAGTCACAAATAGGTAGCTGCCCTGTAAGTGAGCTGTGAGCTTTGAAATACTGGTTTAGTTGACTTCAACACGATATTTACTTCCAGATGGTTCTCAGTTTATATACATAATTGAGGTTATGGGAAACTAAGTAAATAAAATGCTGTTCAGCAGCTACAGCTACAGCTTCCTTAAGTCAATGTCAGAGGGAACAAAAAATTTTCCAGGGGCTTTTCTGAACATAGAGAAAAAGCCCTTGAATTAGAAAATACCTAGACCTATCACAGGTCTAGGTATTTTAATCATTTAAGTATAACTCTTATTCATTTAGAAATAACTGAAGCACCATATTCTATATTAGCATCCCTCTACAAGTCTGTGACAAACAACCCTGCAGCTTATAGATCATGGAATGATCTCTGAAAGAAAATTTCATATTTAATTCTTACGTCAAATGATGAAACCAAGAAAAAGAAAGATAGAGCCTGGAAATCCTTTTAAAGAAAATCCATTATTAAAATTTCATTAGCTCTGAATGGAAGGACATAACTAAATTCCTAAATGGTCAGGTTTATTCTAACTCTCTCTATAGTGGTTATCTATGTTGTGTTCTTCTCCAAATAAGTCATATGAGAATAGACATCCTGCTGGTGCTGTGAAGGAAGACCTTCAAATGTGCTACTGTGGCTGCCAATATGGATGTCCAGCAACGCCGTGTTATCCAGCATTCAATGTACAGAATCCAGGTGGCACCTTTCATGACATAAGGCATAGATACTAAAAAACCAGTCTCTTTTGAATTTATTATTGTTCACAGATGGTTGGATGGCATCACCAACTCAATGGACATGAGTCTGAGTAAACTCTGGGAGTTGGTGGTGGACAGGGAGGCCTGGTGTGCTGCATTCCATGGGGTTGCAAAGAGTCAGACATGACTGAGTGACTGAACTGAACTGAATTGTTCACAGCAAACTCAAGAGAATATATTTGCTCAGGAGAGACAGTGAATTATGTCAGAAATAGCACCAGATTGGGTACTTAAAAATACCAAAAAATATTTTTTTGCAAGGTCAAAAAAATATTTCACTTCTCTGAGCTTCAGTTTTCTTACCTGTCAAATAAGGGAAGAATTATCCTTTGGCAAAGCCAGGTGTAGACTATGAGTAGGTAGATTGTACTTGCAGGAATCCTAGACAAGTTTTGCACAGTGTTCTCAATAGAAAGTCAAGGCATTCTTACAGCACATGAAAATTTTAAGTATTAAAAACAAATGTCAAAAAAAGCACACAAATAAACAAAATCCCTCTTTCAAGATAAAATACTCAACAAACTAGGACTCAGAGGGAACTTCCTTGAGCTGATAAAAGCCATGTATAAAAATCCCACAGCTAATAATATGTTTAATAATGAAACACTGAACTTTCCCCTAAAAGCAAGAACAAGACAAGAATGTCTGCTTGTCCCAATTTTGTTTAATATTGTACAGAATACTCTTGCCAAGGCAAGAAAATGAAATAGAAAGCATCCAGATTGAAAAGGAACAAGCAAAACTATCCCTTTTTGCAGATAACATGATCTTGTATACAGAAACTTCTAAGGAATTCACTGAAAAGCTATTAGAACAAAGAGGTTCAACAATATTACAGGGTACACAAACAATAAGTAAATAATTTATTGTATTTCCATACACTAGCAATGAAGAATTTGAAAGTGAAATTAAGGAAACAAACATTTTATAGCATAACAAATAATAAGATGTTTGGTAACAAATTTAACAAAAAAAATGCAAAAACTGGTACTTTGAAAACTATAAAACACTGTAGAAAGGAATTAAAGACCTATATAAAGAGTAAAGCATTCCCTGGATCAGAGAATTTAGTACTATTAAAATGGAAATATTCCCCAAATTAATCTACAGATTCAGAGCAATCATTGTCAAAATCCCAGATGATTCTTCTGTAAACTGACAAGCTGATTCTAAATTCATATAAAAATGCAATGGACCCCAAATATCCAAAACAATCTTGAAAGAAGAACAGAATTGAAGATGTACACTTCTCAGTTTCAAACTTACTACAAAGCAAGTAATCAAGACAGTATAGCACTGGAAAAAGATATAAATCAATGGAATAGAATTGAAGATCCAAAAATAAACCTTTACATTAATAGTCAATTGATTTTCAACAAGGATGTAAAGGCAGTTCAGTGGGGAAATAAAATACTTTTCAACAAACGGTTCAGGGACACTTGGCTATCCATATACAAATATACATAAAAATTAACTAGAAATAGGTAATAGACATAAATGTAAGAGCTAAAACTATAAAATTTTTAGAAGAAAAGACAGGAGTAAATTTTTCTGATCTTGTTACATGAAGCCTCCTTAGATATGACAGGTGACATGAAAAAAAGTAAACTAGATTTCATCTATTTAAATTTTTTTGCTTGAAATGATGCAATCAAAAAATAAAAAGACAAACCATGGGATAGTACAGAATACCTGCAAATCATGTATAAAATAATGAACTAGTAGCAAGAACATATAGAGAACTCTTATGAAAGAACTAAAGATCAAAAAAAAAAAAACACCACAAAATGAAACAAACAATATAAACAACTTAAATAGGCATTTCTCCAAAGACAAATGAATAGCCCAAAAGTACATGAAAAGATGCTCAGCACATCACTAATTATTAGAGAACTGCAAATCCCAAACCACAATGAGATACTACTTTATACACACTAGGAAAACTACAATAAAAAGGAAAGGTAAGAACAAATGCTGATGAGGATGTGCACAATTGAACCTTCATACATTGCTGGTAGGAATATAAAATGGTAAAACAGCTCTGCAAAACAATCTGGAAGTTCCTCGAAAAGTTAAACACAGTCACCACACAAGACAATCATTCCTCTCCTATATACTCAAGAGAATTAAAGACATATGTCCATACAAAAACTTGCATGTGTACTCATGGCAGCATTATTCACAATATTGAAAAAAGGCAAACAACACAAATGTCTACCAACTGATGAACAGATAAACAAGATGTCAGACTTGGTTCCAATAGGAAAAGGAGTACATCAAGGCTGTATATTGTCACCCTGCTTATTTAACTTATATGCAGAGTACATCATGAGAAAAACTGGGCTGGAAGAAGCACAAGCTGGAAGTAAGATTGCTGGGAAAAATATCAATAACCTCAGATATGCAGATGACACCACCCTTATGGCAGAAAGTGAAGAGGAACTAAAAAGCCTCTTGATGAAAGTGAAAGAAGAGAGTGAAAAACTTGGCTTAAAGCTCAACATTCAGAAAACTAACATCATGGCATCTGGTCCTATCACTTCATGGCAAATAGATGGGGAAACAATGGAAACACTGAGAGACTTTATTTTGGGGGGCTCCAAAATCACTTCAGCCATGAAATTAAAAGATGCTTTCTCCTTGGAAGAAAAGCTATTACCAACCAAGATAGCATATTAAAAGCAGAGACATTACTTTGCCAACAAAGGTCCATCTAGTCAAAGCTATGATTTTTCCAGTGGTCATGTATGGATGGGAGAGTTGGACTATAAAGAAAGCTGAGCACCAAAGAAGTGATG
>NW_011494896.1:3193466-3244088 GCF_000754665.1 Bison bison bison | reverse complement strand
AGGGGATGACAGAGGATGAGATGGTTGGATGGCATCACTGACTCAATGGACATGACTTTGAGTAAACTCTGGGAGTTGATGATGGACAGGGAGACCTTGTGTGCTGCAGTCCATGGGGTCGCAAAGAGTCAGACATGACTGAGGACTGAACTGAACAGACTGAAAATTAACTAAGCTGGATAAAGTGGGAATTCTAGGGAAATATTAAAAGGTGCAGAAAGAGGAAGCTTGGGACACCAACTTTGCTGGCTCCAGTTTTACTGTGGGCCTGCCTTTTGTTCCCAGATGGTTACATACCATTCCTCTATTTAACTTCTCAGATCTTGCCAGCAACCTCAGGACATGAAACCTTCATCTCTGCACAGGCATTCTGGGTACATGTTTACATGTGTTCTGTTCTTTACTCTGTGTAGTTTTTATGTGTGCTCACTGGAAATGCCCTTTCCTCTCTCGCATGAACCAACAGCCCCCCCCAACCCCATAAATACCATGGGTTCCCTTTCTGAGTATGTTTCAAAGATCAGTGTAACAAAGATTGAAGGCAAAAGGAGAAGAGAGTGGCAGAGGATGAGATGGTTAGATAGCATCACCTACTCAATGGACATGAACTTCGGCAAACTCTGGGAGATAGTTGAGAACAGGGAAACCTGGTGTGCTGCAGTCCATGGGGTTGGACTTGACTTAGCGACTAAACAACAACCACAACTGCAGTTCCCAGAAGGCTCTTTCAAACCCAGAGAGGAAACTTATAAGCTGAAAGTACTGTAAAGGCCAGAAGAGAGGAGGAAAAGGAATGTCTCCATTGTGTCAGCCTAGTCCTCCTCATACTGTCTTGATTCAAAGCCCTAACTTCAACCAAGTTGGAATCAGAGCCGTTGCACAGAGCTGATATTTCTTAAAGTGCATTGTGATTTTTCTAAGATAATTTCCCCTCTGGATTCTTTTCTAACTCCATGGCTACCACCCCTATGGCCAGATGCACTCTAATCCCAGTGTAGACCAATTTAAGGCTCTGTACTCTGTAATTTTCCATAATTTTCTTAAAGCTGTGATCATCTTATCCTAACTTTTTGTTCTGTAAGGGAATTAACCACTGATAGTATGAAATCCCTGTCCTAAGAAATAAAAATCACATCCAGTCTTTGTAAGACAGTACCCATCTAAGCCATCCTGGGTGAAATTTCCCAGCAGCAGAGTTGGCCAGCAGGTTCTGAGTGTTTCTGCAAACACTCAGAAAACAGACACAACATTTTTTTATTTTATGACTGGGTTGGACATTTCTTAGTGCCATGGTCTGTGTATTTACTTGGGAGGTATACAAAATGAAGTCACATAAAGAACTGTGGAGGAAAGAAAGGGGGAAGAGAGGAGCTACCAAAACAAAGTGAATAAAAGCTTTACACTAGTATAGCAGAGCTTATGCACATTGTATTAACTGGTTTCAATTAGAGCGTATGATCCAACTGTGGGTAATGGGAGGCGGACTGGGAGAACATGCTGAAACAATTAACACTTTAAAAGAACATCTCCTCTGGTTTCTTAGAGGAAAGTCTGTTTTTATTGATTTCCCATAAAACAGAAAAATTACTTTCATAATCTAGAGAAGCATGGTAGAGAAATTGTTCATATGCTTCTAAATTAAAGAGAGTATCTGGCCCCACTCTTCAAAAATGGCTTTATATTTCTCAAAATACAAACATCTCAATATTACACTCCATATCATCAGTTCTTTCCTGTCACAGGGCAAATGTTTATCTCCAAGAGCTTCAAGATTTCTTTTTTTATAGTCATAAAGAGTTGTGTATTAACTCATGGAAACTTCATGTCCCAGCCTGAATTCCTTTCAAAAGAAGGTATTAGCCACTCAGTTGTGTCTGACTCTTTGCGACCCCACAGAGTGTAACCTGCTAGTCTCCTCTGTCCATGGAGTTCTCCAGGTAAGAATACTGGAGGGGGTAGCCACTCCCTTCTCCAGGGAATCTTTCCAATCCAGGTATCAAACTCGTGTCTCCTGCATTACAGGAGGATTCTTTACTATCTGGACCACCAAGGAAGCCCTTCAGAAAAAAGAGCCCTCCTAAATAAAGAGCCCTCAGTTAATGATGATTCCTCACCAGTTTATCCCCCATCACTTTCTTCTAAAATGACCTATCTTTTTTTTTTTTCCTTTTACCAGTTTTCAACCAATTACCATATGCCCGGTGTGTATTAACACTTGCTATGCATTATCTCATGTAAATCTCAAAATATCTTGTTACAGGTGCAAACTCAGAGAGATTAAGCAAATTGTTCAAGGTTATAAAGACAAGCAAGTGGCAGAATTCATATTTTAACACAAACTTTGAAGTGAAAACAGCAAAAGTGAGTCGCTCAGTCATGTCTAACTCTTGGTGACCCCACTGCAGGCAGATTCTTTACCATCTGAGACACCAGGGAAGCCCAACACAAATCTTATTCAGTTCTAAAGCTTTTATACTTAACTATCATCAAATATTGCACCTTCTCTCTTCTAAAATCCATCTTGAGGTAAATCTCCATTTGGAGAATTTATAGTTTTTTCTACAGACCATGGGCTTTCCAGGTGGTTCAGTGGTAGAGCATCCCCCTGCAATGCAGGAGATGAGGGTTCAATCCCTGGGTCAGGAAGATCCTCTGGAGAACGAAATGGCAAACCACTCCAGGATTCTTGCCTGGAAAATCCCATGGCTAGAAGAGTCTGGTGGGCTATAATCCATGAGGTCAGAAAGAGTTGGAAATGACTTTTTGACTCAGCATGCACTATAGACCATTATATAGCAAGTATTACCATTATAATGATTATATGCATGTATTTTTCCCCGTTCTATCCCAGGGAATTGAAGGGTCAGTTACAACTTATAAACTATGCTCAGTAAGTGCTTCTTGAATGAGTAAATAAGAATTGATATATTCAGAGTACAGTGTTCTAATATTTGCAAATGCTTAAATGATTTTTGAAAATATTTCCCATATCTATTTATAGGTGAATATTATATAACAATAGAGATATGTAGATATAACGATATCCATGATAAGCTCCATAATAGCAGAGGTTTTATTTTCAACTTAGCTTTTCAAAACTCCTCTCATGATACTCTTTTTAAATTTCCAGGAATTAAGGGGTGTGCAAGCACACAATTATTCTATGTATCGATACACCACATGTCCAATCAATAAAATAATATGTTACAGCCATTTCTGAGTAATGGTTAATAATTAAGGATTGTGTTTAGGGACATTCCTCGAGGTGACCTAACCCATGCATAGGCCAGAGTCAAACTGAGTGGACCAGAGACCTGCCCTGAACAGCAGCAGCTGGTCAAGTCAAAGGTTCTTTATTTCCAACAGCCAAAAACTAATTCTTAGCCTATTTCACTCCAGATTCAGAGACCTGCCTGTCTTCACCTGAGTCCCAGAACCTATGGGTCTCTTCTCATTTGTCAATAAGTGGCAGGGTTCAGGTAACCACTGTGTTCATAGTTGTGATCATACAAACCAATGTGCATACAACCCAACTAAATTTAAAGTACAGAGGTGAGGAAGGCTATCATTCTAGTGTTTAATACAGCCGTACAAGGAGAGTTAAGTAAACAATAAAACTGTCACACTTCTCACTATAAAAGATATTTCACTTACAAGTATTCAGGAATTATAAATGTGTCCAGGTTTCTGTATAATTACTGGAGGTAAATTTTCTATCCAGCTTGAATCACAATCTGTACACTGTAATTGTATCTAAAAGGAAAAGTCTTTAAAAATACTTCTTGGTCCCATTATTACAGACATGTGGAGTGCCAAAAAAGAGAGCCTCCTAGAAGAGAATGAGCAAGACGTAATAGAAGTCATTTTTGAGGCAATAGGTAGCTGTTGTTAAGCATCTGCAAAGCAATTTGGAGGGATAAATTTTCTTGGAAAAACCAGTGACAAAAGCTCTGCATTTAAAATGAACCTGAGGGCAAATGAACACTGAGGGCAAAAGATCAGGACTGTTCTGAAAAAAGTAATGAAGCCCAATTATAAGGATACAATCATCCCAGAACAAAACACCAAGAAAGAACGAGGCAATAGGGATAGAAATGTAGGAAAGAATCAAGTGAATTTTAAAAATGCACAAAGATAACAGAAACTATCTATTTATTATGAATGCAAGTATGTATTCATTTATTTATAACCTGCTTCAGCCCATGGGGGATTTGAGGCTAATAAGACATTCTGTTAAACACAGGAGACTAAGAGTTTCTCTATTTCTTGAGAGATGAGAAAATGAAAATTACTACCAGAACTACTTTACATATCTTATACAGTTTTGTTATGTAAAGATGCTTTTCACTACTGTATAGTTAACTATCCATACTTTTCACTTTAGAATGTGGATTAAGTCATTACCAAATTATCCCTTGCTCATTTTTATGTACCCACCTATTGTATATAACCAAATACCGAAATGGATGGACTACTATAAATTATCAAAATCCCACGATTCTGAGTACTTCTTTCTGTCTGAGATTACTACTCATTACATCAACTTTAACTCTAGCGGGAGCTCCATAAATGTTGCTGACCAGGGGATACTAGTTAAGGGAGTTTTATTTACTTTTTGGCTACAAATAAATCAAAGAACAATAAATTTCTCAAAACAAACAAAGTAAAATCTAACATGGAACTCTGCTCAGTGTTATGTGCCAGCCTGGATTGGGGTGGGGGGCAGGTTTGGGGGAGAATGGACATATGAACATGTATGGCTGAATCCCTTTGCTGTTCATCTGAAACTACCACATCGTTAATCAGTTATAGCCCAGTACAGAATAGTTTATGGTTATCAAAAAAAAAAAAAAATGTATACAACTTAATGGGAAAAAGTAACTTACTGGTTATCAGCAGATTATTGGGACCTTTTCACAAAATCAAAGAGAGATTTGAGGGAGCAAAACCTCAAAGGGCAAATACTTGGCAGCTCAAGGAATTTTAGCAACTGAAGTTCACAGGTTGTTTCCCAAACTATTGTCATTCATATGATTCAATATTGATGGCTATCAGTTTCATATCTCTCTGGTACAGATTTAAAATACCCAGGAGACAGAATCCAACTGGCTCATCTAGAATCAAATATTTAGCTCTGGATCAGTCAGTCATGGCCCGAGATAGACTCAGAGAACCCAAACATGGCTGTGAGGTGCCTACCTTTGCAGAAAGGAGTTACTGAACAGAGAAAGTAGAATCATTATGGGTTGCGCAATTCCTGCAGAAAGTGTCTGCCCCACTAGGAGAGGTATTGGTTTGGCCAAAAAGTTTTTCTGTAACATCATATGGAGAAATCCAAATGAACCTCTTGGCCAGCTCATTATTACTTTTAAGTAAATGGCAAAGGAAATCCATGTAAACAGTAGCTCCCAATTCTAAAGCAGGAGCAAGAAGAAACATCTTTTTGATGCCCTCACCTAACCATAGAACTGAACATCAGATTTCAATGTTGGCCCTTCACACTTGTGATCTTCAGGAAGGATCTTAAATGTAGTCATCCCCATATTTGATCTTTAGTGTCCTACAGCAGGAAGACAATCTGGGATTCTCAGATCCTCAATGGTCCAACCCCAAGGCAATAATGAAGGCTCAACTGTTTTGTTAAACCATAAGACACAGAATTCTAATAATGGACTTTCCTGCAGTAAGACTATACAAAATAACTATAATGTCAAATTTATTTTATTTGGAGCTGGAATTATCAGTATTCTGGAGGATCAGCTATTAACTGGATAAAATGCAATCACTATCTTATCTTTCATCTTTAGCAATTGCCACAGTGCCTGGCACAGCTGAATCAAATGACAAAATTTTGTTTAGTATGAGAACAAAATTCCTCAAAACACACACTCTGAAGGAAAAAGTATAACAGGACACCTGAAGGTCAGAAATGGAAACCACCTAAGAAAGTAAAATATATATTTATTCTTCTTCAGCAAGAAATATGAGGGCTGTAAAAAATTTACTAAAGCTTATATTATAAAGAGGAAATCAACAGGTTGAAGATGCGTTTATTAAATCTACACTCACAGAGCTCCTACCATGAACTCAGGGATTTACCTAGATGTAGGTATACTAGGACCCTGAAGAGTACATGATTTCCTTGGAGAAACAGACATATAAATCAGCAATTGTGAAATACTATCATAGGGATACAATAAAAGCAGTGATTGATGAAGAAATAGAATTATTAAAGCTCATCTTTCTCTGGCATCAGCAGAGTCCCTAAGCATACACTCCCTTCTGACCATCTGCTCACAAAAGTGTGACATTTTTATTCTCCGAGTCTCGAGCAAGTCTCAGCTGCTTCCACACTGCCAAAATGCCTCCAAAATTTACCACCATCGTCTCTCCTTCATTAAAGCTTACCCCACCATCTCATCTTCCACAGATAAACAAAAGACAGAGACAAGCTTCCGCTTTCTCACACGATCTGTGAGAAACAGGCTCCCTCAGACCTACTGCCTTTTAACACAGCCATCAGTCATGCTATGATAGTTCAGCTGCGCCTTTCAGAAGCCTGTACCTCAACAAAAGATGAGGGTATTTATTAAAGAGTTCCACATATCACTTTACACTGCCTGCAAGGTGGGTCAAACGAGGGGAATGTCTCAAAAGGAACCTTTGAACTTTTTGTCCTCATCACACACAAATTATTTCATGACTTGCAAACTGTCAGTTACAGCACACACAGTTCCCAGAGGAACCACTGTCCTTTCTATCGGGCAATGTATGTATAAGAGAGAATCATATGAATCAGTCACTTTCTTCACTTATTCAGAGCACAGCTTAGCAGAGTGAGTTCACGAAAGGACAATCAGGGTGTCCAGAATCTATTCCCAGACTTAGAATTCGTGCACTGTTCTTAGTTCCTCTGCATTTAAGTCTTCCATTTGCTACACAGGAATAATGACATAGTACCTGTTTGTTTCTAAGGCACTTGAAAATTCTGTGATGGAAGATTTCACACAAATGCAGAGTCTATTATTATAACACGAAGAGTTGAAAATTGCAAATCCGTGTACTCATCACTATTAAACAGTCAACACAAGAATGGAAGAAGAGAAAGAATCTTTCTCTAAGGCATCTAAAATCAAGTATTCATGAATATGCAGCTACTGAGAAAAATAAATGGGCAAATATATTCATTTCAAAGACTATTCAATTGTAAACCATCAATAATCCATTTAGACAAATCCTTTGCAATTTGCTTTCACTCCAAAAATAAATACATAGAATCCCTGATCACAGGTGTTTCTTACAATGAAGAGCGTTCTGAGGAGACATTCTTTCTCCTTTCAAAAGGTCTGCTGAACTCTAGAATTTCAGAGTGTTAATTCTAGCACATTCCATGAAGGTTGTTCCAAAATATAAAAATAATTATCTCTTAACCTGGCCAATCTTAGAATAATCCAAGTAACTTACAGTACAGTGGTGAACAGGCATCCAAGCAGGACCTTCCACCGAACAGTTCTGGGCTGGACACTTGCCTTGGTTTTGCTGCAAATAAATAAAACTGATATTATGTTCTATATACTATGTGCAGCAATATACGCCATTGATAGGTTTATCATCAACGTATTTATTGCCATATTTACAAGTACAGGAGAAATCTTTGAGGATGATTTTTTGGTGCAGTGCTGAAAGAAATGAGGTATGTTATTTCTACTCTTACCAAGGCCAAAGAAACTATTCTTTGCTTTGTTGTATTACTATAAATCCTGGGGTTTTGGAATCAGGCTTTCTCAGCAGCTGGTTTTTCAGATCCCGGTAGGAACCATCTGAGAAGCCTCCAAAGCCAGAGGCAGACCTGGTCTCTCCTCTGGGTTCCCCGAGGACCCTGATACATCCTGTATCCCTGTGAGACCACTTGAGCCAAGTAACAGAAAGATGTGTTTACTTATCTCCCCTTCCAGACTGTGAACTAGTAGTGAAGATCTCTCTAGGGCATTTCATAGAACCAGAGAAAGTAAAGTTGGACAAGATAGATTTTAGAGGCCTTTCTTGTCAGATCAGAGACTGAGGTGCAAAGAATTGAAACCAGGAGCACAGAGATTTAACATTCTAAACCATTTGCCAGGCAGTACTTTTCATATAAGAGATATTTCACTTATGAGATACATAAGAAATGTCTCAGGCTAACCTATTCTTTTGTTGTAACTCCTATAAATTCAATGCTAATTGGCCTTTTAGAGAAAATGAAGTGCTTTCTTTTAACCAGCAATACAGCTCCATCCTGTAATAAGAGCTCTGATTAGTGCTAAAAGGGGAGGAAATGATTACAACAAAACTTTTTTATCTCTTATTTTATTGCACACTCAAGTATAATACATAAACATTACTAACAATATTAGCAATAATCATATAAACCACAGATGTGATTTACTGAATTACTAAATATGCTAAAGATTATTCTGGATTCAGTATTTTATCACTCATTGCTAAAACAAATATGGACAGAAGTATTGTTATGCCCATTTGACAGAAGAGAAAACTGAGGCTCACAGAGGGTAAAAAACTCATCTATAATTTATCCTACAGGAAAGCAGCATTACTGAGACTGTAGCAAAAATCTGACTGACTCTGCAGCCCATGCATGCTCCTTCTATGAGAAGCTCGTATTTTCATTTTCTGTTTAATGGAGCTTAAGACATGTCATCAACTAACATGATTTCATCTTATCAATGATCCTAACATGTCTAATTTAACTGGAACAAAGTATTGGATTCAGTACTTGTGCTAAGAATCTTATTTTGTGATTTGTAAGCTTTTCAGAGCAACCTTTATTTAGGTGATTTATTTTTAAGGCATCACTAAATTCTGAAATGCTGTTTGAGTGATTATTGATAAAGTCACCATAAAATACACTTAGATCATCAGTCTCCAGGCTCAGTATTCTTGTTTAAATCAAAATATGACATAAAGTACCAACAGGGTATATAAGGTGCCCTGGACTGGTGTCAGGTGACCACAATTTCAAGCTAAGCTCTACCACGTGCCTGCTGCCAGGAGGTGCTGTGAGTCTGGTAGTCACATCCGTAAAACAGAATTAGTATCTTGCCTAATTCACAGGGCTCTCCAGGTGGCTCATTGGTAAAGAATACTCCTGCCAGTGCAGAAGATGCAGGTTCAATCCCTGGGTCGGGAAGATCCCCTAAACAAGGAAACGGCTAATCCACTCCAGTATTCTTGTCTGGAAAATTCCATGGACAGAGGAACCCAGTGGGCTACAGTCAATGGGGTCACAGAATCAGACATGACTGAGTGACTCAGCATATACAAATCCATAGGACTGCTCTCAGATGATAAAGATTTGCTTCAGATAACTATCACAATTTGCAAGGACTTTATGAAAAAGGACATGCAAAGTAAAAGGACAATTTTATTTTTCTTTTCTGATAGGATAAGTCAGATAAATATAATTTACCTACATATAAAGATAAGCTTTTTGAAATGTGAAAGCATTATTAAAATGCTAGCTATTATTTCTAATTATGAGAAATCATATCAAATAATGTTAGTGGTGAAGAATGTGTCTTTTGTAGTAATTCATAATAGTTATTAGTAGTAATAGTAGTAATAATAAGCTCTTTTTATATCTAGATAATGTATATTTTTATGGAGCACATGGTAAAGAGGCAAAATTTAATAAATAAGTGAGCTGTGCTTAGATGTAGGAATATGAGTACTCATAAAATGTGATGGGGGGCATAAATAAGGAGTGTTTAAACTTCTATGGATATATACTATGGAGTAAAGAAAGACAGAACTCTCTCGGAGTTTCTTGTCTCACTATTACCTGAGTTTCAGATATTAAGGCCTTCTCATTGCTGTTTTGAAAGTGAAAGTGTCCAACTCTCTGCGACCCCATGGGCTACTGCAGTCCACCAGGCTCCTCTGTCCATGGGCTTCTCCAGGCAAGAATACTGGAGTGGGTTGCCATTCCCATCTCCAGGGGATCTTCCTAACCCAGGGATCAAACCTGGGTCTCTTCCATTGCAGGTTTCTTTAACGACTGAACCACCAGGGAAGCCCATTGGTGTTTTAACCATGAAAATTAACAATATGATCACACACAATATGTGATCATATTTTTAATTGGTGCTTTAATTACGAAAATTAACAATATGATCACACAGGGACAGATAACATAAAAAGGCCTACTGAAGACAGATGCTATGAAAATATATATTATTTTGTAATCTACAGTGTGTGACTAGAAAAAAAAAGATTGGAATAGAAGTTGGGATCTTAGATTTCATTAGTGTCTCCATGAATCTATTTGTGGAACTTTGGGAAAGTTACTTTAACACTTCAAACCTCATTTTTCTCACTTATAATCTGAGAGGATTTTATTTGATCCACTCCTATATCTACCCATGTGAGTGCCGCATGTGTGCTCAGTCACTTCAGTCCTGTCTGACTCTGTGACCCTATGGACTGCAGCCTGCTAGGCTCCTCTGTCCATGGATTCTCCAGGCAAGAATACTGGAGCGGGTTGCCATCCCCTTCTCCAGGAATCTTCCCAACCCAAGGATCAAAGCCTGGTCTCTTGCATTGCAGGCAGGGAGTTCTTTACAGCTGAGCCACTGGAGAAGCACATAGCCACCTATATTCCTCCCAATAATCTAATCTGTTTCCTCCTCCAAAGAGGCACATCCTCAGTTGAGGATCCCTATCATTCTGATCCACTGTTAGCACAGGATGTGGTTACTTCTCTGTGAGTTTGCATGATAATAAAGGTTAAGAGCTACTGGACCAAACACTCTCACAAGAGTTTTCCATTCAGCGTCCTTACTGAAAACCCCAACCTCAGGTTTTACCTACCCCTTTATTCTACTTCTAAAGAAGACAGAATCTAACATGGGTCAAGGGAACCGTCACAGCTAGGGAAGAAAAAGGTTAAAAATTCTCTTTTTCTTCTCCATCTTTAGTATTTTCTCTCTAATATTTAATGCAGGAAACAAAACAGAGTTTGGGGTTATTGGCTATGGGCTTCCCTGGTGGCGCAGAAGGTAAAGAATCCACCTGCTATGTGGGAGACCTGGGTGTGATAACTGGGTTGGGAAGATTCCCTGGAGGAGGGCATGGCAACCCACTCCAGTATTTTTGCCTGGAGAATCCCCAGGCAAAGGAGCCTGGGGACAGAGGAGCCTGGCAGGCTACAGTCATAAAGAGTCAGACACGACTGTGCGACTAAGCACAGCACAGCCCTTAGAAGGCCAGCAAGAATCAGTATAAATACTAGGGGAAAGGACACTCTCTAGTCTATTTTTAAGTTAATTTCTTAGGTCAAAAATCAAGAGGAAACATTAGAATTCCCTCAATGGCCAGTTTCTCTCCAAGTTAGAGTTTAAGGTAGAAGTTGGTGACAAATTACCCTAAAGACAGATTTCACTTTCCCTTCTCCCTCTCATCCATCGACACTGAATATTTATGCCTCTAGACTGTTGATATATGACTTGACCAGAATTTAGGGATTTGAAAAGCTAACTCTGAAAAACATGTTTTCTTAAGAGCAAAACTATCTATTGAGTTTTGGTCTTTTTAAAATATTATGCTGTCTCCAGCTCTCTCATCTTCATTGGTTGTCTTTTTCTGACTTTAATTATCTTGACATATTTCATTCCAGAATATCCTGAGCAAATGAGCCAAATATGCTGGACAATTACATCTCAGATTGATTATATAAATATCTAACCACAAAGAATTTCAAGAAAATGCTATAAAGATTTTTCACTCAACCCATTCCATCCCCAGAGAGAGTAGAAATTTTTTGTGTATCAGAGGCTTACATTTGTTACAGTGTTTTGGAGTTTAGATCAGTCCTGGGCATTCACTGGAAGGACTGATGTTGAAGCTGAAACTCCAATACTTTGGCCACCTGATGTGAAGAGCTGACTCATTTGAAAAGACTGATGCTGGGAAAGATTGAGGGTGGGAGGAAAGGGGGACGACAGAGGATGCGATGGTTGGATGGCATCACTGACTCAATGGACATGAGTTAGGGTAAACTCTGGGAGTTGGTGATGGACAGGAGGCCTGGCATGCTGTGGTTCATGGTGTCGCAAAGAGTTGGACACGACTGAGCTACTGAACTGAAGTGCCTCTATGGGCTTCCCCAGTGGTAAAGAATTCTCCTGCCGATGAAGATCTGATCCCTGCGTCAGGAAGATCCCCTGGAGAACCAAAGGGCAACCCACTCCAGTATTCTTGCCTGGGAAATCACATGGACAGAAAAGCCCGGTGGGCAACAGTCCATTGGGTCGCAAAAAGAGTTGGACACAACTGAGCAACTAAACAACAACAAAGTGACGTTTTAGTCATTTAATTCTCAGAACAAGTTTGTGTGTGGTAGAATAAGAATTGATATACCCAAATAAAATTTTGACCTAAATGCTTCATTCAAAACAGCATGTTCTTCTAAAAGCAGAGAAAAAAACTAAAAACCTCTGTTGTTCTATTCATAATAAAATGATTCTCATAATCATAGAATTTTTTCCTGTGTTCAGAAGCGTCATATAATAGTACTATATACATATTCTTCACTTATTTACTCAGCCACTCATTTCTCATACATGCTTGGTATATATAGAGATAACAGAATTTAGAGATATTAAAATTTAAATCCTCTCTTAAAATGCACCCAATATTTTAGGAGATATAATGCAACATGTTACTTTTAAAACAGGATTAAAAACTAGGAGCACTCATTCATTTATTCATTTAGTCAACAAATATTCATTATAAATTAGTTATTGTATTATTTAGAAATAAGGATATATCAAGACTCAGTCTATGTCTAGAGAAGTTCTCAATTGAAGAAAAAGGGCCACTAATAATCATGAAATTATTATATAATGAAAGCTGGTATATGGTATACCATATGATATAAATAAAAAGTGACATGGACAGAGGAAAAAGATGTATCTCATCCATTTTTAGGATCAAGAGTAAGGGATGAGCAAGGACCCTGAAAAATGGTGCAGAGAAACTGAGGCCAAAGGCTAGACTCCTGAACTGTGACTGACTGAGTCAGGTATGGCTTTATAGAGAAGATACTTCATTTTTCTAGTGAAGATTTTAGGAGTGAAAGGATGAGTAGAGGGCCTTCCAGGAAAAGGGATGCCATGCACCAGCTGATAGTGAACCAAGGTGTCCTTGGACTTGGTGAGGAAACCCCTTAATTTTGGGTCACAGAAACCTTGGAATGAGGGCAAGTATGATTCTATGCTACAGGGAAAGCAGACTTTAGCCATTCCCCTGGTTTATTTCTACTTCACAGCTTATGGACAGCAGGGAGTCCTGCCACAGAGTGGACCTAGAGGGATCCAGGCTTGATCCTATAAAAACAAACAAAAACTCAAGAGGTTATCCTGAGTTTGGTCTCTGGAAAAGCACATAAGGTATCTTTCCCATCTTTTCCGAAACTCTCAGGTGTTTGACAGATAAAGAAAAAGAGATTAAAACATGATGTTTCCAAGGGGCAAAATTAAGTGCCATGGCAGAACTAAAATGACTGTACTACTGTATTTCCAAATACATTGTGAGATGTAAAGTATGGTATAAATGTAAGGAATAATTACATTTAAAGGATGAATTATTGTAAACATCATTATTTAAGAATTAATGCTTAGTCCATTCTAAAGGAGATCAGCCCTGGGTGTTCTTTGGAAGGAATGATGCTAAAGCTGAAACTCCAGTACTTTGGCCACCTCATGTGAAGAGTTGACTCACTGGAAAAGACTGATGCTGGGAGGGATTGGGGGCAGGAGGAAAAGGGGACGACAGAGGATGAGATGGCTGGATGGCATTACCAACTCAATGGACATGAGCTTGAGTGAACTCCGGGAGTTGGTGATGGACAGGGAGGCCTGGCATGCTGCGATTCATGGGGTCGCAAAGAGTTGGACATGACTGAATGACTGAACTGAACTGAACTGAAAATTACTAGAAAACACATTTGCTGACTAGTGCTGCACTCAATATGCCAGCAAATTTGGGAAACTCAGGAGTGGCCACAGGACTGGAAAAGGCCAGTTTTCATTCCAATCCCAAAGAAAGGCAATGCCAAAGAATGCTCAAACTACCACACAATTGCACTCATCTCACACGCTAGTAAAGTAATGCTCAAATTCTCCAAGCCAGGCTTCAGCAATACGTGAACCGTGAACTTCCAGATGTTCAAGCTGGTTTTAGGAAAGGCAGAGGAACCAGAGATCAAATTGCCAATATCCACTGGATCATGGAAAAAGCAAGAGAGTTCCAGAAAAACATCTATTCCTGCTTTATTGACTATGCCAAAGCCTTTGAGTGTGTGGATCACAATAAACTGTGGAAAATTCTGAAAGAGATGGGAATACCAGACCACCTGACCTGCCCCTTGAGAAATCTGTATGCAGGTCAGGAAGCAACAGTTAGAACTGGACATGGAAAAACAGACTGGTTCCAAACAGGAAAAGGAGTACATCAAGGCTGTATATTGTCACCCTGCTTATTTAACTTATATGCAGAATACATCATGAGAAACGCTGGGCTGGAAGAAGCACAAGCTGGAATCAAGATTGCCAGGAGAAATATCAATAACCTCAGATATGCAGATGACACCACCCTTATGGCAGAAAGTGAAGAGGAACTAAAAAGCCTCTTGTATTGGAAAGTGAAAAGAGGAGAGTGAAAAAGTTGGCTTAAAGCTCAACATTCAGAAAACGAAGATCATGGCATCTGGTCCCATCACTTCATGGAAATAGATGGGGGAAACAGTGGAAACAGTGTCAGACTTTATTTTCGGGGGCTCCAAAATCACTGCAGATGGTGACTGCAGCCATGAAATTAAAAGATGCTTACTCCTTGGAAGGAAAGTTATGACCAACCTAGATAGCATATTAAAAAGTTATGACCAACCTAGATAGCATATTAAAAAGCAGAGATATTACTTTGCCAACAAAGGTCCATCTAGTCAAGGCTATGGTTTTTCCAGTGGTCATGTATCGATGTGAGAGTTGGACTGTGAAGAAAGCTGAGCACCGAAAAATTGATGCTTTTGAAATGTGGTGTTGGAGAAGACTCTTGAGAGTCCCTTGGACTGCAAGGAGATCCAACCAGTCCATCCTAAAGGAGACCAGTCCCGGGTGTTCGTTGAAAGGACTGATGCTGAAGCTGAAACTCCAATATTTTGGCCACCTCATGCGAAGAGTGAACTCATTGGAAAAGACTCTGATGCTGGGAAGGATTGGGGGCAGGAGGAGAATGAAGGGGATGACAGAGGATGAGATAGCTGGATGGCGTCACCGACTCGATGCACATGAGTTTGGGTGAACTCCGGGAGTTGGTGATGGACAGGGAGGCCTTGCGTGCTGCAATTCATGGGGTCGCAAAGAGTCGGACACACCTGAACAAGTGAACTGAACTGAGTAATATATGCTTTAGTATAGTTACATAAATTTCAAAAAATTGGGGGAAAAACACAACTCTTTGGGATAACTTCAAATCATTGCAGCTATATAATGTGTATGTATACATTCATCCATACATACATATTTGTGTATACACATATGTATATAAATAATTGTACTTAAAGAAATAAAGATTTTCATCCAATTAGTTTCCTAATATGCCATAAAGATGCTTTGCCACCCATGAACTACAGCTTGCCAAGCTCCTCTGTCCATGGGACTTCACACTCAGGAATACTGGAGTGGGTCACCATTTCCTTCTCCAGGGCATCTTCCTGCCCCAGGGACAAAACTTGTGTCTCCTGGCATTGGTGGGCAGATTCTTTACCAGTAAGCCACCAGGGTAGCCCCACAGGAAATTTGGGCAGGCCCAGAAAGAGAAACTCCCTAAGACCAACAACAGTGATGACCCAGGGTCTATTACTAAACTCTCTTGTCTCAGTTATGACGATTAAAAGAATTAATACAAGTGCTTAGAATTATTTCTAGACATAATCAACATTACATAAGCGTCAGCTATTTTCTTTGTTTTTGTTATTATCATTATGATGATGTCAGGCTCAGAGAGCAAAAAATATGACAATCCCAGGGTAATAACTTTCCACTCTCCTTTTTTTAAATTTCCCTACCGTACTTCAAATCTGGAGGGATCAACAACCAACTAGCAAATGAGAAAGAAGAAAAAAAAAAAAAATACCTAGCCCTACCTATAGCATTACCCCAAAGCAGACACTCTATCTGAAGACCCCATAGTAAGAAAAAGAGAATATTTAATCAGGAAAAGTGTTCAGAGTTCTGATTACTATTTGAGACTGGACAATTTTAATTACTTAATTGAGGCTGTATTTGTGATTTTAAGTGGCTGTAGGACTTTAATTCTTTGCAAGTACCTGGAAAGTCATGGACTGCTTGAGTTTTCATCAAGACAGCAAAGTAGGGATCACTGACACTAAGAAGCTTTAAATAAACAATTTTGTATAAAATAAGCTACAAGGATATATTGTACAATACAGAAAATACAGATAATATTGTATAAAAACAGTAAGCAGAGTATAATCTTTAAAAATTGTGAATGACTATATTGTACACATATAATACACAATATCATTCATCAACTCTACCCTGATTTAAGAAGTTTTAAAGTAACAAGAGAGAGCCCAAATAAGAAGATTTCTAGTACTACATCCTGCTTGTTCAAGATATCTACTACAGATAATAAACCCGCTCATGGTCAGCATTAACATTTGTCATTAAATTTGGGGCTTAATTCCTCAATATTCAACTTTATCCCTTCCTGGGCTTATCTTTGTACTCACTTCCTTTCATTAATATTTTCTCAGGTGTCAAAGATGTTTAAAATGAGTTGGCCTAACTAGTTTCTTAAGAAATCCTTAGTAAGATTAACATTGTGCTGGGAAATCATGCATTCAGCTCTTCTGCAAATGAGAAAAATGCTGCTGACCCATTCTCCAAAGGATGCTGAATGCTGAGAGAGAGAGTTTTTCAGGAGACAGTGATGGCAATGCTGAGTCATGATCACGTTTTCCAAAATCTCTTGTGACTCTCCAAGCAGGCATTTGCCTGGGTTAGCAGAGGTGCTAACCAGTACATAAGAGGATGAAATATGTCACGTTAAAATCTTTTCTAATCATTTGGCTACCTGGATAAATTAACTATGATGAGTTATATAAGCTCTGAATGTTCAAAGCAGACCACATTTGAATATTTATCATATATGAGTGTCACTGTTGGAACTTATTTTATGGCATCAATGGAGAGAGGGCCCTGGAAGAAGGCATTTCCCAGGTCTATAATAAAATAATATTTATTGAGTACTATTAGATGCCAGGTACTTGAAGTGAGTTGTTAGTTCATTCTAATACTAAATTACTTATCCTGAAAAGCAGTGGAAGAAAGCGTTTAAAACAATGAGGAATCCAAGGTTTTAGAATCCATATTTAGAATGCTAAATCTGTCACTTTTTAGCTCTGTGAATAAGTTTCTTAGACTCTGTGAATTTCAGTTTTCTCATCCATAAAGTGGAGAGAATAATACCCAGTTTAAAGGATTATTATTAGGATTATATAAAATAATAATGGAATATATTTAACCCAGGGTCCAATATACATTCTAATCAGAAGTGTATTTATTTATATAATAAAATATATTTATTAATTAGAGACATATAAGTTAATAAGATTAATACTTATTAAACAGAGATTTTCCCCCTATCCCACTTGGCTTCTCTAAACCTATTTTCTCACCCCAAGTATAAAATAGTATGCATCTCACAAATCTCACATGTTCACTATGAAAATTAAATGAGAAAAACTATGAAAGTGAAAGTTGCTCAGTTGTGTCTGAGTCTTTGCGACCGCATGGACTGCCCATGGAATTCTATAGGCCAGAATACTAGAGTGGGTAGCCTTTCCCTTCTCCAGGGTATTTTCCCAACCCAGGGACCAAACCCAGGTCTTTCGCTTATACAAAAGTACTTTACACACATCAGGAATTTTAAATCTAAGTTTTCAATTTAAGTTGGAAAGAACATCTGAAATACTGCAACAGTTTTAGGATGACTAAATTTGGGAGCTAGAATTGACTCTGCAGTCTGGAATCACATATTTGAAATAATTGGTCTGTAAATATTTCTAAGAAATATATTATATTACAGAATTTTGTGGAAGCATCTTCTGATAATCCCTGAAGCTCTAGAAATCTCCAAAGTTGAATTATTCCTACGTAGTTAGATTCAATAGAGTAATTTAAGCTTCTAAACACGAGATTAAAAATACAGTCTTGTAAAGTACTTTAAATGACATTGATATTTGCATGCTGTCACTGCATCCTACTGACATAATAAGATGAGACAAGCGAAATGAACTACAATTGTAGTTTTCTCCTTGCAAGAAAGAAACTTTGAACATTATCTACTACCATAGTCAATGAATACTTTTCATTGGTAGATCTATTATATCATAAACTACAAACTCCTGTGGAAACAAAGCCTGTGATTTTTAAAATAAGCTACATTTTTCTTCCTGACACATTTTAAAATTCATCTGTAAAAAACACCTCGTTTGAATAAACAGCTAATGAAAAATATCTAAAATCTCAGGTCTGCCAAATAAGGCCCATCCTTTGAGGAAAGAAATGCCATTCAGAAACAAGATCAAAGCAATTCATTTCTATTTTCACTGCTACCATAGAGACAAAGAAAAAACAGTGAAGAGTTTTAGCTGACTTAATTCTTCCTGAAATTTATAATTAACTACACAGGAAAGGGGACAATTACCATATTTCTAAAGAATAAAGGATTTAAAAAGTTGAGCTTTTGATAAGACATAATTATAACCTATTAAGTATGCAGTTCATATCAATTTGTTCTTATAATCTTCTTGAGTTTCCAAAAATTGCATTTATATTGGACAGTGTTTTATGAAAAGTACACACAGAATGCCATCACTTTAAATGTAGCTACTTCTCTCTTGTCAGAGGTTTTTCTCAGATATTAAAAATTCTGCCAAAGCCTAACACAAAGATAAGGGGGGTAGATGGATATTATTTTTGTATGTGCCTTGTCTTTCTGACACCTATGAATATATGTTTTTGGACAAATGTTAATCAATGAAAGAATGTTCAGGCTTTTGTAGATCAGGCACCATAGCCAACATCAAGCAGTCAGCCAGGAAGAACTAACAATTAGACCTGTCCTCGATTTAAATAGAACTTCAGATTGCTAAGCAAATTACATGTGTGTTAATTCAGGACAGTTTTATTTTAAAGGACTAGCAAGAAAGCACTATAGCTTGAAATCCTAGAGGAGTCATAACAAAGACCAGGGAGGGAGAATTTCTTTTTTTTTTTTTTCCTAAAAGTATGTTTTCATTTATGGTGTCTTTAGCAAAGGATTTTCAAGTACTTTTTATTAGCAAGAAAATCTCTAACTCCTCTTCACATTTTCTATTTAGAACTATATTTTCAAATAAGTAATTTTTTGGAGATACCATAAATACAATGTGATAAATTATATATCTCTTTGTAAAAGTATGAACTATAGGAGAGGTAAATTTTGTTTTAATACTATTATTTCAATTGTGTCTTATGGACCAAAACAATTCTTGCTGATATGGGTAATAAATGATATGACTTGTATCTTTAAAATTGACTTTTGGAATTTTAAAAAATATGTGCAAGTGGTCTTCAGGGAGAATCTCTGTTGTCACCTTTATTGCTACATGGAAAAGTAATATATTTGATTATTCTGAGGCATTTCTGTCTAGGGTTTTCAGAATAATTTAAGAACATATTTGAAAATGACTAAAAATTTTAACTCCTATCTCAACCACAAAATAACAGAATACCTATTTGGGGCTCTGTTTGCATAGTGCTGATGTCATCTTTATAGTTTGTTGGATAAATTCCAAGCAGTAATCATTATTATGTTTTTTTAAGTTCCTTTTAGAGGCTACTTGGGGTAAAACCATTCAATGGTACTGATACATTTTGTTCTCTAAAATGCAAAGCAATGCTAAAAAAAAAAAAGGCAGAAGTGCTGTGAACTTACTTTCCGTTCCTAGACAAGTTTGTACCCTGAAAGCTGAATGCAATCTAATGCATCCTGCTTTGGGGGGGAAAAAAACAACTTTTATTATTTCTTCAATTTTTTTATGACCAAGTGATTTAGGACAATAAAGCCACTTTTAAATTTTCTATTGTACAACTTTAAGACAAATTGTAATGTTTTATACTAAAATATACTATATAATCTAAAAATTATTAGACCTTTATTAGTATAAATGTATTATAAATACTAAATATAATTTCCCCTAAAACTAGGTTAAGTATCATATCATATAGAATCTCTGAGAAGCTAAACAGATATAAGTTGGCCTTTTTTTTTATCAAACTGAAAATCTGATCTGGCTGCTTTAGCTTTTATGTAATATTAACACAAATGTGCTACTGACCTACAAGTATTTTAAATTTGACACTTAAAGGTTTAAATGATGCTCATTTAAGCTGCTTTATCAGAGATGTGATACAGTTGCCATTATTCTTGGAGCATGTGAGGACTTTTACCTCTTTTATCCCATTTCTTTTGTACTAAAATGACATTTCAAGTATCATTTCAGGTCTGGCAATCATTCACAGAGAAGTTCACCAATCACCTGTCAACTGAACATTCTATTGATCAGAATACAAAGATACCTTTCACCAGTATTTCTTGTGAAGTACATGCTATATAAACATACACATATGTGTATGTATAAGTTGTAGGAAGGAAGTGCTTCCATCCACTTCCTTCCTAGTTCATTTACTTAGTCAGCAATGTCTACCAAATGTCTGTTACATGAAAGAATCAATCAACACTCACAGTATACCTGTCAGCACCATACTAGATCAGTGGCTATCAACCTGACTAATAACTTCCCCATCACCTTCAAAGACATCACATTTTAGCAAGAGATAGGCACGTGTGAAAACTGATTGTCCTGGATGATGACTATTACTCAGATAGGGGCTTCCCTTGTGGTTCAGCTGGCAAAGAATACGCCTGCAGTGTGGGAGACCTGGGTTTGATCCCTGTGTTGGGAAGATCCCCTGGAGAAGGGAAAGGCTATCTGCTCCAGTATTCTGTCCTGGAGAATTCCATGGACTATACAGTCCTTGGTCAAAGAGCTAGACACGACAGAGCGACTTTCACTTTCACACAGACACAGATCTCATACTCAGGACACAAAGATTGACTAGCTCAGTTCAGGAGAACAGTATCAAGGAAGATATTTACAGAGAAATCTGCATTTGAGTTGAGTCTTAAAGGTTAAAAAAAGCTTATTAAGAAACCATAGGCTAGAGAGTTGAAAGGCATTCTAGACAAAAAGAAAAGCAGGTATATAGAAACAGAATAGAATTCAGATTGTTTGGGGAACTAAATATAATTGACTACAGTTAAATCTAAGGCATGAAGAGTGATGGGATCAGAGACAGGAAAGTTAGACAAGGGCCAGAGGAAAGAGGCCCATGTATATGAGGTTAAGCTAGTAAACTTTATCCAATAAGCCAATTCTTAAATCCAAGGGTGCAAAAGCAACTGAGTATACAAATCATCTAGTTATCTTGCTAAAACACAAGTTCTGACTCAGTAGTTCTAGCAAGGGACTCAAGATTCTGCATTTCCAACAAGCTCTGAAAGGATGCCATTGAAATTGGTCAACAGACCACACTTTGAATAACAAAGAAGTAGGGTACTGGGGGAGAAGGCAATGGCAACCCACTCCAGAACTCTTGCCTGGAAAATCCCATGGATGGGGAGCCTGGTAGGCTGCAGTCCATGGGGTCGCAAAGAGTTGGACATGAGTGAGTGACTTCACTTTCACTTCTCACTTTCATGCATTGGAGAAGGAAATGGCAACCCACTCTAGTGTTCTTGCCTGGAGAATCCCAGGGACAGGGGAGCCTGGTAGGCTGCTGTCTATGCGGTCACACAGTCAGACATGACTGAAGTGACGCAGCAGCAGCAGCAGCAGCAGGGTACTGGGAACTCCTGAAGGGTATTAACCAGAATTGCAACATATATACAAAGTATACACACAGGTATGTGTGTGCATGTATTTTTATTTTGTAAGGAAGGTCCCAGTTAACAGTGTAAAAAAATGTAGAGGGGTAAAAGGAGGGGCAAGGTAGGAAGAATGAATGGGAATTGGGATAGATTGAAATTTAGGGGAAAATAAAAACCAAGATCAATTCCCACTTTTCTAATGATGACAACTGGGAAATGGCATTGTGGTAGGATAGAACAACTTGCATTTATCTAACCATAACAACTGAGAAAGGAGCACACCATTCAATGAGCAGATAATAGAGTGGGAGAATGATTTATGCTCAGAGGGCTCCAAAGAATGGTGGTTTTCCTAGAACTTTTGACTTAAGATTACTTAATGGGTAAATAGAACTCTAAATTCTAAGAATTTATTCATTTACTGTCAAACCACTTTTTCACAAAACCTGGTGTCTTCTGAAAGTTTAGTTCAAGAACTGAATTACTTAGATGCAAAGAAATGGATATGTGTATGCAGGAATATTGGAATAGAGGTATTTGGGGGAGAATATTCTCATAGGATTTCAAATCTGGTACTAATTTTGAATGTACACGAGAAAAGGTTAAAATATCTGGTCTCTTTTTCTCATCAATAAACACCTATTAACCTGGGAAAGATTCATGAAAGCCCAGAGGAAATCCCCATTACCATGACTATGTAATAAAAGTTTGCCACTACAGTGGTAACTGACTTGTTGAGTTAGTGATCGTACTTTGAAATTTATCCTTAAATGTCAGATTCCCTAAATAAGAGAAAAGGAAAGAGGAAAATAAGGAGGAGAAACAGGAAAATTCGCAGCTATACGGTGACCATACATTGTGTATAGCCGCTATACTAAGCCCTATGTATATGTTTATACTTGCTGTCTCGCTTGCCAACAATGTTCTTCCCAAGATCTTCATAAAGCTGGTCCTTTCGAACTTCTCTGACCACCCTATCTAACATAGCCCTGCTCTCTTTTATACTCATCTGTCTCTATATTCCACTTCTCAGCTTTTTAAATTATAGCAGCTACTGCCAGTCTCTTCACTCTCACGGAAGTTCTCTGAGGGCAGGGTCCCTGTCTGCTTTATTCACTGTTCCACCTCTACAGCTTACAGTACTGCCTGGCACATGTATGCACTCAGCAAATATTTGTGGAGGCAATGAATATTGTATTTAATCTTCACAACACCCCTTTGAAGTGCTTATTATTATTTCATTTTACAAATAAAGAAACTGAGATTTAGTTTAAGTAATTTGGCCCAGACAGCAGAACTAGTAATTGGCAGAACTAGGACTCCAGCAAGAATCTGACTCCAAAAGCTATGCTTCTGAATCCTATACTGTGCAGCCACTCTAAGCCAAATTGTTGTACATGTCAAATGCTGTCCAAATACCCAATACTCAGTTTTCTGGGATACCTAATAATTATAAGGCCAATTTGCTTGGGTCCCTGTAATTAACATAAAATTAGTTCTAACACATAGATGGATACAGCTCTCATTTTTTTCCACCTCCCAGTATGTTAATGGTATAAAAGATTTCAATTTACTCTAGGATTTCCTCCTTTCAATAATTTTAGTCATCCTTTCCATATCTAAAGTATTTTATAATTTTTAAATAAACTCATTTGATTCTCTACAATAATCCTGTGAAGGAAGTACGCATAAGTCAGTTTTATTATCCCCATTTCAGACTTGAGAAAATAAGACTCAGGGAGAGTAAACTGAATTTTCTAAATTTACTAACATAATAAATGGCAAATCCACATCTATAACTTTATTTTCTGAACCTGGGTCAAACACACATTCCCAAATTGCCTTTGGTGAAACATGCATATGTGCAATGAGATAGGTCTCTCAGAAAGCTGTAATCATTGATAATCTGCTTTAAGAAAATCTTATGTACAAACATTCAGATGAAAAAATGGGTAAATAATAAAAGGAAGTGATAAATTACCTTATACTTTATAAAGAGAGTTATGCATTTAAAAAATTTTGAACACAATAAATGTACGTAAATGTTATTTGACTTGCAAAATGTGATTTGCACTTGTTTCCTTTGCAAACCCACAGTTATCTCATAAAATAAAATTTACCTAAATCCTCCCAAACTCACAGCTCTTCATAACACTCATAGCTTTTACTCATAGTGTCAAGAAAGGGCTGATGTTGTGAATAACATCCTGGTAATCAGGTTTGGCAGGAAAGACTATTTACTACAGCTGTATCAACAGATGACTGGTATGATTCATATGGTACATTCTTATTCCATTTCTAAAAGTTTACTTTTACAAGCTAGATATGTGTCCAAAAAATACAAACCTACAATTATGAATAACTTTAAATTAACCATTATGTGGGTGCATTATTTTTATTTAATTAGATGTTTAGGTTGAGAGGAACCAAATCCAAAATGTAGTATCACGAGTATGTTTTAACTACATTATAAACGTGAAGTTACTTAACCAAGAGACAATGACAGTGGATAGGAGCACGGACATCAGTGACAAAGACCTGGGTTTGAATTCCCTCTAGGAAATGGTCTTGCTGTTTCTTCAACGGTCTAAGGAGTAGAGGAGTTAAGTTGTCTCCGTGTCAGAAATATGTCCCAGGTATTACATATACCAAATCTAACTGGAGATTTTAGGAAAGGTTATGGCATGAACAGCCAGACCTGGAAGATAAGTAAGACTGAGACAGATGGCTGAGGCCATCTAGACAGAGGACTAGTAAGTGCAAGTCTCCAAAGCAGAAACATGGCTAACGCCTTCAAAGACCAGAGTGGAGCCAGCAAGGCCAATGGGCAAATGAGTTAAGGAAGGACAGAAAAAGTAGCACAGATATAGAAGTAGTCTGGTCCATGAATTTTTTTTAAACATTACTGGAGTATAAAATACAAAGAAGAATAATGGAAGATGAGATAGGAAAAGAATTGAAGTGCTAGGTCCAGGGAGATCTACATACTAAGGTAAGAATCTGGACAACCACTCATCTTGAATTCAAGCAGGGCCTCCCTGTGAGAGTTATGCCATTGGGTGTTTATATTAGATTGATCATTCTGGGAGTTGTATGGAATACTTAATAAAGGAAATTTAAGGTATTATATTAATGTAATTAATATGCTAAAGTGTTTTATGCAATTAAAATGGTTAATCCCAGGTTACTAATGTAGTCATAAAATCTTTTCACATTGGCTCTTGTCCCTTCTTTTCTATACTAAAAGGCCAGAGTTTATTAAAATTTCCCTACTATTAGCTGTATTTCTGCCTCTCTCAGCCACCCAGCAGATTTTTCCTGATCCATTAAGCCTCCTGTTCCAATTTCTGCTAAGTGGGCCTGCCACATTGCAGATGCTTGGTTGAGATGTTATGTATCAGGATCAATGTCACTGGCAGGAAAGATATGAGAAGAGCATCATGAAAAGACAAGAAGATGGGGAGACTGCGGCCCTTCACAGGGCCCCCCACTTGCACCATAATTAAATAAAAGTAACGCACCCCTACAACATAACATGCTAAGTACTCTGTAGTTCTTATTGTCAAAACAATCCTGAAGATACGGACCATTTTATAGAAGAGAAAACTACATTTCAGAGAAGGTCATCTAGTTACTGAAAGGTAAAACCACTATTTTTACTGAACAGGCGTAAGGATGGGCAAAGGGGAATGTGGCAGATAATAGGAGAGAGCTCAAATCGGAGAAATAAAATGGGTGAGAAGTCAGGGCAAACTGGGATTTGAGACCAGGGTTAATGATGGAAGGAAAATTCTATTTCCTTTAAGATAATATCTCAACTTGATTTTTATAACTGGGCCTCTACTCTTTCTGCATCCTTTGTTATCTTGCTACTCACCGTGGATACTGTACATCCAAGCCACACTGGGATATGCCATTCTCCCACTTTTCTCTCTTCTGGCAATCTGTCACATCTGGGACTTGACCTAAAACACTATTTCCCCCATTGTTTCCTCCATTCTGCATAATCAGTCTAATTGTCACTTCCTCAGAAAACCCTTTCCTGATATGAAACCCCTACCTATCCTGTAATCCAACACAGCAGATTCTTTAGGTAGCCCTGTGCTCATTTCAAAGCACCCTACACTTACCTCCTATCACACATTGGTATTTCTATAATTGGTTGTTTTCCCATTAGACTAAAAGTTTCACGAGAACAGATTGTTCATTATATCCCCATGCCTTCCAGTGTCAGGCATATATTAAGCCTTCAATAAATACTTGTTAAATGAATAAGATGAATGAATGGATGTGCTGCTTCTATAGCTGCATGAGAGCAGATGCAACTATATAACCACATGAATAAATAGCTTTCTCGATGAAGACAGAGCCACTCAGAAAAAACATTTGTTGCCTCGGTGATTTGTTTCATTTCCTCTACATAGAGCTCTTCTGGAAAATAAAAATTATTTTAGTTGCCCTCAAAAAAAAAAAACCTAAAGTTGGGAATACTTCCATGATTAATATAAGAGTACAACATAACCCCTTTTCTATTAAAAATAATAAATAATACATATTAGCATTAGCAAAAATATCTTTCAAATGGCCAGCAACAGCTATTCCCTTTTAGAAATTCTAAAGGACTGTAACTCTTTTAAAAAGATGGTGGGTTGATGAATACAAAAAGTGTTATTTACAGAACAGATGTAGTATTGACATCAATAAAACCCTCTTTTACGCTGCCTGGTCCACATTTCATTCTGCTATTTGAATTTTATTATGCACATCAACCTGTTACACATATTAACAATTGACAGTACAATCATGTAATTATTTTTTAAATTACAGGAATAACAACATGGGTGTGAGTGCACGCACAGTTGTGTCCAACTTTTTGCGACCCTGTGGACTGTATCCCACCAGTCTCTTCTGTCCATGGAATTTTCTAGGTAAGAATACTGGAGTGGGTTCCCATTTCCTACTTCAGGGGATCTTCCTGACTCAAGGATTGAACCCGTGTCTCCGGATTGGCAGGTAGATTCTCTACCACTGAGCCACCACATTGCAACTATCTTTATAGATTTTTAAAAAAATTTTTAAATGTCTAATTAATGGACACTTGAAATATGATTCACCCACTACTACATTTTAAGATACTTAGTGTACATGAATAATTTTAGTTGCAGAGATAATATACTTTAGAATAACATTAGATTAAGATAGAAAAAGGAAGGACCTCAGAGATGCATTAATATACACTGTTTTACAGGAAGGAACACTGATGCCCAGATGCCTTTAGGTGTCCAAAGTTACAAAGTACAGATTTACTTTGATTTTTTCACAGTTCCACATTTCTTCTGTTCTTGTATCAAATCCCATATGCTATTACATATGATTCTTGAGAATTCCTACATAGCAAGAGAAAAATTCTACCAACTGTTCATATTTTATTAAATTTAGCCCAAAATATTCTGCCTACTATCCAGAACTGATGTCCTATTGACCAATCATCTAACAGCATGTTTCTGGCTTAACAGAGGCTAACATTATTTTCCTTGTTTTCTGAGTGTTAGGTGCTCAGTGGTGTCTGACTCTGTGACCCCATGGACTGTATCCCACCAGGCTCCTCTGTCCATGGAATTTTCCAGGCAAGAATACTGAAGTGGGTTGCCATTCCCTTCTCCAGGGATAATGGAACCCAGGTCTCCTGCATTTCAGGCAGATTCTTGACTGACTAAGCCACCGGGGAAGCCTTGTATTCTAGCTATTATATCCCCATCATTGGGATTATTTTATTTTAATTATTAAAGACATATTTAAGAACTGTCCATTCTATAAAACATGTTATATCCAGTTACTAAATTGTGTTTATTGGGATGACCACATTTTTCTCAATGACCATATTCAAAGAAAGGGATAAATTAAAGGTATATCTTGGGAGTTGATCAATAAATTATCCCTTAGGTGATTTTTTCACTATGCCAGATATTGTGCTGTGTACTTTCAATACTCTCCTGCCACGCTGCTTACATATAGGTAATATCATATCTTTTTCAAAAATGAGGAAATTGAGATTCAGGTAAGTTAAAAACTTATTCAAGTCCTAAAGTCAGTATGTGTGAGAACAACGATTTAAATCTAAGTCTTGCACCAGAGTTCTGCTCTTCAACCAAGTCGTGTCACTTCTCTTTCCTCAGTAGTGACATTTGTGACAAAAGGGCTAAAACGGAACCTGAACAAAAACACTCAAAAGAGAAGATTCAATCTTATACAAGTGACTTATCTTAACATCAGAAATGACCTTGGGATCCACATGAAAGAAAATCTGAGTTTTCAGTTGCTCTGATGATTTTCTGGCCGAAAATATCTTACCCCAAAAGTATAAGGTTCTGCAAATCAGTCTGGTCAGACTGGAGCACTTAAGACCTTAAGCAATCTGAGTCATATGGGTGAGATCTAGGATTACTTTATTGGGGGGGGTGGGGCAGGGAGAGTTAGATTATTATGAAACAGGCCATAATCATTTCCTGCCTTTTACATGCAGAAAAACGGAGAAGAAAAACACTTCTCTGGTATATCTAATGGATCCTTTTATATTGCCATTTTGCAGTGCCTTGTCTCGATTTGTCATAATCTCTCCTTTCATTAATCTTCTAACATTATTCTTAAGACTATACAGCAAGCTATGAAGAGGAATTTATTTCCATGGTGTGTACAACAGAAGGGAGAATGGAGAGAGACCCAAGAGGTCATAGGATGTAAGGCGACAGTTAAGTGCATTTCATGCCAAGATGGGAAGGAAAGAAGAGAGCCCGTGGAAGCACCCATGCTTCCTGCCACTGAGCACTCTGATGGGAGTGGTGGTCACATGTGCTCACTGAGTTGAGATAGATGAGGTTGAACCTGGACACACCAGAGAGTTAGTCAGCAGTTCCAGTCTCGCAGAAAGTGTCAACAGAGCAAAACTTGAAGAAAACCTCTCAGCCAGAAGTGCTAGAAGGTGGACTCCTTGTGGAGAACAACGTGATGGGGGCTGAACTGAGAAAGAATGAAAATTTCCGAGTTGTTGGCAAGTTTCCTGCCAAAAAGTCCCAGGAAAGTGAAACAAGGGCATCCCGAGTACATAGTCACTTGGGGGGAAAAAAAAGAATATCAGTGGAGGTGGCTGAAGTGAACAGGATTTGCATTCTGAAGTCCCTGAGGAGCTCTCCTCACCCATATGCAGCTTTTAAATCAAGCATACATTAATTACCATTTAAACATTATAATAGGACTTTCCTGGTGGCTCAGATGGTAAAGCGTCTGCCTTCAATGAGGGAGACCCGGGTTCAATCCCTGGGTTGGGAAGATCTCCTGGAGAAGGAAATGGCAACCCACTCCAGTACTCTTGCCTGAAAATTTCCATGGACAGAGGAACCTGGTAGGCTACAGTCCATGGAGTCTCAAAGAGTCAGACATGACTGAGCGACTTCACTTTCACTTTCAAACATCATAATATAACTTTGTTGTAAGTAGTTCTGTCCTAGAGAAGTGTTACATGTGCCACCCTAGAAATAGTCATGAACATAATTAATTCAGAATATTCATGAAATCTCACATGGATATTTATCCTGTTGAATTGTATAATTTACATGATAACTCAAAATGCTGTAATAATAACTTTTATTTCTGATACAGCATTTAAAGCAGAATAATAATGTTTCTTACCTTATACCTGTAGTCATTAATATTCTGATAAATGGATATATAGCACATGACATGTTTTTTAATTAGCTTGTATTTTTCAAATTGAAACAGATTTCAGTGTTGATTTACTTTGTTTAATGCAATAGATTTCCAGTTTTGAGTTCTAATTAATAAATTTTCATAACATTTTTAAAGTACTACTTATGTTTTATAGTATTTTCAATTATTCTGATTTTGAAATAATTATGAAATATATGTAGGTCAGATTTGACAGCATTCTCTCAAGAAAAGTAACACCAGGTGTAACACCTCAGGAAAAGTAAAACATATTTCAGAGACTATTTCCTGGATTAAATAAGGAAATACAAACTCCCACTTACCTTTTCTAAAAAAATCATTTTAGTTTATTTTCATTGACAATTGGAAAAACTGAATCAGACACTTGGCAATTTTTTTAAATAAAAGAAGGTATTCATCTAACTTTAAGGCCTGGTCCACTAACCCAACTGGCAGTTTTAGGCTTCAAGTCCATTACCATCATCTGAAGCTACCATGTGATACTAGGCCTTATAGGAAGATAACCCTTAAGGTTTTCTGAAATATAATCTGTAAAAGTAAAAAATTTAAGGTCATACTATGGAGAACTTGGTTGGTGGGTTCAAAATTAAATAATCTTTTCTTTAGCAATGAAAGGGGATCATAGCGAGAAATCCATACTTATGAGTCTCATGCACTAAGTGATTGATTTTGTCATTTTTAATGGATGCCCAATCAATGTGAGATACTAAAAGATATAGCTGAAATTAACTCATGTTATGCTTAAATGCAGAATGAAAAGGGAGCTAATGAATTAATGTGTTTTAATTAGTTTTTTTCTAAAAATAGTAATTTCTATTCAAATAACCAATGATGATAAAACTGAAATACATTGTTCAGGACTGATAGAATAACGGAAAATGGGCTTGAAGTGTTTAGCTACTTTCTGTAAACCCATAAGAGAATTGCCTATTGATTTTATTCCACTCCCATTTTTGTTGCTATTTCTCATACTACAAATAATTTGCTTCTTAACACAATAGAAGCATTTCAATATTAAATATTGTGTTTGTTTGTTTCAAATCAGAATCTAAAGAATTTTTCCTTTAAAAAATCACTAAAATGCAGAATATCAGAGTTCTCCAATCAGAAACAATATGTCAAGCCACAGTAAAGCTGATTGGCTTCCTCAAGCATAGAAGACATGGTCTTTAAATGAAAAGCTAATTAACACACTCAGAAAGACTACCCTGATATGTTAAAATGATGTCTGAGCTACAATACTACTACAGATATTTTAATATTGAGCTATAAATAGATGCAAAAGCAAATCCTGCCGTAAAAAGCACAGGCACATTCTCCTTTCATTTGTACAAACACACAATATCACTTTAAGAAGTTGAAAACCAATAAAGACAGGACCCTCAGACCCTCGTGGGGAACAAAATGCCCAGCAAAGTAAATTATACTAATTATTTTATCTCATGAACTGGCAGCACCAACCAGAGCTGTTTAATCACAGGACCAGAATAAGAATAGAAAAATGCTGCACACGACAACAGCTCTGCTTCCTATCCTACCTTTGTGGTGACAATGCACAGGCAATCCATCCTGGATCCCTACACAGGACTCAGTGCATGGAAATCACACCAGCAAACCAGCAAAGGTGAGAAAAGCCTTTCGGTAAAGAGCACACAGAAAGAAGCAGAGCCTGGATTCTGCACAGACGGCTTTTCCAAGGGGCCCCCTCATGGGAAACTCGAGCCCTCCTCCATAGAGCTCAAGGCATGCAGGATTCTCCTAGGCACCGGAAAATCCCCTAGAAATCAGCTCCGGCAAAACTTCCCGACGGCTTTCTGGGCTCCGCGGCTGCATGGTCCTTTAGTGGATTCCGTGATCGGAACAAGGCTCCCGGAGCGCCTCGCACAGTTCTAGCGTGGAGAGGAGTGTTACACCAAGCACCAGAGAATCACATTTCAGCTCTCGTTCCCGTTTCTGAATTCTGATCTGCGCCTTCAGTCTACCCATAAGATCTCCTCTGCCAAAGTCCCCCCTTAGCTGCCTTCCTCTTTGCTGCTAACAACTCTGAGTAAGCACAACACAAAAAAACTCCGCGGCCCATCTATCAGAGGGCTGGCGTTCTGCTGCCAGAACAGCGGCTTTGGGTAATAAAAAGCTATTTATTATGAGCATGACTCCCGGCAGTCTAAATGACTCGAAAGATGACTGAAAAGCGAAGGTGCGTGCGGCGCTGCATGCATCACATCTCAACTCACTTGCAATTACAAGGGCAACAGCTTACAAATGACTAACAGCTGGAAAAGGTACCGATTTTTAAAACTGAGGGTTTGAAGGCTTCACTTAGAAAATGTCAGCTTTCTTCTTTTATTTGTGTACCCATATGTGCCTTCTCTGACATATGAGCATACACAAACAATCTGAATATCTCAAAAAATAAGTATATTAGAAAATCGAGGTGGGAGGAGGTTTCAAAGCGTTTACAGAAGTTCCACAATCTGAGAGACAAAAAATGAGTTTTCCCAAACTTTTCCCTCTTCACTAGCTGCCTGCAGGCACTTATTATGTGGGCAGAGCTGTGTGTTCCCTTCTGCGGGTTTTAACAGCAAACGATTAACCCTCCCCCTTCGCCCCAAATCCCTCCCTTTCTTCCAGTGAAACTGCTGCAGAGATTGCCTCTGAGGCGCTTGACAAGCATCACTCTGGATAATAATATACTTTTTTTTTTTTCATTCTCAGACACAGAGGCAGAGACAGACTTGAAGCAGAAAGAAACAGGGTAAAAGAGAATAGGGGGCGGGAATGAGAGAGAAGTGAGTGACAGAATGGAGAGCACGGACTGACCAATAAACATGGAAAATCAGTTTTCCCTCTCACTGGGGGGGGGGGAAAGTCAACGGGCCCATGAATGACAATAAGAGAAAATGTCTTGGGACCCCCCGTATGTTAGGATCGCTTCTTTAAATAGCAGAACCATTCCCAACCCTCCCAATCCCTCTTACTTTTTTATAAAAAGTGTATTTCCTACAATAAATAATTTGAAAATGTGTGAACATGTAAGACTCTTCTACCTTTCATGAATTTTTCAGGTTCTCATCTCAATATTCTCCTGATTGCTAAACAGATGAATGTCTCAGAAACTGACACGCCATTATCTTACCAAAGTGAGAGCACTGTTTCTAAAGAATTCAAAATTTTTAAATTCATAGCAAATCGAATATGCGTTCAGAGAAGAAAAATGGCACAAAATTATCTATGATTAAAAGACAATTTCCTCTGAACTGTTACCCTACTGGTGTAATAAACTTTAGATAATTTTCAAGTTAAACAACACAAATAAAACCCATGTTCTAGTCCATTCAATTAGATAACTGTCTTATAGGGTTCATTTATATGGAAATACTAAAAAAGTACCATGTTAGCTATTCACCTCATTTATTACATCACCATGATGCTTAATTTAATTCAATACTTTCTAAGCTTGTCTCAGAGTATGTATAATGTCACGACCTTGAGCATTTCCAAGTATCAAAGTGCTTCCCTGATATAACCAAACCATCTAATATGCAGTTGATACTGATTATCAATTCACCTTCAAACTAATCAGGCTTTATGTTCCTATTGCACTTTAAATTTGCAAAGCACTTGTGACCTTCTCTGGTGAGAATGTCCGGCTTGAAGGCTTAAATGACTTCCCAAGGACAGGTACCTAGTAACTTACTGAAAGTCCAGGGCTTTGTAAGTCATGATCAGAACAGAGACTGTTGAAGATTAGAAAGACAGAGAAAGTAAATTGAGTAGCTGAGGAAGATAGATATTTTACAAGATATCCTTGGAAGAAAGGTACCTTTAGAACTATATTCCATTTTCTTTTAATAGAGAAACTGCTTCCCTAGTGGCTCAGACGGTAGAGAATCTGCCAGCAATGTGGGAGAGCTGGGTTCGATCCCTGCATTGGGAAGATCCCCCAGAGAAGGGAACAGCTACTCACTCCGGTATTCTGGCCTGGAGAATTCCATGGACAGAAGAGCCGCAGCAGGCTATAGTCCATGGGGCCGCAAAGAGTCAGGCATGACTGAGCGACTTTCACTTCACATATAGTACAGAAAGCTTAAGAAATGGGCAAACTAGCACAGGAAGCCTGACGATTCTTTTGACCCTGGCTGATCATAAATGAAAACACTTTGTAAACTATAAAGACCTGCAGAAAAGAAAGGCAATTCATCCAGCATAGCTCCTGACATACCATATAAACTTCCTAAGTCATTCCTCCAACACACGTTTGTTTGATGAGGACTCACTATATGATTTTCTTTTTATTAATGTCTGTATCACCTACTAGACCATGAGCTCCTGAGCCATGTTTCTATATCCCCTTTCCCACAGTATGCACTCATATGGGGACACCAGGGTGAGCACAACCCAGCAGAATCCTTGCCCTCAAATGATTCAGCAGCTAAAGTATAGTACGGCAAGCACTTTGGGTATTTGAGAACCACAAGTACAAGTATTCAACCCAGAGTGAAGGAGTCAGAAAAGGCTTTCTAGAGAAGAAACTTTGAGCTGAGTTAAGAAGGACCCACAGGAGTTAGCTAGAAGTTGTGAAGAAGAAGAACTCTCTGTACTCTATTATATTTAAATGGAAGTGAATCAATAATATCGTTCATCTTTCTGCAATCAGCTTACATGAACACATATACAGATGGTTTTCATTAAATAAAAGTACTTTAAAGCAGGCATTTCACAAGTTGAATACGCAATCTCTGCTGGGAGAAAAAAAAAGAGCAGCATATATATATATTTTTCTTTTTAAATTAATTTTTATTGGCATATAATTGCTTTACAGTGTTGTGTTAGTTTCTATTGTGCAGCAAAATGAACCAGCCATACATATACATACATCTGCTCCCTTTTGGACTTCCTTCTCATTCAGGCCACCACAGCGAGATTAAGCAGCGTGCCCTCTGCTATGCAGTATGTTCTCATTAGTTATCTCTTTTACACGGTGTCAATGGTATATATGTATCCATCTCAGTCTCCCAATTCTCCTACCCTGCTTGAACTTTTGTTCTTAAAAAAGTACAAATGTGCTATAAAAGCATATAGAATATATATGTTCTGTAATCATTAGGTTGCACTTACCACAGGTGATTAGTTGGATAATGTCTGTATGTTTAGACAAAATTAAGTAGGTAACATTTTAAAGTGTAGTTCTACTTATGCTGCAGTTTTCTATTTTGTGTATACCTGCCTTCAATTGATTTTTCTCAGATATAAAGATGATAGAAGATAATTTACTCCACCTCAAGGGAAACATTCCTTTATTTTTAAAATTAACAAGGCATCAACTTGAAGCACTTCTTTTTTTTTAAACTGATACACAGCTCCATTGGTCCCATGATTTCACAAAGAGTGTTTGGCAAGATATAAAGTCATAGCCTGCAAACTGCTTTACTTGATATTCTTTAAGGTTAAGGTTCCTGGTTAGCAAGCCAGGAACATATTGATTTTTAGTAAAACTTACCACTGGAAGTCTAATATCAGAAAATTACTATTATAAATTACCTGCACTAAGTCTATGCTTTAGCCAAGTAAATGCATTACTTTTATTTTGTTTGTTTCCAACAAGGAAAAAATACCTTGTAATAAAACATATTCTGTATTTATTCTCCTAGAATCTAACTCCTCCGAGGATAGATATAATGTATATCTCTGGCACCTAACATGGTACCTGCATTTAAGAGATACAAAATAAATATTTAGGGGTGAATCAATGATCAATGATCACAGCTCCAGTTATATCATATATATATATATATATATATAGGCTTATATGGGTATGTGTGTATATATATATATATATATATATATATATGGGCTTCCCTACTGGCTCAGTAGTAAAGAATCTGGCTGCAATGCAGGAGATACGGATTCAATCCCTGGGTCAGGAAGATCCCCTGGAGGAGAACATGGCAAACCAGTGCAGTATTCTTGCCTGGAAAATACCATGGACAGAGGAGCCTGGCAGTCCATGGGGTTGCAAAGAGTCGAATACAAGTGAAGTGACTGAACAGTATATACATACATACATATATACATATATATATATATATAATATACACATATATATATGCATACATGAAATAAAAATATATAATAGATAATAAAATAAATATACATATATATTTAAGGAACAATTAGATTAGTGCATGTAGCTGAAGATATATGCAACTACAAATATATTTTTTGGGAAATCCAGTCTGATGCAAGAATATTGGTTTAGAACAATCCATTTATAAAGCAAAAGGGCAATTTCTGGCTAAAGCTGCAATAGCCACAGCATGCTGCTGAAACTAGGCAATTGCCCTCGTGATAGAAAAACAATAATAAATAAAAGTATTTTATTGCTAAGAGCAATAATTTATCAAGTGGCTATTATCTGAAGTACTGTGGCAGATACATTATGCATATTATCTCTGATGGTCAGAGCACCCTGCAGAAAGGAAATACAATTCTAATTTCATAGATGAAGAAACTGAAGCTCCCTGAGATTATACAATTTTCCCTAAATGACACAGCATCTACATGACTCCAACTTGAAGTACAAAGTCTTTGTGCTTTCCAGTTCATCATACCTCAAATCCTGAGGCAGTTTCTGCCTCTCAGGATCCAACTTTAGAGTATGGCACAGACAGAGCCAAAAGTCCATCTCTAGCCAAAGGTTTGCTGACAAAGGTCCATCTAGTCAAAGCTATGGTTTTTCCAGTAGTCATGTATGGGATGTGAGAGTTGGAACATAAAGAAGGCTGAACGCTGAAGAATAGATGCTTTCAAATAGTAGTGCTGGAGAAGACTCTTGAGAGTCCCTTGGACTGCAAGGAGATCAAACCAGTCAACCTTAGAGGAAATCAACCCTGAATATTCATTGGAAGGACTGAAGCTAAAGCTCCAATACTTTGGTCACCTGATGCAAAGAGCCAACTCACTGGAAAAGACATTGATGCTGGGAAAGACTGAAGGCAAAAGAAGAAGGGGGATCGCTCAGGGATCCCTCTCTCAGGGAATGAGATGGTGAGCTGGCACCACCAGCTCCGTGGACATGAACTTGAGCAAACTCCAAGAGATAGTGAAGGACAGAGGAGTCTGGTGTGCTATAGTCCATGAGGTGGCAAAGAGTAGACACAACTCAGTGACTGTACAATAACAACAAGACAAAGGTAGCCTGGACTCCATGTTGACTAATTACAAACAACTTGCTGCTGCTGCTGCTGCTAAGTCGCTTCAGTCATATTCGACTCTGTGCGACCCCATAGACGGCAGCCCACCAGGCTCTCCGTCTCTGGGATTCTCCAGGCAAGAACACTGGAGTGGGTTGCCATTTCCTTCTCCAATGCATGAAAGTGAAAAGTGAAAGTGAAGTCGCTCAGTCGTGTCCGACTCCTAGCGACCCCATGGACTGCAGCCTACCAGGCCCCTCCGTGCATGGGATTCTCCAGGCAAGAGTACTGGAATGGGGTGCCATTGCCTTCTCCAAACAACTTGCAATCCTCCTAAAAAGACAAGTATGTCTCAGGGATGCTATACTAAGGCTTGCATAGCTTATAAGGTCTTTGGGAGCAACCTGGAAGGAATGGATTTCCCAAAAGGAAGATAATCTCTAAGAAAAACAACTGAAAAAAAAGAATCTACCCCTGTAGACTCTCATCCCACCCTCTCTGTCCCCCATTTGCCCAGGACAGCAGGCACACAAATGACATCTGCAAAGCTTGTTAACTTAGCAAAATAAATAGACTGCAGGCGGGTCATGGCAACGTGCCTGCCCTCATTTCCAAAATCTCCAGAGGCAAATAGGAAATTAGAATCAACTGGAAAAGGATTGTTTTCCAAAGAATTCCCATGATGAAAAAATATCTGGATAGTACTGGATCCTGAAATTGAGTCACAGAAGGCCTGAGTCTCTGTATTCTACATATGTAAAATGTGTGTGATTTTTTGGTAAGAGAAACATAAAAGCTAAATAAGAAAAATTTTGAGTGAATCAGAAATCAAGAAATGTTCACTTTTTCACCTACTTTCTAACGTTTTTTCATTGAATAGACCAGAAAATGAATTGGAAGGTAGCTAATTGATAACCATGTAACCCCCTTCACGATAGTCACCAAAATCCAAAACACCTTTGGACTTTAGATACTTATGTATAGTAAACTATAAATCATGAAGTAATCCTATAAAAATTGTTCCCATAACAAATCAGCTTATATCAAATGTGTTGAATATCATGTATATTCCTTATGAGACAATTTTTCCCACAATATCTAATGTTATGAGTTGAACAGAGTACAGAAATTCAAACAGTTGTGCACAGGCCACAAATCAAAAAAGCTACGTGGTTTGAAATTCAATTTTGCTTTCCAATTAATATAAATAACCTCAGTGCAACTGCTAAATGCCCTTCCACACTCTACCTCCCTACAGTCCATTACACTGGCCTGCTATCTCTTCCTGAAATATGCATCTCACTCTCATTCTTCCTCAGGGCCTTGAATTTGTTGTTCCTTTTGCCATAAACTGCCCTCCCCTGGATCTTCATATGGCTGGCTCCTTCTCCTCATCCAGGTATCTGCTTAGATTTACCACTCCAGTAAAGCCTTCTTCACCTAAATTCCTTAAATTAGATTCCCTTCCATCATTCTCCATTAAATAATCCTATTTCTTTCCTTCTTAGAAATTACCACAGTCTGAAATTACATTTTTTACTCTTTTATTATTTGAAACTTATTCCTAAGAACAAAAAGTTTGTCTGTTTTGTCCATGACTGCATCATCAGTGTTTAGAATAGTGCCCAACGCACAGCAGATTCTAAATGTAGATTTTCTGAATGAATGAATAAAATGATCCTATGGTTTTTCCTGTGGTCATGTATGGATGTGAGAGTTGGACTGTGAAGAAAGCTGAGCGCCGAAGAATCGATGCTTTTGAACTGTGGTGTTGGAGAAGACTCTTGAGAGTCCCTTGGACTGCAAGGAGGTCCAACCAGTCCATTCTGAAGGAGATCAGCCCTGGGATTTCTTTGGAGGGAATGATGCTGAAGCTGAAACTCCAGTACTTTGGCCACCTCATGCAAAGAGTTGACTCATTGGAAAAGACCCTGATGCTAGGAGGGATTGGGGGCAGAAGGAGAAGGGGACGACAGAGGATGAGATGGCTGGATGGCATCACTGACTCAATGGACGTGAGTCTGAGTGAACTCCGGGAGTTGTTGATGGACAGGGAAGCCTGGCATGCTGCGATTCATGGGGTCGCAAAGAGTCGGACACGACTGAGTGACTGATCTGATCTGATCTGATTGTAAAAAAAATTTAACTAATTTAAAAAAAAATACTTATAGTCAGGAGTCAACATAAAACTGCAATCTATTGCTTTTAATATAGTTTATTTTCTAAAAAAAGTGATTTACACTAACCACAGAATAAACATATATAATATAGTTTTCAGATTCAGCATTAACTTATTAAGCAGGCTGTGACTAGACACACTCATGTACCTATTATCATTAAGTATTTACAACCAGCAAATTAAGTTTAATTTTGCAGGTAATGGACCTAAGGCTTAGAAAATTGACTTGCCCAAATTTAGATATGTGCTGGGTTGGTAAACTAGTGCATGGTAGGTACTCCCTTGACTGAGTGGATAAGCCAGGATGTGAACCTTGATCATTTAACTCCAAGTCCCATCTTACTATAGTTTCAATGGTGACCTATTACACTTTCAAAATCTCTGAACTATGAGCCAGACAGTAAATATCATAAATTCCAAGTATTTACCTCTGTGTTCTTTATCTAAGTAGAGTACACTTCACTGTTTCCAAACATGTAGAACCTAGGCTCCTAAACACAGATACATCAAATGATCAGAATCTCATTTCTATAGTCTTGTGGACTAACTAGCCAAAAACAGTTTTATGCCTATGTCACAGTTGCTGCTGCTGCTGCTAAGTCGCTTCAGTCATGTTCGACTCTGTGCGACCCCATAGATGGCAGCCCACCAGGCTCCCCCGTCCCTGGGATTCTCCAGGCAAGAACACTGGAGTGGGTTGCCATTTCCCTCTCCAATGCAGGAAAGTGAAAAGTGAAAGTGAAGTCGCTCAGTCGTGTCCAACTCCTAGTGACCCCATGGACTGCAGCCTACCAGGCTCCTCCGTCCATGGGATTTTCCAGGCAAGAGTACTGGAGTGGGGTGCCATTAGTTATCAAAAAACAAACAAACAAACAAAAAACCAATAACAAACAAACAACAACAACAAAAAACCCTGATCTGAAATGCTGGTACAGAAGTCCAGTCATTAATCTTTAAAAGGCAGAACACTGACTCTGAGGCACTACAAAATGTTCAAAGACAAAGCACAGTATCTTCATCAACCTGGAAATGAGGACTAATTACACTGCATGCTTTAAATTAGTACACAAAATCAGCCAGACTTAACCACACTATTCCATTAAATAAATAAATTAAAAACTTCCCCATTAATTGTAGATACTTAAAAAGTTTGCCTCTTAACTTTCACTAGCACTGGAAAATAGAAAATACAATTGATGCTAAAATAGCTTGAACATCATATCAAACCAGTCAATCCTAAAGAAAATTAAGCCTGAATATTTATCGGAAGGACTGACACTGAAGCTGAAGTTCCTATACTTTGACCACCTGATGCAAAGTGCCAATTCACTGGAAAAGCCCCTGATGTTGGGAAAGACTGAGGGCAGGAGGTAAAGGAGGCGACAGAGAATGAGACGGCTGGATGGCATCAACTCAATGGACATGAGTTTGAACAAACTCCAGGAGATGGTGAAGGACAGGGAACTCTGGCGTGCTGCAATCCATGGGGTCACAAAGAATCAGACATGACTAAGCAACTGAAAAACAACAATAGTGAGTTTAATAAGAATAACCACATAATAGTTAAACATGCCAAGATGGAATGAATTACTTTGGGAAATAAATATCCTAGATATATAATAGATATATAACCGAAGATGTTCCAGCAGATGATAGATTCTCTTTTAGCAGAGCAGCAGTACACAAGATTTTGTTGTTGTTGTTCAGCCACTCAAATATGTCTAACTCATTGGGACCCCACGGACTGCAGCATGCCAGGCTTCCCTGTCCTTTACCATCTCCCAGAACTTGCTCAAACTCATGTCCATTGAGTTGGTGAAGCCACCAACCATCTCATCCTCTGTCATCCCCTTCTCTTCCTGCCTTCAATCTTTCTCAGCATCAGGGTCTTTTCTACTGAGTTGGCTCTTTGCATCAGGTGGCCAAAATATTGAAGCTTCAGCTTCAGCATCAGTCCTTCCAATGAATACTCAGGACTGATTTCCTTTAGGATTGATCTCCTTATAGTCCAAGGGATTCTCAAGAGTCTTCTCCAATACTATAGTTCAAAAGCATCAATCTTCAGCATTCAGTCCTCTTTATGGTCCAATTCTCACATTCCATACATGACTACTGGAAAAACCATAGCTTTGACTATATAAACCTTTGTTGGCAAAGTAATGCCTCTGCTTTTTAATATGCTGTCTAGTTTTGTTCCTGGAGAAGGAAATATCAACCTACTTGAGTACTCTTGCCTGAAAAATCCTGTGGATGGAGGAACCTGGTAGGCTACAGTCCATGGGGGTCACAAAGAGTCAGACACAACTGAGAGACTATACTTGTCTTCTAAGGAGTAAGCATCTTTTAATTTCATGGCTGCAGTCATGATCTGCAGTGATTTTGCAGCCCAAGAAAATAAAGTCTGTCACTGTTTCCATTGTTTCCCCATCTATTTGCCATGAAATGATAGGGCTGTTTGCCATGATCTTCATGTTCTGAATGCTGAGTTTTAAGCCAGCTTTTTCAGTCTCCTCTTTCACCTTCATTAAGAGGCTCTTTAGTTCCTCTTCACTTTCTGCCATGAGGGTAATGTCATCTGCATAACTACACAAGATTTAAAACTGAGGAAAGTCACTGCCCTGGATTACCACCAAAATTTGAATTCTCTGATTCTGTGGTATTCTTTTTTCTTTTTTAAATTATGAAAGTATGATAACACACTTACAGGAGACTTGGAAAATATAAAACAAAGTTACATATAGTTCCACTATGTGTGCATGTGTGTGCTTAGTCGCTCAATCATGTCCAGACTTTTTTCGACCTCATAGACTGTTACCCACCAGGCTCTTCTGCCCATGGATTTTCCAGGCAAGAATACAGGAGTGGGTAGCCATTTCCTCTTCCAGGGGATCTTCCTGACCCAGGGATTGAACCCAGGTCTCCAGTGTTGCAGTTGGATTATTTGTTGTCTAACTCACCAGGAAAGCCCACTATATATTATTTTTAAGTAGATAAATTCAGATTTTTAGTTAGAATTTCAATAACAAATTCTCAAAAATTAATAGAAAAATAGAATGATATCAGTTCAGTTCAACCACTCAGTCGTGTCCAACTCTTTGCACCCCATGAATCGCAGCACGCCTGGCCTTCCTGTCCATCACCAACTCCCAGAGTTCACTCAGACTCACATCCATCGAGTCAGTGATGCCATCCAGCCATCTTATCCTCTGTCGGCCCCTTCTCCTCCTGCCCCCAATCCCTCCCAGCATCAGAGTCTTTTCCAATGAGTCAACTCTTCACATGAGGTGGCCTAAGTACTGGAGTTTCAGCTTCAGCATCATTCCTTCCAAAGAAATCCCAGGGCTGATCTCCTTCAGAATGGACTGGTTGGATCTCCTTGTAGTCCAAGGGACTCTCAAGAGTCTTCTCCAACACCACAGTTCAAAAGCATCAGTTCTTCGGCACTCAGCTTTCTTCACAGTCCAACTCTCACATCCATACATGACCACTGGAAAAACCATAGCCTTGACTAGACGGACCTTTGTTGGCAAAGTAGTATCTCTGCTTTTCAATATGCTATCTAGGTTGTATAGTAGACCTTAAAAGCACTATGAACCAATTCAACGTAATTAAGATTTATAAAATTTTCACACATCACCAGGATACAAATTCTATTCAAGTTCCCATAGAGTATAAATCAGGAGTCATTGAAACATATCCAGGGACATATAACAAAGTGTAATAATTTCATTGTCTAAAGGTACTGAAAACATACAGAGTCTGTTCTATTATCACAGTAGAACTATGTTAGAAATCAATATCAAAAGATATTTGAAAATAACCCCCAAAAATGTTTTCAAGTGCAATGTGACATTTACCAAGAGAGATATTTGACTTAGCCATTGAAAGCTTCAGTAAAGTTAGAAGCCTGAAAAAATAGAGGGTGATTGCAGAGAAAAAAAGCATTTAAATGAGAAATTAACATCAAAATGAGATATTAATATCAAAGATACTTTAAAAATTCCATGTATTTGGAGATTAAATGTCCATTTAAAAATGATGGTTGTATCCAAGAAGCTATAATGAGGAAAATTAGAAAATATTTGTAACAGAATAAAAATGAAAAGAGAAAATAGCAGAATTTGTTGCATTCAGCTGAAATTGCTCAATGCAACTGAATATAATGTGGAATCTTGAATAAGGTATGCAAACAAATAATGGACACTAGCATAAAATGTGAAATGTGAACGAAATCTGCACTTTAGTTAATACTGTATCACATGTTAATTTCCTGATTTTTGTTTACAACATAGTATTTATTTCTTTATATTCTCAGAATTGGATTAGAAGTTTCAAGCTTCATTAAAAAAAATTACTGAATAGAATGCTAGATTTCTAATTTATATTCACTCAAAACTTGGATATAGTTCCAGTTATACTGGCATCTAGTATTACTGCTAAAAGTCTAGAAAGCTTATTATTTCTGTGGTATTTTTCACCTTAGCCTTCTAGGAAGATTAACTGAAAACCATCATTTTAAAAATAAGGATAATAGAAAGCATCTAATGTACATGAAAAGTGTTCTCATTTCTGAAAACAACCATCAGAAACCTTCTTTCCCATGGCAGAGTGGCATCAAGAAAAAGAAGTTTCCTTATAAATATGGGCAAGGACAGAAAACAGAGAAACATGGCTGAATTACAAAATTATTCTTAATAGGATGGCATGGATTTTCAAAAAAATTTTCAAAAAATTTACATTAACACTTACATTTTAGTCTAAAAAAATAAGGGCAATGTTGAGATTCTCTAAAATTTATAACTCCTTATTCTATCGAAGTGTTATTGTAACTTGAAAGGACCCATATATTATTTAGTCTAAGTCCTTCTCAGGAAACTGAGGCATAGATTGGCCAAGTGATTTTCCCAACTTTCAATTGCATGTTATCTGCATCCAGCAGATATATATAATAATCACAACTATTCTTTTGTCAGAGAGATTTTTTTCTTAAGATGGTTAACAAATTCTCACTGATACTTATTTTAATTCAACCAGAACTTAGTTTAAGCAGTAAAAAGTAGAAATCTGCAAGGAGGAGTTTCTTTTCATCAAGTGGCTTCTGGGGAGCGGGAGGAGGAGGAACAAAACATTTCAGACTCTTTGTTTTATAATATAGGCATGAATCCAAGCAAACCCTAAGAACTATTTCTAATAGAGCCCAATAAAAGAAATATAAGACTAGCAGTTCATTGCAATAGAATGAAAATTATTTATCAGGCAGTACTAAACCCATTAACAATCATAATTTCATTAAAATCTCTTAAGTACCCTGTAAGATAAAGAAACTAAAGTTTTTAGAGTTTAAATAGCATAGGCTAGGCTAGCAATATGTTTTCCCATAATAAAAACACAAAAGATTTTCCTAATATACTTCCCAGCACTTATTTAATTTCTCTGTTGGACAAGTTGGCACATCTGTATCCTACTAAAGCCTGATGACTTCATTTTCCGGAAGCAAAAATACAAATATCCTCTTAGATAGCCAGAAAGTCTAAAAATTTGTCTTCTAAGTATTAACAAGTTCAGTGTGGACATCTACCTTTCTTCTCCCCCTGTGGAAAAAAATAGTTCCACTGCCAAATTAGATGATTTCCTTTCCTGGAAGCACATTTAGCATATTACAACAATCTGAAATAGTTTAAATAATACGTTTTGCATGTGCACATGTGTGCTAAGCCTCTTCAGTCATGTCTGCCTCTTTGTGACCCCAAGGACTGTAGCCCACCAGGCTCCTCTGCCCATGGGATTCTCCAGGCAAGAATACTGAAGTGTGTTGCCATGCCCTCCTTCAGGGGATCTTCCCAACCCAGGGATGGAACCTGCATTTCCAGTGAGTTCTGCGCTGCAGAATGTATTCTTTAGTGCTGAGCCACTAGGGAAGCCCAAATAACACCTTTTATGTTAAACAAAATAATTTTTCAACAGAAACAATGGTCCTTAACACAGACATTCCATAAACAGGCCAGTAGTTAAATTTAGCTCAAGTTCCATGATTTTTTTTTATAAGAGAAGAACAATTCACCATACAACCTTTCTTATTTTACTAAATTCCTCCAGCAATTATCAAAATTCATACTCAGAACAAGCTCAGAACTCTGTCCAATGCCAAGCCCAAGTTAACACCAGGAGGCTCATTCAACTGGCAGCGCCAGAAAATTAGTCCAGATTATAAACAATAATCAACAGAGAAACTGTTCCTTCACTGACATTTACCACTCAATAAATGTCATAAACATATCACTCTGTGTTTGACTGCCACTTGATGACATATGGAGCCATAATGACAACTGCCTTTGCTTGCTAACAGAAGCTGTAGAAGAAAGACAAGGCAAATCATCATTGAAGGGATATTTCAAGAAGTCTCAATAAATGCAATTCCTATGAAATAATATCCCTGAAGAATTTTATGAGTGCCTTGAATATTTAATACATGTTCATAATAATATTTATAACTTATTTTCATTATTTTCATGATTATTTGAATGATTATTTGAAATCATGATTTCAAATATTTCATGATTAAATTCATGTCTTTATAAATAAAAGGAAGAATGGAAACTGACTTTACATTATTTGTTTTGTTTAATCACTCACTCATGTCTGACTCCTTGCAACCCCATGAACTGTAGCCCATCAGACTTGTCTCTCCATGGGATTTTCCAGGTGAGACTACTGGAGTGGGTTGCCATTTCCTTCTTCAGGGGATCTTCCTGATACGGGGATTGAACTTGTGGCTCCTTCATTGCAGGCAGATTTTGTACCCACTGAGCCATCGGGGAAGCCCTATTTCACATCATTGGGCAACAGTAAATAAGGGCCACCTTGTGACAACTGATCAGAGATAAATTAAATCTGAGATTGCCAATCAATAAAATACTTAAACTAACTTTCCTTGGGCTCAAGTTCTTCTTGGTTTTATCACATAAAACACTATGACCTCTTTAACATTACCCTGTTACCTGACTGATTTTGATTCCTGTCTTGAATAAATATACAAGCTGACAATCACACACACACACATACACACACACACACACACACACACAAATGACTGGAGTGTTTTCAGACTGCTTACGGGAACCTATTGCCCCCAAAGCCCAATACAACCTGAAAACCATCACCAAAGGAGAGTATGAGGGCTTTTCTGGAAGGTATGAACCAGGCAGGAAAAAAGAGAAGGAAAGCAGTGAAACAGAGCAGGACCATATGGTCCTTCCCCTCCCCACCCCATGTCCTCTGCCTGCCTTTGTCTGTGGAGAACTTTAAAGAATGAGTAATCAGAGAAATGAGAAATGCTAAACAAAGGAAAACAGTCAGAGAAGACTAAATAACAATAATGTAGTCATTAAGTTTAGTCAAGGACCTTTAGTTCTTTCTCAAGGGCGATAGATAATATTCTCAGCCATATTCTATAGATGCCAAAACACCAGGTGAAATTAACTTTGTGATGACCAGACTGTACCCAGGACACAGGCTGCCACAATTCTGAGAACTGAGCGCAAAGAAACGGAAACAAATGGACCCTGGAACTAAAGATTAACTGTACCTAAGACAATCAAGATGATGCGGGTCAGACCATGGATGACAAGTTTGAAGATGACTGTTAGAGATGACCATGCTGTTTCTGCACATAACCCCCCTCACCCATGTCTATAAAAGCTCTCACACCCTGCTTGTTGGGGTGGGAGTTGGCCTTTGGACAGATGTCCTCCACCCTCCCTTTGCCCCTCCCCTAGATTCAGCCAGCATCTGAAATAAAGCAAACTTTCATTTCCACTAACCTGGCCTGTCTATTGGCTTTTGAGCAGTGAGCAGCCGGATCCACACACTCCTTTCGGTAACAGTAGCTTACAAAACGGTTGGTGATCACCAGCAACTTAAGAATACACATTAAAACTCAGAAAACAACATTTTCTAAATGCACATACACAACTACTCAAAATGATAGACAGCTGATGTCAGCTCAGTAGCAGGAGAAACCAATATGTTGATCAGGCCAAAGCCAGGAATTAGATTATACTCTACAGAAAACAAGGCATATCTTGCCTGTTAAACACAGAAACAAAGAAAATGCTCTAACACTTACACTTGTCTTTTTGTCAGTTTGCAAAACACTGATTGTCTTTTATTTTGCTCAATACATGAAGCATTTTCCTTTGGTTCACTTCAAACTGTAAGCTAAAAATAAAGTTTAAAATATCAGTACTTCTTGCTTTCTACAATGTGAATTTAGTGTTTTACAAACTTTTAACATGCACATTAAAATGTCTAAGACCTGAGTAAATATTATTAGATACTGCTTAGGAGACCCCGGTTCGATTCCTGGGTCAGGAAGATCCACTGGAGAAGGGCTAGGCTACCCATTCCAGTATTCTTGGGCTTCCCTGGTGGCTCAGCTGGTAAAGAATCCACCTGCAATGTGGGAGACCTGGGTTGGGAAGATCCCCTGGAGAAGGGAAAGGCTACCCACTCCAGTATTCTGGCCAAGACAATGCCATGGACTACAGTCCCTGGAGTCACAAAGTGTCGGACATGTGACTGAGCGACTTTCACTTTCTATGTCAGTTTAAGATATGGCTGCACTGTCTAATCCATTTTCATCTTGTTCCCAAAGAGGACGCTTAAAATGGGAGAGTTATTGAAAGGAAAATTTATAAACTTCAAAGTATTTTTTTTTACCAGGGAGTGTTGAATTTGGATTATTCAAGTGTAAATTGATGATCTGTAAAAGCTGCACCTGGCTAATGGGAAGGTAAAGATAGAAGGGTTGATCTCAGCTTCTGTAAGTTCCACACTTGCAGGAATCTCTATGGTACCTATTGGCACCCTCAGAACAAGCAGAGGCACTGACTGTCTTTTCTTCAGATTGTCTTCCCAAGAATGTCTATCTCACTACAGCATTGGGTGGTAGAAATAAAGTCTACTTCCAAAGCTAAGTATAGTTTTCCTTACTGACCTGTGTAAAACGTCTGTGTTCCCTGAACTGTGATTCGGTCTCCACTGTGTTCAAATGTGATGCTTAGCCATCTTTGCGTTGCCCTGTAGGAATGGGGGTTTGAGGAGCCCATTCAAGAAAACACTGTCTGGCTACTGCTCTGGTGGCAAATAAAGTCCTTTGTCTTTGCCCTGGGATCTTCTGACAGCATCCATGAAACTGTAACAGGGTTCTTGGCTTGCAAGCTGGATAAAATATTAGACCCTTCACAGTTTTCAATAACTGTGGTGGACAGGATAGAATGCTGACAAATTCATGGTTTTCTGGAAGAGAAAGAATCAGAGACCTTCAGGGTGATAAGGAGGACTTCTGGGCCATCTCTGGAAATTGGTAGCAAACATATTGAGCAAATTGTATGTTTAACGGCGTAATGATGGTCTTCTGCTTTAATGCCTGTTAGTGGGGAAGAAGTTTACAAAGTGATTGCAGGCTGAGTACTGGGAAATAAACTCAAAGACACTCCCTAAACTGTGCCCTGGCTATGACTAACTTTTTCGAGTGGGTGAGCAGAAACTGATGACTCCTTTCAGAAACAGTTATGGAGAAATGTACCTAGACTAATTATTAAAGAAGAGAAATTTGAAACCATGGTGAGCAGAAATCACGATTGTAGTGTGGCTGTAGATGCTCCTCTTCTCTGTCCCCATTATTGATAGCTGTCACGTTTATATCACTGTCTGTCCTGTGGGAGCTCCTTGGAGGACTGGCAGTATATCTTATTATTTTTCAATTTTCAGGGGTCAGGCATTAAGGGCAGGAGGAGGGGGCAACAAAGGATGAGATGGTTGGATGGCATCAGTGACTCCATGGACGTGAGTTTGAGCAAACTCCAGCAGACAGTGAAGGACGGGGAAGCCTGGTATGCTGCAGTCCATGAGGTCACAAAGAGTTGGACACCACTTGAATGAACAACAAACAAATATTTGTTTAATAAATAAAGAATAAAAGATTAACTTAGATGACTAGATGGATGTTTAGATGGAGGAACAAACATAGAATAAGGGGTCTGATCTGGCTAAGAGGAATGTCAAGCTCAACCTCTTGAGGATACCCAAGGAAACTCTGACTCAGAAACAGAGTCTTTGACTTTGTTCTCAGCCTGGGACGGTGACTCTGCTACCATGTTTGGCATGACGATGACCACAGGCAGCAGTGGTGCCCACAGACTCATTCAGCAGCTTAACTCCAGGTGGTCTTGTCAGGCTCTTATGCAGAGCCTCTAGATGCAGCTCTGTACAGCTTGTGTGGGTGGGCGTGTGTGTGCTCAGTTGCATCTGACTCTTTACGACCTCGTAGGCTGTAGCACAGGAGGCTCCTCCATCTATGGAATTCTCCAGGCAAGAATACTGGAGTGGATGGACATTCCTTTCTCCAGGGGATCTTCCTGATCCAGGGATTGAACCCACATCTCCTGCACTGGCAAGTGGCTTCTTCACCCCTGCACCTGTATGTCCCCAGAGCAGCAAGTGTTTAATCTGCCGGTCTGTAGACTGCCAGTACTGATGGCAGTGCTGCTAATATATGACTTTGGGTGGATCACGGGGTTCATTTCACTGAGCTGCAAACCACCTCCACCCCAGCCATAATCAAGGGTAAATGTGCCTTGCATATTGCTACAGAGCTGCTCTCACTCTCCTTCCCTTTTACTTTCACCTCAGATGCTTTGAGAGGAAAAAAGATTATGAGTGGAGTTAAAAATTTCCTTGCTCCCAAGAGGAAATAATAGTCATGTATACCTGTCCAAGGGCTTCCTAGGTGGCTCAGTGGTAAAGAACCTGCCTGTGAAGGCAGACGATGTGGGTTTGATCCCTGGGTTAGGAAGATCCCCTTGAGAAGGAAATGGCAACCAACTCCAGTATTCTTGCCTGGAAAACCTCGTGGACAGAGGAGCCTGGTTGGTAGGTTGTGCTCCATGGAGCTGCAAATGAGTCTGACAGGACTTAGCGACTAAACAACAATGTTTCTCTGCTCTCAAGAGGGAATAATGATCATATGCATATGCGCTAAGTCATGTATATTTGTTCAAATATGCTAAGAACTCTGAGGAGGGTAAGGACTTAAAACTTTACAATTCTGTCCCTTAGGCAACCAAATCACAATCTGCTTGGACGGAGACAGGGGCAGCAGGATTCAGCTGTGTGAGTTCAGCATGGGGAAGAAAAGCTAAATGACCCTATGTATGCAGCCCTTGGCAAAACTCTATTAGTCTTTGCCCTGCTTCATTCCGTATTCCAAGGCCAAATTTGCTTGTTACTCCAGGTGTTTCTTGACTTCCTACTTTTGCATTCCAGTCCCCTTTAATGAAAAGGACATCTTTTAAACAAACACCCTCTTCCAACAACACAAGAGAAGACTCTATACATGGACATCACCAGATGGTCAACACCGAAATCAGATTGATTAGATCGGAAGAGCAC
>NW_011494896.1:3192290-3192942 GCF_000754665.1 Bison bison bison | reverse complement strand
CAGAAGATATTAAGAAGAGATGGCAAGAATACACAGAAGAACTGTACAGAAAAGATCTTCACGACCCAGATAATCACAATGGTGTGATCACTGACCTAGAGCCAGACATCCTGGAATGTGAAGTCAAGTGGGCCTTAGAAAGCATCACTACGAACAAAGCTAGTGGAGGTGATGGAATTCCAGTTGAGCTATTCCAAATCCTGAAAGATGATGCTGTGAAAGTGCTGCACTCAATATGCCAGCAAATTTGGAAAACTCAGCAGTGGCCACAGGACTGGAAAAGGTCAGTTTTCATTCAATCCCAAAGAAAGGCAATGCCAAAGAATGCTCAAACTACCGCATAAGTGCACTCATCTCACACGCTAGGAAAGTAATGCTCAAAATTCTCCAAGCCAGGCTTCAGCAATACGTGAACCATGAACTTCCTGATGTTCAAGCCGGTTTTAGAAAAGGCAGAGGAACCAGAGATCAAATTGCCAACATCCGCTGGATCATGGAAAAAGCAAGAGAGTTCCAGAAAAACATCTATTTCTGCTTTATTGACCATGCCAAAGCCTTTGACTGTGTGGATCACAATAAACTGTGGAAAATTCTGAAAGAGATGGGAATACCAGACCACCTGATCTGCCTCTTGAGAAATTTGTATGCAGGT
>NW_011494896.1:3178942-3191373 GCF_000754665.1 Bison bison bison | reverse complement strand
TGAGTGAACTCCGGGAGTTGGTGATGGACAGGGAGGCCTGGCATGCTGCAATTCATGGGGTCGCAAAAAGTCGGACATGACTGAGCGACTGATCTGATGCAGCCCTTTGGGTTGAGTCAATGTATCATTTATGGGCTTTCACTGCTGAAGATACTATGGGTATTAACATTTCACTGCAAATTTCATAAAGTCCAGAGGGGATTCACCGGATCAGGGTGAGTTAATGCAGGGAAATGCTAATGGAACATGTAAATCACTCCCCAATTCTTTTTTTTTTTTTCTATTTTCTCTCAGATAGTCCAGCAGAAACAACAGACTCTCAGGAGAAAAAGGTGAAATCACAGCCTCGAGGACTTAAAAGCCTGCAGGGATGGCACAAGATACAGTATCTTAAAATAACAGCCAAGTTTGGACACCAGAAAAGGCTAATGGGAGCTGGAGGCTTACAGTAGATGATTGCTAAGTGGCTTCAGTTGTCGATCCTATAGGCTCAGCTGTTTCAAACATTGTGAGTGTACACGCTAAGTTGCTTCAGTTGTGTCTGACTCTCTGTGACTCAATGGACTGTAGCCCACTAGGCTCTTCTGCCCGTGGGAGTCTCCAGACAAGAATACTGGAGTGGGTTGCCATGCCCTCCTCCCGGGAGCTTCCTGACCTAGGCATAGAACCTGCGTCTCTCACAGCTCCTGCATTGGCAGGTGGGTACTTTACCACTAGGGCCACCTAGGAAGCCCATTCCAAACACTAACTGCAACTAAATCCACGTCACTGACTGATGGCACTTGGTATGCTATCTCTCCAACATCTTTTTTCTTCTGTTCCACTGGCATTCAAGGTCCGAGACCAATTTATATTCATATGGCAAAGTCTTTAATATGTTTACAGTGCCTCTTCAATACCTGAATTCCTCTACTATTTGCCATGAAGATTTAGCATGGAGTGGCTTTACTTTCCGATGTTCAAAGTTGTTACTGTATAGATGATACGTGCTATTAGTGAACAAATCAGAAAGTTCAGCCAGCAGGAGTGAATAATGAATTCTGACAAAATTGAGGAACTATCTGGGCAAGTTTCCTCTAGCAGTCAAGGAAAGACAGCTATTTCTTTAGTCTCAAGCATTATAGGAGGCTCAGCACCTTAGTGGACTCTGAGTACTAGAGTATGGTCTTACTTGGACAGTTAACTCAGTCTCCATTATCAGCCAACACACACATCAGTACCCTTAAACTGAGACCCAAATAACAGGCTATGTTGGAAGTTCCTGGCAAGCTGTGGTCCACTGTCTACTTTTGTAGCCCCACAACTTTAACGACTCCTCTGAGATACAGGTCTCTGTGATTGAAACAGGCTGATTCACCCCTGGCAGAGAGGCAGCCTCCACCCAAAATTCCCTGAAGTAAAGCAAAGCTCCAGTGAGGTCCTCAATTCATGGAAGCTTCACCAAATACTGGGGCTTGCTTCACTAACAGTTTAGCTAAACTAAAACCAATGGTGTCAACTAGGATGCTGATGCTGTTGGTCCTCAGTTCCAGCTTCACAGAAATGAAAACAGATGTGTTCTCTCCACTCAGGGGCCAGATCTCAAGGTCATTCACGAAACTCCAGCCAACATGCTCCCTGATGTGTGTGTCTGTGTGTTAGTTGCTCAATTGTGTCCGACTATTTGCAACCCCTTGGGGACTGTAGCCCACCAGGCTCTCCTGTCCATGTAAATTTTTAGGCAAGAACACTGGAGTGGGTTGCCAATCCCTTCTCTGGATGCTTCCTGATAAACCCTGCTATATGCCCTGACTCTTGGGATGTTGTCAATGACCTACATGTTTGGTCTTCCCCTTGGAATGCTACAGACTGACAAACGAAACACATGCCTCCCTGGAGGCATGAACTGTTCAAATCAGAGCTGCCCATAATAAGGATCTGAGGAGACCAACCGGAATCAAGCTGATTGAGGCTGTACTGTGGCCATTGCTGCCTGTGCTCATCATACCAAACACCGCAGCACATCCATCATCCTGGACTGAGCACAAAGGAAATGACTGCTTCCGACACAGGGCTACCTGAGTATTCTGAGGTGGCTGAGTTCGACATCCCTCTGAGCCAGATCAGAGTCCCTTTTCCCTGTTTGTTTGCTCCTGCATCTATCTAGGCATCCATCTATTGTTTCATCTAGCTTAATCTTTCATTTTTCTTTTTACCTATTAAACAAACATTTATCAACCCCTAGAAATTCAGAAACAATCAGATATACTGTCAAGCCTCCAAAGAGCTCTAACAAGACAGATAGATATATAAGTATGTAATTTATAATACAATGTGCTAATTATAATAATAGATGTAAAGTATAATAGGATCATCTATACCAGACTATGCAATCAAAGGAGGCTTCCTGGAGGATATGACATTGAAATAATTCTCAGGACAAGGAGAAGTTATTAAGAGAAGCAAGAGTGTCTGATAGCAAAAAATGTAGCCATGAAAGTCATCATGCTCAGAAAGAAAGAGCTTGGGTCTTAGAGCAAGGAAGAAATGAGTTTTTACCTCCATCCTCTAGCTGTGTGAAATGGAACAATATTTACATTTTCTGAATCTCACTTTTGTCATCTAAAATATGGAGATAATGACAACCAGTGCATAAGGTTTCCCTTCTGTCAAGCACCCCAAAGCTGAGTGGGATGCTATGACTCTCCAATACTCCTAACTCATACCAGTTGGTGTCCCATATATACTTCCTAATTCTCAATACCTTGACTGCATTTCTATGCTTCTTTTTATTTTTCTATTCCTACCATTATTCCTTCCACTGGTTATTTCCCATCAATTTGGCTATGACAGAAACAGAAATTTTCTCACATACTTCTATACTTCCTTCATTCTTAAAAAAAAAAAGACCCTGATCACTCTTGCTCCAAAATGAGTAATGTACCCCAGACCTTCTCTTCCCCAGAGTCAATATTCTTTAAAGACATAACAGCAGCAGTAATAGCAACAACTGGAAAAGACCATGATGCTAGTAAAGGCTGAAGGCAGGAGGAGAAGGGGAAGACAGAGGATGAGATGGCTGGATGGCATCACCGATTCAATGGACATGAGTCTGAACCAACTCTGAGGGATTGTGAAGGACAGGGAAGGCTGGAGTGCTGCAGGCCATGGAGCTGCAAAGAGTCGGACACGACTGGTGACTAAACAGTAACAACAGCAACAATACAATAGAATTATTTAATGAAAAGTTACAATAAGCTAGGTGCTTTGAGGATATTCATACATGTTTTACATTCATTATCTCATGTAAATTAGAACAGAAGTCTATGAAATAGGCTCTATCATCCTTATTTCCTGGATTGAAAAGATGAACCAAGTTCTATGTGAACACAAAGTCTATGCACCTAACCACTGCACTAAATTTCTGAACTACTTCCTTACAATTTACCCTTTAACATTTCAAACTGGTCCCCAGACCAGCTGCAATAGCATTAGCTGGAAACTTGTTAGAAAGAAAAATTCTCGAGATCCACCCTAGACCTACTGAATCAGAAACAACAGGTGTAGGGTCCTGCAATCTGTATTTCTTGTGCGACTTTGACACAACCTATTCTGAAAACCACTGATCTAGATGTCAAAGTGGCAAATAATTTCATGTGCTTAAAATAAGCAAAAATAACCAGGTATAGGCAATATTTGGGAAGACATGGATGATCTTGATGGGGAGCTCATGACCTGTCTAATGGGTGCAGTCTCTAGTCATTTTCAGGCATTTCTGTTGCAATGAAGAAACCCAGACCCAGCATTTCCAGATGTTGAGAACTTTCAAGAAAACGTGGAAGTCTGAACTTGGATGTGAAGTATCTTTATTTTTTTTTTATATCGGCAAAAATCGTATGTCTTTAAAGTTTTGTTGAGCTACCATGGAATAGACCAAACAAAATACAGATTTAGACACAAGTCTGAATAAGAACAGCAAGTTTGTAGCTTCTGTTTTAATGCCTGAATGCTATTTCTTCCATGAATTCTGCACTGTTCCCTGGTGGCACTAGTGGTAAAGAACCTGCCTACCAGTGCAGGAGATGAAAGAGACTCAGGTTCGATCCCTGCATCAGGAAGATTTCCCTGGCAAAGGAAGTGGTAACCCACTCCAGTATTCTTGCCTGAAGAATCCCATGGACAGAGGAGCATGGCAGGCTACAGTCCATAGGGTCACAAAGATCTGGACATGACTGAAGCAACTTAGCATGCACAAAACTCACCAAGGACTTCCCAGACCTCACTGTCTTCCATTTTGTCTGGCACATCATACCATTAACTGCTTCTTCCTTCTGGAAACTGTTACCTCTATATTTGAAGCACATCTCTCTCCTAGTTGATACTCTGTATCTTTAATTGTTCCTTCCCTTTCATCTTCTGTCCTCTTTTTAGCCTCCCTGAGCTCAGCTGTTACTCCAAAATTCCTTTCATCTAATTCTTCCTCTATACTCACTTCCAGATGAGTCAAATCTAGAGGACCTTTTTTCCAACTTCTATTCCTACATTTTCAATTGCTTGCCTGTATTCTCTCTAAAAATCACATTGATACCCCAAATCTGTTCAATCTAAATGGAATCATGTTCTCTTCAGAACCCACTTCCACTCCTGAGTACCCCATTTCTGGCAACGCCACTACCCATTTCCTTAAGGACATATTCCACTGTCTTTCACAAAGCCAGTGCTCCCTTAATCCAGCTATATGACACACTCATGCCATGATGCCTTCAGGATATATACTTTCCCTGTACATCTTTAATAATGGTTAGTCTACCCAGTTTGCTTTAAGAACAACTTAGAATATAAACCAAAGGAAAACTTAACATTATTTATAGTTTTATCTTATCTACTCAACTATATTTTAATACCCTTGAAAGCAATGAGTGTACTACTAGCTCCATATCCTTCATGAACACAATAAATATACATAGGTATTTACTGAATTATTTAATTACACAATGTTTACACAGGTTTATTCTTCATTATACAGTATCTCGACAAATATTTACCAACTTTAAACAGATTTATCTTTTTATATATCAGAACAGTTTTCCATTTAAAAGAACTGTATAGTAAATTTCTTTTTTAAATCAGTAAAGTAAATAAAAACTGATCATATTTAGCTGTTTTATAGATCTATTTGCTTGGTCTATTTATTTTATTTATTGATTTATACTATTTTGCTCAAACCTGAAATTTTTTTCTGCGAAAATCAGTGTTAATACTGGTGAGCATCATGCACAAAATCTGTGTCCTTTCAAGGACCAAAAGCCTTACAGACTCAAAAAAGTAAGTTAAACCGGTTCAGAGACACCAGGCCTGGGCAGCACTGTCCTGTCTTATCCTCTATGCATGTGAACCACGCAGATTAGCCTGAGACATATCACACTTGGGCTCTGGAAGAGCCCAATCCTATTTAATATTTTCTAGCCTTTGTATATATAAGGCATCTAATTTTACTTCCCTTTGCAATATCCTCTTCAGATATAAGCAGCACCACAATCTACAGAAGTGTGTGGCTGAATATCCTTCAGGTCATAGGAAACATCACGCTGCTGCCTCACAGAATCTCCCTCAGCGCTGCAAACAACTGATGAATTTAAACTAAGTTATTTTCTTTTGCTGGAGAATAGTGAACTCCACTGTGATTGCCCTGAAGCTAAAAGCCTTACAGTTCCTTAAAAGGTGGCCAGGAAGAAACAAAACTAAGTAGTACCTAGCTCAAGAGACTAAATACTCAGTTTTCAAAAAAAAAAAAAAAAGGTCCTCAATCTTTTTGTTGATTCTACAAACATATTTTAAAGTTTATTACATACAAGGTATTGAATTAGATGCTATGAGAAAAGCACAAAGAGGTGGTTCATAAACAAAAAAATTAATATAAGAAAGGAAGTGCGATATATACAAAAATCATTGTAAATCAGGTAGAAGACTTTGCATATCAAAAAAGAAATACAGATAGTGTTCTGGAAATTCAAAACAGGTTCAGTTCGATGAATATTTAAATAATGTTTACTATGCCAGACCTTTAAGAAACAGAGTGAAGTAGATGAGTCAATTATATAAACTGATAATTTCAATTTAAAGTGTTAGAAACAAGCAAAGGATGCCATGGAAAAATAAGTTGCCAGATAAACAAGACACAGGACATAGGCCAGACATATGCTGGCATGTCCTATGCCAGACACAGGACAATGAAGCAGGATGAGGTAGCTGGAGAACCTAGTGCTGCTAAACCATGAGGCAAGGAGCTGTAAAAAAGAAAATAGAAAAAAGTAAGCAAAGGCGAGTTTAGAAAGGTTTTACACATCAAGCCAAAGAATTTAGATTTTCTCATGGGAAATAAGAAGCCAAAGAAGGGTTGAGGGGAGATATGATAGGGAAGCAGAGGAATCAAAATGGAGAAATATTTAAAAAATAAAGCTCACACAGACATATTGACCTTATTTATTTACTGCTCTTTTTTTACCCTTAATTTTAAAACATATTTGAGAATAATTTCAGGCTGATACAATGTTGCAAAAATAGGACAAAGAATACCTTGTTTCCCTCAAACATGCTTCCAAAATATTAACACTGTAAAAACCAAGAAAATGTCATTGAAACAATATTACAATCTAATACATGGACCTTATTCAACTTTTTTCCTGTTGATGTTGTTAGTTTTTTGTCAAGATCCAATCCAGGATCATTTGTGACATTATTTTTGATGTATTTTTACTTTAATCTGGAACAGTTCAGTCTTTCTTTGTCTATTAAGGCCTTGATATTTTGAAGAGTACTGGGCATTTTGTCAAATGTTCTTAATTTCGGTTTAGCTAATACTTCCTTATGAATAAATTCAGATTATACATATTTCATGAAATTATCCCAGAAGTGATAATGTGTGCTTCTCAGTCTGCCACTTATCCAGAGGCACATGCTGTCAGTTTATCCCACTGACTGGCAGTGTTACTGTTGATCACTTGAGTAAGATGGCTCTGCCAGGTTTCTTCCCGGTAAAGTTACCTTCCCCTGTGTAATTAAGAATCTTGTAGAAGATACTTTGAGCTTAGATAAACATCCTGTGTTTCACTCACATTCATTCATTCATTTTAATATTCACTGATGATTCTTGCTTGAAACAGTTACTACGATGGGGGCTGCCAGTGGTGGTTTTCTAAAAACCTTCATTCCTTCTATACTTGTTAGTTGGCATTCTCCAGTAAAGAAGAGTGTTTTCTTCTCCTTTATTTGTTTATTCACTCATATATATATATATATATATATATATATATTTTACCAGTATAAATGCATGGATTTTTATTTTACTGTATGGATTATAATCTGTTACTGTATTTAATTACTTTGTTGTTCAAATTGTCCAAAATTTGGCCAATGGGATTCTCTTCAAGTTGGCCCCTGTGTCTTTTGGAATATTGTCATTAAGTTTTGAGCATTTTCTTACTTCCCAGTAGAGCAAGATTTTCCATCACCTTCTACTTTTTTTTCTTTGTCTCAGCCTTGGAATCAGCCATTTCTCCAAGGAGCTCCATTAGATAGAGGCTGCTATTTAGAAGCCAAAATTTGAGGCCCAGTTGTTCTCACTATTACTGAGCACCATTGCTTCTACACCCTCTTAGAAGACACAACAAGAGAAATTTTATAAATTTATGAATGCACGTGTGTACATTCAGAGAGACAGAGAGAGCTCTTATTGATCTTCCTCCTCTGTGTAATATCCACAATATACTTATTTATTAAATCTTGGAAAACCCATAAAGCATCTTTGAAATTGCTACCTCATAGCCTTATAAAAAAACAACAATTAAAAAAAAAAAAACTAACTAAAGGTTCATCATTGTACCATTGACCTTAGTGAAAACAGCCAAGTTCTGGCTTTCAAAGTTAATTCTTTTCTTTCTCTCCAAGAGGCTTATATCATTCATCTGTAACAATTAGGCTCATTTGCTAGTTAATAGTACATTTTGGTTTTATTTAATCTTATGTGAAATATTAATGAGCTTCTAAAATTCCGAACTATATAAAAAAGTATAATCAGAGTTACTCTCCTTCTACTGTTTTTATTCCAACATAACCATACTTTGACCAATACCAATTATGTCTTTTAAGCAAAACCATTAACATCTGACTTATTCTTCCTATTTTGACTATTACACAAATGAGGAAATATATACATATGTTTTTATTTCTCCTTTTTTACATGAAAAATAGCATTTTATAGATATTCTTTGACACTTTGCTTTTTTTCACTTCTACGATATATCCTAGATATAACTCTATATTCATTCATAATTTTGTTCTTTTCTGTCAAACAACCCCTCTAGGTTGAGAGGGGGAGGGAGATGGGAGGGAGGTTCAAGAGGGAGTGGATATATGTATACCTATGACTGATTCAGGCTGATGTTTGACAGAAAACAACAAAATTCTGTAAAGCAATTGTCCTTCAACTAAAAAAGAAATAAATTTAAAAAAAAGTTTCTCATTTTTTGACACCCGCATTGCAGTCAGACTTTTTACAGTTTTACAATGACAAAAATGTCTGTTTGCAGTCATAGTGTAATACCTAGTACTGGATAAGACTAATTGCCATAAACAACTGTAAAACTGGAGAAAATATATGAAGCAACACCTCAGATTCTGGACAATATGCAATACAGGACTGTGATTCCCTAGGCAAACAGAAACTTAGAGGTGAGCCACACAATTTCTCTTTCTTCTTGGAGTTACTCTCTGATCTGAGAAGGTAGTAGACGACAAGTAATGAACAGAGCCCACTCTGGGCTGAAATTCAGAGCTGTTAAAGGAGAAATCTCAGAAGGTGCTCCAGAATTTGTGTAGGGTTTCCATTCATTCTTTCTAATTTTTGTTTTAATTGTTGTAAAAGTCACTTAAAAGAAAACATGACTATTTTAACCATATTTAACTCACAGCTCAGTGGCACTAAGTGCGTTCACATTGCTGTGCAACTCTCACCATCGTCCATCTCCCAGACTTTTCACCTCCCTAAACTGAAACTGTCCCCGTTAAACATTAACTCCCGTCCCCTCTCATGCCCCATCCCCTGGGCCCTGTTATCTAACAATGTACTTTCTAGACTCTAGGAATTTGTCTATTCTAGGTATCTTGTATAAGTGGTATCAAATAGTATTTGTCAGCATCTATGTACAATGGAATGCATTTTCCCTTAAGTCTTTGACTTACTAAAATGAGTCCCATGCAGGAGAAAGAGAAAGAGAGAGCTTGCTGTACACCTGAAACTAAGAGAATGTTATTAATCAAATATAGTTCAGTATAAAATAGAAAAATGTTTAAATGGAAAATAACTGTGGTAAAAAATAAATAACTTTTTAAAAGCCTTGGAAGGAACATGCTCACTTGTCAGTAAATTAACTGCCTGCCAGAACTAAAATCCAACACTATTTAAAGGAGGATAACAAAATCCAAACCGTCAGAATGAAGAGTGCACAGTATGCTGTGTGCAATCAAAATGTACGAGTTATGTAAGAAGAAAAAACACGTGACCTATAACCAAGAGGCAAAAGCCAAATCAACACAAAAAGTTCCAAATGTGTCAAAATATTAGAATTGACTAAAGAAGATTTTTTACACACTGATAACAAATATGTTCAAGAATTTTTCATAAGCTAAATACAATGAGTGAAACAGCTGGGAGAAAGTTAACAAAAGAAACTTTAAAAAAGACAAACAAACTCAAAATATTAAAAAAAAACAATATAAAATACTGAAAAAAAATGTTGAATGGGGTTAACAGGAGATACTACAAAAGAAAATATCCATGAATTTGAAGATATAAATGTAATTGAAATTTCAGAACAAGAGTAAAGAAAGATTAGGGGAGAAAAATATTTAAAGAACTAGTGGCTAGATTCCATATACATGCAATAGAATACGATATTTCTCTTTCTCTTTCTGACTTACTTTACTTTGTATAATAGGTTCTAAGTTCATCCACCTCATTAGAACTGACTCAAATGTGTTCTTTTTTATGGCCAAGTAATATGATACTGAAGAATTTATGTACAGAGCAGCAGTGGAGAAACAGACATAGAGAATAGACTTACGGACATGGGGAGAGGGGAGGAGAGGGTGAGATGTATGGAGAGAGTAACATGGAAACTTACATTACCATATGTAAAATAGATAGCCAACGGGAATTTGCTGTGTGGCTCAGGAAACTCAAACAGGGGCTCTGTACCAACCTAGAGGGGTGGGGTGGGGAGGGAGATGGGAAGGAGGTTCAAAAGGGAGGGGGTATATGTATACCTGTGGCTGAGTCATGTTGATGTTTGACAGAAAACAGCAAAATTCTGTAAAGCAATTATCCTTCAATAAAAAATAAATAAAATTTTTAAAAAAGGAATAGTGCCGAATTTTTTTCCAAATATGATGAAAAATATAAACCCAGATACCCAACTGTCTCAACAAACCCCACACAAGATAAATACAATGAAAGCTATACTGAGGCACATCATAGTCACATTAATGGAAACCAAAAATGAATTTTAAAATCATAAAAGCAATCAATAAAATAAACACATTTCATAATGATGAACAGTAAGCAATACAGAATACAATGAAACAATACTGTTAAGGTATTGAAATAAAAGAAAAAATCCTCATATTCTGCAATTCTATATACAACAAAAATAGTATTCTCAATATGGAAGCATAGTAAAGTCATTTGCTCATAAGAAAATTTGAGCAAACTCATCAGCAAAAGACCTTAACACAAGAAATATTAAAGAAAATTCTTTAAACTGAAAAAAGATGATATAAAATGGACCTTCAGATCTACACTAGACAATGAAGAATGCCAGTCATAATAAACATGCAGATAATTTGTCCTTCATGTCTTACTTTCTTTAAACTTTTTAAAAACAAAATAGCAACAAGTATGTGTGGGTTTACAGTATGTGTAGAAGTAAAATGCATGGCAATATTGGCACGAAGAACAAACAGTGATAAACAGAAGTTACACGGCTGTAATCGCCTTACATTGCATGCGAAGTGGCAACATATTAACTCATAATAGTATGTGTGATCAATTAAGGATTCCATATTTTAAATACTTAGGTCAACCACCTATTGGTGGGTAAACCTAAGAGAGATAAGAGACTAATACAATATTGTAAAGTTTAAAAATAAAATAAAATTTAAAAAAAAAAGAATTCCAAAAAATGTTCAATTTATTCAAAAGAAGACAAGAAAGGAAAAGAAAACACACCATCATCATCATCATCATCAATAGAAACAAAGATGGGCCACGTGGGAAAGTAATTTTTATTACAGAATTTCTGACCTTATTCTATCACTAACAAGAATAAAGGAAAATATTAATGACTGAGACCTAGTTTAGACTTAAAATCTAAAAATGATTGCTTCATCGGAATTTTTAAATTTGTTTATTCAATTGATATACATTGACCACCTACTCTGCCAATCATAAGAAAATCACTGCTTAGTAAATCAGGGTCACAATGCTTAAAAAGGTCACTTTCTTTCCTTGCAGACTACCTAATTGAGAAGACAGACACTAAACAACTGGCTACAGAATTCAGAGCTAGAAACTGAGAATAATTCTTCTGGGACAAGAGAAGTATCAGGAGACTAGCAAAATGTCTTATTAAAGCATGCGTAGAACATTTAACAAAATATCCCAAATAATGGTCTTTAGTTATCACATATTATTATCACACACAAAAAAAATAATTCAAAGCAGTGTTAGCAAAAGCTTGAGGGAGAGGTTCTATTCTTCATAGTGAGTTGGAATATAAAGTGGTAGAATAACTCTGGAAAGTGATTGGAAATATCTAAAAAAGTTTTGGAAATACAGGTAATCAAGATGGTGTGATCACTCACCTAGAGCCAAACATCCTGGAATGTGAAGTCAAGTGGGCCTTAGGAAGCATCACTATGTACAAAGCTAGTGGAGGTGACGGAATTCCAGTTGAGCTATTTCAATCCTAAAAGATGATGCTGTGAAAGTGCTGCACTCAATATGCCAGCAAATTTGGAAAACTCAGCAGTGGCCACAGGACTGGAAAAGGTCAGTTTTCATTCCAATCCCAAAGAAAGGCAATGCCAAAGAATGCTCAAACCACCACACAATTGCACTCATCTCACACGCTAGTAAATAATGCTCAAAATTTTCCAAGCCAGGCAGGCTTCAGCAATACATGAACCATGAACTTCCAGATGTACAAGCTGGTTTTAGAAAAGGCAGAGGAACCAGAGACCAAATTGCCAACATCCACTGGATCATGGAAAAAGCAAGAGAGTTCCAGAAAAACATCTATTTCTGCTTTATTGACTATGCCAAAGCCTTTGACTATGTGGATCACAATAAACTCTGGAAAATTCTTCAAGAGATGGGAATACCAGACCACCTGACC
>NW_011494896.1:3127641-3178842 GCF_000754665.1 Bison bison bison | reverse complement strand
AGAACTGGACATGGAACAACAGACTGGTTCCAAATAGGAAAAGGAGTACATCAAGGCTGTATATGTCACCCTGCTTATTTAACTTATAGGCAGAGTACATCATGAGAAATGCTGGAAGAAGCACAAGCTGGAATCAAGATTGCTGGGAGAAATATCAATAACCTCAGATATGCAGATGACACCGCCCTTATGGCAGAAAGTGAAGAAGAACTAAAGAGCCTCTTGATGAAAGTGAAAGAGGAGAGTGAAAAAGTTGGCTTAAAGCTCAACATTCAGAAAACTAAGACAATGGCATCCTGTCCCATCACTTCATGATAAATAGATGGGGAAACAGTGGCTGACTTTATTTCTTTGGGCTCCAAAATCACTTCAGCTGGTGACTGTGCCATGAAATTAAAAAAACACTCCTTGGAAGGAAAGTTATGACCAACCTAGACAGCATATTAGAAAGCAGAGACATTACTTTGTCAACAAAGGTCCATCTAGTCAAGGCTATATGGTTTTTCCAGTGGTTATGTATGGATGTGAGGGCTGGACTGTGAAGAAAGCTGAGCACAGAAGAATTATGATTTTGAACTGTGGTGTTGGAGAAGACTCTTGAGAGTCCCTTGGACTGCAAGGAGATCCAACCAGTCCATCCTAAAGGAGATCAGTCCTGGGTGTTCATTGGGAGGACTGATGTTGAAGCTGAAACTCCAATACTTTGGCTACCTGATGCGAAGAGCTGACTCATTTGAAAAGACCCTGATGCTGGTAAAGATTGAAGCTAGGAGGAGAAGGCGACGACAGAGGATGAGATGGTTGGATGGCATCATCGACTAAATGGACATGAGTTTGGGTAAACTCCAGGGTTGGTGATGGACAGGGAGGCCTGGCATGCTGCAGTTCATGGGGTCACAAAGAGTCGGACACAACTGAGCAACTGAATTGAACTGAACTGACTCATAAGTTCACTTATAGAAATATCAATATATCCTAAAGAAGTAATTAGATATGTATATTATATATATATATATATGAGATTGTTCATTACAATTTTATTAATCATGGTAAAATAATCTATACATCCCTAAATACTGAAAAGACATAATAAATACTAGTTGTGCTTCCTGTCAAGATGACCTAGTGATTGTATATTTTCAACATACATTCACTGTTCTAAATATCCAGGATTAATAACTACTAAAACAAAAGGAATAGGATCTGAAACAATATAAACACCTTTGTGGATCAGAAATGAAAAAAATAGTCAATGCAGTAAAAAGATCTCAAAGATTACCTTGTCACTAGCAATTGAGTCAACCCGAATGCTGGCTCTAAATTTCAATTTTTAAAGCCTTTGTATTAAAACACAGAGAGAAATACAATATAGTTTTAAGACCTGATTCTGAACTGGAAGCCCAAGAAGCCATAGCAGGGACAACCACAAAACTCCATGCAAGATTTACTTTACATGAATTTGTATTGGTGAAAATAAATAAACAAATCAACAAATGAGGGAGAAGGGAAAGCTATTCCTTGTAGGAAAATGCCAAATAAGATAGTGTAGAAGAATTGAAAAAATAAGAAAATCAATAACTGTCAACTTCCATAGGAATAATTGTTTCAAGAAAGAATGATCACTGATTGCCAATTTAGTGAATAGAAGTGGGTAAAACAGGATATTTATTCAAAATCAAAGTATCTCCTACCAGATTCTAACTACTCACTCAGGAAAAATAGTAAGTTTATACTGAAGAATCTAAAAGCTACTTTAATCAAGTGAACGAAGTTAGCATGGCCAGTGGTTGGACAAATAAATATTTTATACACCTGAAAGATACTGAGACAGACATAATCTTTTGTAGTTCTTCTGCCAGAAATGCATAATCTGAATCAAAGAGTAAGGAAACACCAGAAGAACCCAAATTAAAAACTGTTTTATAAAATTAATGTTCTCTGATAGAAAATCTCTTAAAGAACTGGCCAAGATAAAAATAAATATCCACTCAGACATATGGCAGTAAAACTGAAAATTATTAAAGATAAAGAGAAAATCTTAAGAGTTACGAGAGAAAAAGCTGGATAACTATAGGAAAAAAAATGATAAGCAGAGTTTCCTCAGCTGAAGCCAAAAGACAACAGAATATATGTTCACAGTGTCAAGAGAAAGCAAGTACTAAACTATGTTGATATATAGTTAAATTGTCATGCAAAAGTGGGGATACTGGCACACAAATGTTAAGATAATTAATAATCAAGTACTTTACAAAAAAAGTATTAAAGGATGTAGTTAAGCAAGAAGAGTGAACTCAGAAATTAATACAGTTTATCATGAATTTAATAAGCCATTGATCTTAAATAAAAAAATAATTTTTATGTTCAAATAAGGGTAGAAAATTGGGAGAATGGAGTGTTCAATAAGTTAAAGTACATTAAGGTCCTTGTCATTTTTCAGAGAGAATCATACTAACTTGATATTTCTTAGAGTAATTTATATGTATATGTCAAAAAGATAACCAATAAAAAATAGAAATACAATCAACAGTTTCCAAAACAGCAGAAGAAAAGATAAAAAGCAAATACATAAGCATTTTCAGTACAAAAGGAGATACAAATGAAAGATAAGAGAGAAAAAGGATTGTCAATGAATAAAAAATTATGTCCCCAAATGGCAGGATATGTTTAAATATGTTGGGACCTACAATAAATGCAAATAAACTAAGTTTACCTATTTAAAATAGATACCAGACTGGACAAAATAAACATTTAGAATGATAATTAATATTTATTGCCTGCCTTGCCTCTAGATGCTTTATAAGAATTAACTTACTGAATCATCACAGTATAAGTCTAGCAGGTCTTATACTATTATTGCATTCATTTTATAGATCAGGAAATTGAGGTTTGGGAAGTTAAATAAGTTATCTGAGAACGTATAGCTAGTAAAGAGGTGTGGCTGTGTTTTCTACCCAGTCCTACTCCAAAGTCCATATCCTTAAGTGACTGTTCTATTCTTCAGTGAATCAGTATAGTCATATGATAAACTGTTGTATATGTATTAAAGGTTATACTTTATAAACATAAAAAATGTTGGTGGAAATATTTTATGAAAAAAGTATGTTACAAAAGAACATATACTAATGATACTCAAAAGTCTGTTTATACACACTGCTGCTGCTACTGCTGCTAAGTCGCTTCAGTCGTGTCCAACTCTGTGCGACCCCATAGACGACAGCCCACCAGGCTCCCCCATCCCTGGGATTCTCCAGGCAAGAACACTGGAGTGGGTTGCCATTTCCTTCTCCAATGCATGAAAGTGAAAAGTGAAGGTGAAGTCAGTCAGTGGTTTTCTACTCTTAGCGACCCCATGGACTGCAGCCTACCAGGCTCCTCCGCCCATGGGATTTTCCAGGCAAGAGTACTGGAGTGGGTTGCCATTGCCTATTCCAGTTTATACATACACAAATATTGAGAAAAAAATCCACCAAAATATAATTGTGATTACCTCTGAATACTGTGACAGTTGTTGTTCATTTGCTCAGTCATGTCTGACTCTTTGTGACCCCGTGGACTATAGCATGCCAGGCCTCCCTGTCTGTCCATCACCATCTCCTGGTGCTTGCTCAAACTCATATCCATTGAGGCAGTGATGCCATCCAACCATCCAATCCTCTGTCATCCCCTTCTCTTCCTGCCTTCAACCTTTCCCAGCATCAGGGTCTTTTCTAATGAGTTGGCTCTTTGCATCAGGTGGCCAAAGTATTGGCACTTCAGTTTCAGCATCAGTCTTTCCAATGCATACTGAGGATTGATTTCCTTTAAGACTGACTGGTTGGATCTCCTTGCAGTCCAAGGGACTATCAAGAGTCTCTCCAACACTACAGTTCAAAAGTCATCAATTCTTTGGCGCTCAGCCTTCTTCACAGTCCAACTCTCACATCCATACATGACTACTGGAGAAACCATAGCTTTGACTAGATGGACCTTTGTTGGCAAAGTGATGTCTCTGCTTTTTAATACGCTGTCTAGGTTGGTCATAGCTTTTCTTCCAAGGAGCAAGTGTCTCTTAATTTCACGGCTGCAGTCACTATCCACAGTGATTTTGGAGATCAAGAAAATAAAGTCTGTCACTGTTTCCAATGTTTCCCCATCTACTTGCCATGAAGTGATGGGATCTTAGTTTTTTGAATGTTGAATTTATGTTACTTTCATAGTAGATGATTCATATATATCTATATTTTTCACAATGAGTAATATTGTATGTTATTTTATTAAATCCTTGTTTAATGAGCCTTGTACAGTGCCTGGCACAAAGTACGTGCTTTATTATGTTCAAGAAAAAGAAACAAAACCACAAAGTCCGGTCATTAACTAAGGACAAGGGCAAGTTAGAGTACTGGGGATACTCTGTCACCTGACTATCAACACTCAGATCTTAGGGACAAATAAACTGCATATTTTCTAGAAGATACAGTGCATGCAGGCTAAGTCACTTCAGTCACATCCATCTCTGTGACCCTATGGACTGTAGTCCACCAGGCTCCTCTGTCCATGGCGATTCTCCAGGCAAGAATACTGGCATGGGTTGCCAAGCCGTCCTCCAGGGGATCTTCCTGACCTAGGGATTGAACCCGTATCTCCTGCGTCTCCTGCATTGCAGGTGGATTCTTTACTGCCGAGGCACTGGGGAAGCCTAGAAGATACAGTAGTGCATGGCAAAGACCTGAAATCCTTATAAGCTGCCCTCTCTTGCTACCTTCAGGATCTGATTTCTGGATCCAGTCTAAACTGTGGCTTCAGAAGAAGCCTAAAAATAAAGCCATTAATGACTTTAGCTGCAGCACTGGAGTAAATTATCAGCACTCAGTAGAACACAGAGCCTAGGAATATTAGATCTGTAGGTATATGCTCATGGTAACCGCCACCTGGAGACTAACTCCCTCCCTTTTTTCTCCATCAGAGAAAAAGCCCCATAGAGGCAAAAGCATTTGTCTAATTTTACACAAAGTTTCATATCAGAACTTACACTGGAATTCATTTTTCCTGTCTCATATACAGAAACTGAGGCCTATCGGGATTGAATTATTTGCCCTAAACTATTCAGCTACAGGATTCTAATTTGGTTTAATTATATTCCAAAGTTTATCTTCTTTCTGAATTATAACCAAATAATTCTTCAATTGTTCAATGGAATATTATTTGATTGATAAATCTGTCAAATACTATTAAATCATTTTATTCACTTAACACCTCTATCTTACTAGCACTAAAGGAGAAATTATTTCTCTTCTTATACTTGTTTTCCCTGTTACAAATATATTTTTAAAATTACTATAATTTGAATATTATTTCTTTAAGAATTTTCCTTGTGATCGCTTTCTTTTTACTTTTATATGACTCTCTAAAAGACTTAATACCTTTAAAAAGCAGGTGCCGTGTCATATAACTGCAGTTTTCCTTTTAAAGTTTAATTTTGCTTCTATCCCCTAGTTATTTCTTTGCTGTCAATACCACACACAAATGCATAACAATAGCAGCACTCACAGATTGACAAAAGCCCTTTGCCTGCATGGCTAATGTTATTTTCCTGCTGCCCTATAGCCTCTGATTAAATATATTTGTATATTTAGGATGTTCTTGTAGCACAGCCATTTTCCTACATGAAAGGGAAATTTCGTTGTGGTGGTGACTATTGCTTTTCAGCAGATAAAACAGTTTCTAAATAGCCTTGCTAGGTCAAGGTAAAGACCTAGGTCAGGTAAAGACCTAGGTCAGGTAAAGACCTAGGTAAAAGACTGTAAGTGAATGTAACAAGAGGTCAGCTGCCCTTGGAGACTTCCGGGAAATGCCTTTTTCCATTGTGAGTTATGTACATGGTGAGTATCCAGGCAAGGAAACTACTGTTTGCCTCCCACATTGTCGTATTTAATTCATCTTTGTGATGTGGAAATGTGTATGTTAAAAAAAAATATGTATTCATCTAATGACTGAGATCAGAAGAGATTTTGCTTTTCAAATACATTCTGTTAGTTGGTTAGAGGTAAAAAAAAAAAAAAAATTAACATTTCTTTATAACGTCCTAGGACCTATTCGGAGAAGGCAATGGTGACCCACTCCAGTACTCCTGCCTGGAAAAATCCCATGGACAGAGGAGCCTGGTAGGCTGCAGTCCATGGGGTCACTAAGAGTTAGACACAACTGAGCAACTTCACTTTGACTTTTCACTTTCCTGCATTGCAGAAGGAAATGGCAACCCACTCCAGTGTTCTTGCCTGGAGAATTCCAGGGACGGAGGAGCCTGGTGGGCTGCTGTCTATGGGGTTGCACAGAGTCGGACATGACTGAAGCAACTTAGCAGCAGCAGCAGGACCTATTCTGGAGAAGGAAATGGCAACCCATTCCAGTATTCTTCCCTGGAAAAATCCCAAGGACAGAGGAGCCTAGCAGGCTACAGACCATGGGATCTCAAAGAGTTGGACACAACTAAGCATTTGTCAACAGTAGCAGCAGAAACTACTCTAGGTAATCCACCTCTCCAATCTCAATTTATTTCTTCCAAATATCATACAAGGGACCATCGACCCATTTTCACTTGCAGCTCAGAGTGGTCAATTAGCTTATCCAAGGTTACACAGGTAAGAGATGACTAGAATCTGAATGCAAGCCCAAGTCTCCTGTTGTTCTTTAGACTGGAAGCATACTTCTCATCACAATGTAAACATGTTAAAGTCAACAAGTGGAGGGAAAAAATGCAATGAGAATTACACTGTTTATTCAGTCTACTACACTGCAGTTGCTACGGAAATGTTAAACCAGTTAGCTGTTTGAGGAATGAACCACTTACTCCACAAGTTTTATTTAAGATATACAATCTGCTTGTTCTTTTTTTTTTTTTAAATGGAAAGGCTTTAGAAATCTATCCCTTTTCTAACATAATTATTTGGTGCTGGGTGTGTGTGTGAGACAGAGAGAAAGAAAGAAAAAGAGGAGAGGATAGGACAGAGAGAGAAAAGGATTGACTTACAAGCACAAATGTATTTTAAAAAGGAAAGAAAAAAGGGGGGGATACAAAAGATACTTCAAAGCAAGTGCATCAAGTTACCATGGCAACCTGAGAATGTGGGTTGAAATTTATATGTCTCCATTGTTCCAGCAGAGAGATTCTAAATGACACCCTAGTGGCCTGACAGAGTCGATGCATCTCCCTGAATGCTCTGGCTTATTACTCGAGAGTGCTTTAGGCATTGAGAGGAATAGTTCATAGCAACTTGTCAGTTCCAGCCTCCTCAGTCCCTCTCAAGTGAAGATACTTGTTTCTTCAATCTGGAGACACAGCACTTTCATTTCTGGAGTCAGTCTGGACCAAGCCCGGCAGAATATTATCATTTTCACATTCACCTATGAATGAACATGGGCAAACTGCAGAAGATAGTGAGAGACAGGGAGGCCTGGCGTGCTGCAGTCCCTGGGGCTGCAGAGTCTGACATGACTTAGCAACAACAACAATTCACCAGTGACTGAAGATGGCAGACATTTGCCTTATTGTCTTAAGTCCAAGATTCAGTGTGCCTGCAATCAGCTCCGAGCACTCATTTGTTCTCTTAAATCCCTCTTTTTTTTCCCTGAAAGGATAGAAGTCTGCACTGCTTCCCAGGCAAGTAAGCCAGAGTCCCAACACTGCCATTCAACATTGTCATTATTATTAATACCACCATCAGCCACAGTAGTCTAGTATTAAAAACATTTATTGAAAGTGAGTGAAGTTGCTCAGTCGTGTCTGACTCTTTGCGACCCCATGGAGTGTAGCCTACCAGGCTCCTCTGTCCATGGAATTTTCCAGGCAATAGTACTGGAGTGGGTTGTCATTTCCTTCTCCAGGGGATCTTCCCAACTCAGGGATAGAATCCAGGTCTCCTGCATTGTAGACAGACGCTTTACCGTCTGAGCCACCAGGGAAGTCCAAAGTATGTTACATTTATTACCTGTGACACTAATGAGGTGAAAGTGTTAGTTGCTCAGTTGTATACAACTCTTTTCGACCCTTTGGACTATAGCCCACCAGGCTCCTCTGATCGTGGGGATTCTCCAGGCAAGAATACTGGAGTATGTAGCCATTCCCTTCTTCAGGCAATCTTTCAGACCCAGGGATTGAACCTGGGTCTTCTGCATTGCAGGCAGATTCTTTACTGTCTGAGTTACCAAGGAAGAAACCCTAAAGTATGTGTTATCTATAGGTGCTCAATTAATATTTTGATTAATACGTTACATATATATGGAACACTGAGGTTTTAAGAACTTGGGTGACTTTTCCAAGATCTCAAAATAGAGCCAAAAACTGACTCCAGATCCAATGACAATGAGCCTCCCTGGTGGCTCAGATGGTAAAGAATCTGCCTGCAATGCAGGAGACATGAGTTTGATCCCTCGGTTGGAAAGATACCCTGGAGAAGGGAACAACTACCCACTCCAGTATTCTTGCCTGGAGCATTCCATGGACAAAAGAGACAGGTGGGCTACAGTCCACGGGGTCACAGAGAGTCAAACACGACTGAGCCACTTTCACCAATGACAAAGCCTTTTGCAAGGAGGATTTCTCTTATTACATAAAACATCAGATTATGATTGGGCCCATATTCTAACACAAACACCCTTCAGTTCAGTTCAGTTCAGTTTAGTTGCTCAGTCTTGTCTGACTCTTTGCAACCTCATGAATCGCAGCATGCCAGGCCTCCCTGTCAATCAGCAACTCCTGGAGTTCACTCAAGCTCACATCCATTGAGTCGGTGATGCCATCCATCCAGCCATCTCATCCTCTGTCATCCCCTTCTCCTCCTGCCCCCAATCCCTCCCAGCATCAGAGTCTTTTCCAATGAGTCAACCCTTCACATGAGGTGGCCAAAGTACTGGAGTTTCAGCCTCAGCATCATTCCTTCCAAAGAAATCCCAGGGCTGATCTCCTTCAGAATGGACTGGTTGGATCTCCTTGCAGTCCAAGGGACTCTCAAGAGTCTTCTCCAACACCACAGTCAAAAGCATCAATTCTTCAGTGCTCAGCTTTCTTCACAGTCCAACTCTTACATCCATACATGACCACTGGAAAAACCATAGCCTTGATTAGATGGACCTTTGTTGGCAAAGTTATGTCTCTGCTTTTCAATATGCTATCTAGGTTGGTCATAACTTTCTTTCCAAGGAGTAAGCGTCTTTTAATTTCATGCCTGCAAACACCCTTACAAAAACATAAAACACTGAATACTCTGGCTTCCTGGAGGCTCCTGCTACCATATCCCTCATTTACTGCACTGAGCAGGCTGAGATATCAAGAACAACAATTCCCGTCCAAATTAACTTCAAATTCACCAGGCTCCCTTTACCTCTCAAAATTAGGTTACTGGTTGAGAGAGGAGGCTGCTCCTATACTCATGACATTACTGGAATGTCACTGGTCTCTGCTTCTCATTCTCACTGGCCTCAGTAGAAGGGAATAGGAGAAGAGGCAACAAAGACGTTTTGAGCAGATATTATGATATTATGTGGTGCATATTATTCTAAAGGCCTTTTGAGGCTTCCATGGTAGCTCAGATGGTAAAGAATCTGCCTGCAATGCAGGAGACCTGGGTTCGATCCCTGCATCAGGAAGATGCCCTGAAGGAGGAAATGGCAACCCACTCCAGCTTCTTACCTGAAGAATCCCATGGACAAAGGAGTCTGGCAGGCTACAGTCCACAGGGTCACAAACCGTCAGACACGACTGAGCAACTAACACTTTTTGAATATAGTCTCTCTGAATTTCTTTCCTAAAGATCTACAGGATAATTATTTTCATTCCTGTTTTGCACTTCTGATAACTAAGAATCAGCAGATAACTACCCAGGGTAACATAGCTAGTAATTATTAAAGTCTAACCAAGTCTCTGACCCTAGTCACTTGCCTTTTTGCCCTTACACTCTGGCATGCTTCCCAACCCAGCCTGTCCAAATTGTAACAATTGAGTTAGAAGGGACCAGAATATCATCAATATTAAGAGATGTAATTAGTTGTTTTCATGAAAGTATCATTAAAAGCAAAAATACAGCAATAAAAATAGAGGAAGCTGTGGGTGTTAGCTAAACAAATAGAAATAAACATATGTAAAGTCCTATATCCTCAATACCTAATCCAGGACAATAAGACTTTTGAAGAGATTTTTTTTAGAGGCGGGTCAGCATAGATTGGGCTTCCCTGGTGGCTCAGTGGTAAAGAACCTGCCTGCCAAAGCAGGAGATGCTGATTCGATCCCTGGGTCAGGAAGACCCCCTGGAGAAGGAAATGGCAACCCAGTCCAGTATTTTTGCCTGGGAAATCCCATGAAGAGTGGAGCCTGGTGGGCTATAGTCCATGGGCTTGCAAAAGAGTCGGACATAACTTAGCAACTAAAACAAAAATACAGCATATATTAGGGATTGCTACTAAGTCAGGGTTCATTGTTTGTAATAAATGAGCTCACATTTTATAGTGAGGCAAGGTAGTTACTAAGGGAGTCAGCAATTGCAGTTCTGATGTGACTATTTCTTGAAATGACCAGTTTCCCGGAACTAAGATTGGATGAAATCATGCCTGGAAATAAATTACAACTCCAACGGTCTATTTCCCTCACCCTGCAGGAAAGGTGGGTTCTTTCTTCAGATTAGAATGAAAAAATCACTACCCATCTTCCATGTCACAAAGGTAATAAAATCTGGGCATAAATTAATGCACATAATTAAAATTTTCATATTAACTTGTATTAGAATTTAGGCCACTATTTTCCATATTACACTACTATAATATGAGCTTCTTCAGAGAAAAATAAAAGTAAATTACCAGTTTCCAGTAGAACAAAATGTGAATAGAATAAATTTAACAACTATACTGTTATCCTAGCAACCAAAGTTTAAAAAAAATTGATGTGATAAAAAATGACACAAGAGAACAAATGCATCAAGTTGTTATGGCAACTACGGAACGTGGGTAGAAATTTATGTATTTAGAATCCAAGAGAATATTCTAAGCAACTAAAATAAACATTTGCTTATTAAAATATCCTCCAAATAGTACTTATCTATAAGCATTAAAGTGTTTTCATTATTTTGCCTGCTTTTTCTTTTATTTCCAATGGGTGATTTTAAATTGGGAGCATCTGTATTTTCAGTTCAGCTTGCTTTTTGGCATGGATACACCAAGATGCAATTTAGTTTGCAGGAAATGGTGCAAAAGCCAATTTCAAAATAACATCCTCAATCATGTTTAGGTTTCTTTTATTCTTTTAATCTTCTTTTAACAAAATGTCTATTTGCTTTTTATTCTTAAAGAAGTTCTCCCTTACTTGATGAATCAAATTTATTATGTTCTTTTTACCTCGTTTTGGAGGTTGGCAGGGTGTGAGTTGAAGCATATGATAAATTTGGGTATTTAGAAAGTCTGATATTATAAGCGTGCCTCTGTGTGCACGGGCACACACACACACACACCACTTTTACCAGCATAACTAGGTACTTGGAGCTGCTTTCTAGTGGCGGGCTTCAATTTTCCTCATCACTTTTCTTATGCTTATGTTGAGTATCTCACTGTGGTCTGGGAAGGTGAGCTTTCTCATGACTCCATGCATTTTTGTAATAATTTTTCCCACCGCCACTCACACTTTTCCCTTGTTACTTCTTTCTACTTGGTTGGTTCTTAACCATCTTTCTTTTGTGTGTGTGTGTGTTTTTTAATTTTATTTTATTTTTAAATTTACATAATTGTATTAGTTTTGCCAAATATAAATGTAGTTTAGAAGTCATTTTCCATGGTCTACCCATCTGATCCATGTGTCCCTCACCTCTCTCCTCACACCACTGTGTACATACTTACAGCTAAGTGCCGTAATTCTCATCAAAACAACATAAATAACACCGTCATAACAGCTGTTACTTATTAAGCATTATCCATATTCCATTGACTCTGCTAAGTATTTCTCAAGTACTATTTCAATGGTGATAATTTAGTCACTAAGTCGCGTCTGACTCTTGCAACCCCGTGGACTATAGCCTGCGAGGCTCCTCTGTCCATGGGATTCTCCAGGCAAGAATACTGGAGTGGGTTGCCATTTCCTTCTCCAGGGACTCTTCCCAACCCAGGAATCCAACCAGGGTCTCCTGCACTGCAGGCAAATTCTTTACCAACTGAGCTACAAGGGAAGCCCTTGTATTTCAATAAACGGTCACAAAAGCTCTATCAGGAAAATGGTAAAAAGTCATTTTACAGGTAAGGAAAACTGAGACCCAGTGATTAAGTCACTTGATTTAAATCACATACTAAGTTATAGAAAAGAGACTTGAATTCAGGTCCAGTGAAATATCAGAGTCCATTTTTTTTTTTTTTTTGCTTTTTATTTTTTTTATTTTTTTCTACTTTAAGTTTATTTATTTTAATTGGAGGCTAATTACTTTGCAATATTGTATTGGTTTTGCCATACATCAATATGTACCTTGCTTTTTATTTTTTTTTATTTTATTTTATTTTTAAACTTTACATAATTGTATTAGTTTTGCCAAACATCAAAATGAATCCGCCACAGGTACACATGTGTTCCCCATCCTGAACCCTCCTCCCTCCTCCCTCCCCATACCATCCCTCTGGGTTGTCCCAGTGCACTAGCCCCAAGCAGAGACAGCAAAAGAGACACTGATGTACAGAGTCCCTGTTTTTTATCACTTGGCCAGTCACTGAAAATTTTTCTTTGGCTTGCTCCCCCTTTAGAGTATGAAATCTTTGGTAACTCTTCTGTGCCTGCACTGTAGTTGTTGACCAACAGAAATATAATGTGAACCACAGACTTCAGCCATATAAAAATTTTAAAATTTTACAGTAAATACACATTGCTGTTGTTGTTATTCAGTTGCTAACTCAAGTCCAACTCCTTGTGACATCATGGATTGTAGCCTGCAAGGCTCCTCTTTCCATGAGATCTCCCAGGCAAGAATATTGGGTTGGGAGTGGGTTGCCATTTCCTCCTCCAGGAGATCTTCCTGGATCAGGGATCAAACCCACATCTTCTGCAATGGCAGGCAAATTCTTTACCACTGAGCTACCAGAGAAGCCCAGATACATGTTTAAAAGGTAAAAAGAAATAAAATTAATTTTAAAGTAGATTTAATTAAAACTCCTTGGTGGCTCAGATGGTAAAGAGTCTACCTGCAATGCAGGAGACCCAGATTTGATCCCTGGCTCAGGAAGATCTCCTGGAGAAGGAAATTACAACCCACTCCAGTATGCTTGCTTGGGAAATCCCATTGATGGAGGAGCCTGGAAGGCTACATACAGTCCATGGGGGTCGCAAAGAGTCAGACACGACTGAACAACTTCACAGATTTTAATTCAATATATTTTAAAATTACCACAATTTCTACATGTAATCAATGTAAAAATTATTGAGATATTTTACACTTCTTAGTACTAAGTCTTTAAAATCTACAACACATTTTATATGTATTGACGTCTCAATCCATGTGTTTGTGATTACTATATTGGATAAGGCAGGTTTAACCCATTACTGCATATCTATTAAGTACACACACAAAGAGTACTAAATTTAAAAAAAGGATGTTTGCATAGGTTTAATAAATGAAATAATATAATAAATAATGTAATAAATAAATAAATGCAAAGCACAGAAGGGGAAAACTGCTGATTTGCATTATAAAAAAGTCTAATTCACCTTTGAGGAACATTTAAAGATCTATTTGTGGAAAAGTTAAAAGGGGCTATTTCTTAAAAGAGTATGCATAGGTATTAATGTACACATAATAGTACCAGTATTATTGCCACATCCTGACCTATGATGAAGAATTGTCTCTTAGCCTTGTTTTTAATCACACCTATAACAAGGTCAGGCTTCCCTGGTAGCTCAGCTGGTAAAGAATATGCCTGCAATGTGGGAGACCTGGGTTCAATCCCTGGGTTGGGAAGATCCTCTGGAGAAGGGAAGGGCTACCCACTCCAGAATTCTGGCCTGGAGCATTTCATGGAGTGTATAGCCCATGGGGTCACAAAGAGTCGGACACGACTGAGTGACTCCCTTTTCATTTTTCACTTTCATAGCAGTGTCTCAGTCAGTTCAAACTTTAGCCTCCCAATTATAAATCACACTTACTCTTGGGTTCTAGGTCTAAATTAATTATATATTTCATTTTCAAGTTGATGTAATCACTTTAATCAATAACTATTAAAGATAGGTAAAGAAAACATAGTTTTAAATTATACCAAATCAAATCAGCACATTTATATAATTATTTTAAAAGTATATATCAAAGTATACCATGCATTTTCGTAATAAAGCAGGATTTTTTGAACCCATGGATATTTTGATACTACAGCGATGTTACTGGTAGAAATAGTCAACATTTTTAAAAGCCATTTACAGGATAATAGCTAAGATGAACACTGCAGTAACTTTTAGATTCAAAAACTTTTAGATTCAAAAACTGACATGGACTCACATCTCAACAGTAATATCGAGTATTAGTAAATCTGATCTTGGTGGGGGGAAAATATTTAAGAGTGACAATTGCTAAAATGCCCATAATAAAATTATTCTTGCCTTAAACTGAAGAAATTTAGATCTATAAAATTTGACATGGTAAAACTGACTTAAAAGAAAAAGTGGTACATGCTCACAAACAGCAGCTTAAATTCACCACAACAGAGCTATAATCTGTACAATTTTACATGGACAAGAAATATAAATGAGTCAAATTTTTGTCTTGAAAGTTATGAGAAAAAAAATGATTCAAGTTAAAATAACTTCATTAAAATAAGAATAAAATTTAAAAGGTTAGAAATGGAGGCAATGAAACAGGAGGGAAGGGGCCAGGCACAACATAGAAAAGAATGACATCGACCTAGGACAGGTCATAAACTGATTAGGACCAAATAGGGACAAGATGGCAAACGAGTTAACTTCTACTAGACCTTGAGCCTTGGGCTTCCCAGGTGGTGCTAGCGGTAAAGAACCTGCCTGCCAATACAGAGAAAAGAGATGTAGGTTCAATTCCAGGGTTGGGAAGATCCCCTGGAGGAAGGCATGGCAACTCATTCCAGTATTCTCACCTGGAGAATCCCATGGACAGAGGAGCCTGGTGGGCTACAGTTCATAAGGTCACAAAAAGTTGAACATGACTGAAACAACTTAGCATGCGTGCACACAGAACTAGAGCCTCAGTATACACTTATTGTTAAACATCAAAAGCTAAATGACACACCCACAGGCACCATGACAGTTCCAAGGCCAACCATAAACGCCAAAAAGTGGGCAGTGGCCCAATTCCTGGAAATCCCCAACCTATTCTCCCATGCAACTGGATGGAATACCAATTGAGCTATTTCAATCCCTAAAAGATGATGCTGTGAAAGTGCTGCACTCAATATGCCAGCAAATTTGGAAAACTCAGCAGTGGCCACAGGACTGGAAAAAGTCAGTTTTCATTACAATCCCAAAGAAAGGCAATGCCAAAGAATGCTCAAACTACCACACAATTGCACTCATCTCACACACTAGTAAAGTAATGTTCAGAGTTATCCAAGCTAGGCTTCAACAGCATGTGAACCTAGAACTTCCAGATGTTCAAGCTGGATCTAGAAAAGGCAGAGGAACCAGAGACCAAATTGCCAACATCCATTTGATCATCAAAAAAGCAAGAGGGTTCCAGAAAAATATCTACTTCTGCTTTTTTGATTACGCCAAAGCCTTTGACTGTGAAGATCACAACAAACTGAAGAAAATTCTTAAAGCGATGAGAATACCAGACCACCTGACCTGCCTCCTGAGAAATCTGCATGCAGGTCAAGAAGCAACAATTAGAACCAGGCATGGAAAAATGGATTGGTTCTGAATTGGGAAAGGAGTATGTCAAGGCTGTATATTGTCACCCTGCTTATTTAACTTACATGCAGAGTACATCATGAGAAACGTTGGGCTGGATGAAGCACAAGTTGGAATCAAGATTGTCAGAAGAAATACCGATAACCTCAGATATGCAGATAATACCACCCTAATGGCAGAAAGTGAAGAGGAACTAAAGATCCTCTTGATTAAAGTGAAAGAGGAGAGTGAAAAAGCTGGCCTAAAACTCAACATTCAGAAAACAAAGATCATGGCATCCTGTCCCATCACTGCATGGCAAATAGATGGGGAAGCCATGGAAACAGTGACAGACTTTATTTTGGGGGGCTCCAAAATCACTACAGATGGTAACTGCAGCCATGAAAGTAAAAGATGTTTGCTCCTTGGAAGAAAAGTTATGACAAGCCTAGATAGCACATTAAAAAGCAGACACATTACTTTGCCGACAAAGGTCCATCTAGTCTAAGCTATGGTTTTTCCAGTAGTCATGTATGGATGTGAGAGCTTGACCATAAAGAAATCTGAGTGCAGAAGAATTGATGCTTTTGAACTGTGGTGTTGGAGAAGACTCTTGAGAGTCCCTTGGACTTCAAGGAGATCCAACCAGTCCATCCTAAAGGAGATCAGTCCGGAATATTCACTGGAAGGACTGATGCTGAAGCTGAAACTCCAATACTTTGGCCACTTGATGTGAAGAACTGACTCACTGGAAAAGACCCTGATTCTGGGAAAGATTGAAGGCAGGAGGAGAAGGGAATGACAGAGGATGAGATGGTTGGATGCCATCACCGACTCAATGGACAAGAGTTTGAGCAAGCTCTGGGAGTTGGTGATGGACAGGGAAGCCTTGCATGCTGCAGTCCATAGGACTGCAATGAGTCAGACATGACTAAGCAACTGAACTGAATTGATTCTCCCACTCATTAGCTTATGAAATTATCAACCCCTATAAAAACTGACAATCCCATACCCAGGGACCACTCCTGTCTTCTGAGATGGCCCATATTGTACATAATAATATTATTTAGAGATTAACATTATTGGTCTTTATCAGTTAATCTTTAAGTTAATCCATTTCCTACCTATTTTACCTATTACTTTATCTCTGACTGAATTCTTTCTGCAATGAGACATCAAGAACCTAAACTTAATTAAGTCTTGGGACTAGGTATGTACTGTCAGTTAAGACACTGTGGGTTCAAGTCCATATCTGGGTTTTGGCTGGGCCTGAGTCCCAGCATAAGGGTTAAAGTCTCAGTCTGAGTTACACAGTTTCAGTGGGACTTCTAGAATAGTGAAGTGCCCTCTTTACAAAGCAATGATGAAACTAGACAAAACTGCTGAAGATGACCATTTTAGTACTATGGAATTGACTAAGGGCATACAAGTTGAGAAATGCCTATTTATAATTTGAAAAATAAAAAACCACTCAACATGAGATAAGAACAGTAGAAATTAGTACCACTCGTGCCTGGGTCTACTCCCATCTCTACTTCTCCCAGCTCAGGTAGTTTACTAGTTCTAGCAGAATGGGAAAAGTTATTTAAAAACAAGAAAAAGAAAACAGTATCTTTGCTACCCAAAGGGAATCACTGAATTTGGAATAGAACATGAAAAAAATCCATACCCAGCAACACTGGTAGTAGTAGCAGCAATCTCTGTAGCAAGGACTGAGGCTGAAGCTGAAGCTCCAATACTTTGGCCACCTGATGAAAAAAGCCAACTCATTGGAAAAGACCCTGATGCTGGGAAAGACTGAGGGCAAGACATGACAGAGGATAAGATAGTTGGATGGCATCACTGATTCAATGGACCTGAGTTTGAACAAACTCCGGGAGATAGTGAAGGACAGGAAAGCCTGGTGTGCTTTAGCCCATGGGGTCACAAAGAGTCAAACACAACTTAACAACTGAACAACTGTAGCAAGTAAACAGAGAAAGCCAGTAGCTTGGCTAACCTGAGGCTGAGGTACCACCTTGGGTATGCAAAACAACAGGAGACTAGTCAGAAGTTTAACAGGAAGATCCAAGGAAATGAAATAGCCATAGAGGGCTTTGAAAAGCTATTCATACAGCCTTGACTGACAGGAAAGCCTTGCAAAAGCCTATCTTGGGTCTGCTCACCCCTGTGCAGTAAAGCCAATCTATTGACACCCATTTGTGGTGAAGGAACATATAGCCTTTACTACAGGGCACCAACCAAGGAGTTAGGTGGTCAGTGCCCGAATAGCCTGCACTCCCCAAGGGGTTTCAGCAAAGCATTTTTTAAAGGCAAGATGAGGGAGGGGAGTTTCAGGGTATGTGATCAGCTTCTGTGCAATTCTCTGACTGGTTGGTGGTGAGGGAACATGGCAGTGTCACAGGGTTGATATTAATCCTTAGGCACTAGTAGGCCTGGGAGCTACTGCTTATGGTCATCAAGTAGCTAACATCCTCTGTTTGGTGGGGGTTTTCAGGTCCGTAAAACAACACAAGAAATGTGCATCGGATACTATTAACTGGAATTATTAAAGAGGAGTTACAGCAGAGAATATGGAGGAGGAGTCTCTCCCCAAAAAGTCTCATAGGGTCCAACTCAGTGACAAGGGCAGACCAGACAAGGCCCTGGCCTCTCCAACCACCCCTGGCTGAATACAGAGCACAAGTGCGGAGGAGATAAGAGAACGCCTGAAGAAAGTAAAACTTGACACTGACTTGTAAACTGCTTGAACACTGAATGGACTGCTCAACTCAAACACAGATCCATCCGTGGAGGGTACAAGCTTTATGGACTTAATGAATTTAGACTTGAACTCTAACCAGATATTGGGGTGATCTATAAGAAGCCAGGCTTCAAAACAGAAGCAAGAATTAAAAAGTCTAAGGTGAGTTTATACATATATGACAACAAAAGCCCAATTCTTAAGATAAATACTTGATAAATTATTGTTGTTTAGTCGCTAAGTCATGTCTGACTCTTTTGTGACCCTATGGACTGTAGCCCTCCAGGATCCTCTGTCCATGGTATTTCCCAGGCAAGAATACTGGAGTGGGTTGCCATTTCCTTCTCCAGGGGATCTTCCCAACCCAGAGATTGAACCCACGTATCCTGCCTGGCCACCTGGGAAGCCCATGTGACAAATTAGGCTTTACAAAAATTTAAAGCTTCTATTCTCTGAAAGACTATTAAGAAGATGAAAAACAATACACAAATTAAGAGAAAATGCTTGCAAATCACATATCCAACTAAAGGGCTTGAATCCAGGATACAGAAAGTATCTGTATACAGAATCTGGGATACAGAAACTCCCCAAACTCAGTCTTAAAAATGGACAAGTGACTTGAACAGTTACTTACTTCACCATAGAAGATAATATGCATAGAAAATGATCACATGAAAAGCATCATTATGCATCAGGAAAAGCAAATCAAAACTCAATGGGATACCACTGCCTACCTGCAGACCTATTAAAATAGCTAAAACAAACAAACAACACCGACAGCAGCCAGTCCTGGTGAGGATACAGTGCAGAGCAATTACATCTCTCACGTTGTTGGTTGGAAGGCAAGATGTCCCAGTCTTCTGGAAAGAGTCTGGCAGTTTCTTATAAAGTTAAATAAACATTTATCAAATGACCCAGAAATCCCACTCCCAGATATATAGAGAAGTGAAAATTTATATTTATACAAAGGTTGGATGTGGCATTTTATAAATGCTCTATTCATAATCATCCACACTGAAAAAATACAAATAGTGGGTGGGTGAATGAATAAGCAAACTATGGTACCTTCATTCAATGTAATACTACTCAACAATTTAAAAATTCAAACTGTTTATACACACAATAATGACTGTATCTCAAGGCATTATGCTGAGTGAAAGAAGTGATATATAATATCTTTGAGAATACCACACTATAGCAATGGGGAATAAATAAATAGTTGCTATAGACTAGAAGGAGGGAGATGGTGTGACTATTGAATGTTAAGGGAGTTTGGGGGGTAATAGAATTGCTCTGTATCTTGATTATGGCAGTGATTACATGTATTAAAATTCATAGAACTGTATACCAAAAATTTCATACTTACTTTATGATGATTTGAAAAATTATTATAAGAAAACCATCATTAAATTATATATCACAATGGATTTCATGGTATATATATATTAAATTTCAATAGCTATAAAAATGAAAGTTGGTGGAAAACTAAAACTATCTAATGTATTCAGGACTGTTAAAGGTACAGACCTTCTAGGAATTAAAGTTTGGTTCACTCAGCAAACATGGAACCATTAATAGTTCAGGTACTAGAATATATATATATATATACACACACACACACACACACACATACAGTATAGAAAAATTCACAAAAAAAAGATTAAGTTGGTTTAACAGAGTTTACTCCAGAAAATTCTTCCTTGAGCAAAATTACTGGTGTAGTCCTATTAAAAGTATTCACATTCATATACTATATGTTTAATCATTCTTAGACTCAGAAAATCCAGACCTAAGTATTCCCTGAATCAAAATTGTATGCATAACTTTCTATACTCTTTGCCAAGACACTTTTGGACCCTGTAGTGCAGCCGAATACCAGAAGTTAAATCTGTTTCCTTTAACCAATACCATGCCATCTGTGTCATACCCTGCCCCCACCACATACACACACACACACACACACATCCATGCACAAACATGCTTCTACATGAGGTCCCTTCAAGTTCTGCTGGCCACAAAGATCAATCTCTATGAAATACAAGGAAGAAAAAAGTCCTAATTAGGATGAAAAATTTATTGACATGCTCCCAAATGAATTCATGCCAAGAAAATCTTTATCCCATCACTAATTTCCAGTGTATGGAAATGGCTTTCTCAGGGGTATTGAAGGAAACCTTGGGACTGTGACAGCAAGTGGCTACAATGAGACTTCTCAGCCTTTCTCCCTCAAAGCTGTATCTCCCACAGAGTGTATGACCAAGTATGTGGATTTGTCATCCATGTTTTTTCCCCAAGCACAGACAGGATTGAAATAGCCTTACCATCAATAGATAGGCAGACATTCCAGCACACTTGAACTACACATATTGAATACCTACTATATGCCTTACACACATTATTTAATCCTTAAAATAAGTTTGAGAGGTAGCGATTATTATTTACACATTATCCTAAGCCTTGTGAGACTCAGAGGTATTAAGTTTCCCAAAGTAACATAGTTATCTTAAAATATCCCATGAAAAAATTATCACTGACATTATATATGTGACAGAAGTAAAATAACTTAGCCAACAAAATAGAAATAGGAAGGGGATGAAATAGAATTAGAATGTAATTTGATTATTCCATTTAATAATCAAATTAATGAAATTGAAATGAATGAAATTTGTTCAAAAATGAACAAATTTATATGTTTAGTAAGGCAGATTAGAGGTGAGACAAATACAGGTCTAATTATTGGGGAACACTATAAACTGAGATTATGAAGAGGATATCTCTTGGTAAATGTCATATTACACTTGAAAATATGTGGGTCACCTTCAAACACCTTTTGATATTGCCTTTTAACATCATTCCACAGTGATAAAAGAACAGACTCTGTATGACTTCAATACCTCTAGGCAGTCAAATTCTTGCACCTTGTTTTATGTGCTTGGATACGTTCCAGTATCTCCTAGTTTACAGTCTATGGGAACTTGTATAGAATTTGCATCCTACTGTTGTGCGAAAATTATATAAATCTTAATTATGTTGAACTGATTCACAGTGCTTTTCAGGTCTACTATATCCTTCTACTTTTCTGTATAATCATTTTATCAATTTTTGAGAGTTTGATATTGAAACTCCAACTAAAAATCCTAGTTTATCTACTTAAAAAAATTGTAATATATAGTGGAACTGTAGGTAACCTTGTTCTGTATTTTCCAAGTCTCCTGTAAATGTGTTGTCATACTTTCATAACTTAAAAAAATAAACATTAAAAAAAGAGTACATTTGGAGACAAAATGATTTAGGGTGACAACCCATCCTTTCCACTTATAGTACCATGTATGACCTTGGACACATGAATTCATCTCTTTGTGCCTTGGTTTCCTCACCTGTAAATGATAATAATAAAATCTACTTCAAAAGTTTTAAGTGTGAAAGATATAAAGCCTGTACTGTGTTTGGTACATACTAATTACTTCATAGAAATAGCAGTTACTACTACCATTATAAACTTGCACAATTAACTTCATCCACAGAGGATCTCTGATGGGATGCGATGCAGTATTAGTTATCTTTAAAGAATGGGGTATGGAGGTCAAGTGCACAAAACAAAGGGGACCCAGGTGAGGAACCACAGGAGTTCCTGAATGGCCAGGGACTACAGTGACATATCCGAGACCCTTGAAATGAAAGTAAGTGGAACAGTCATTGTGGTAGGAAGTAGAAAAGAATTTTAACATTTAATAGGCACTTATTCAATGCTTAGAACTATGATAGCTTTCTTACATTCTTTACCTTTTTTTAATCTGGAATCAGGAGACCCAAATTTTTCTTCTAATTTCCATTAGAGTCCAAGATAATATCAAATCCTGTTCTTTTTTTCTGTTTTGTTTGTTTTTTTGTTTTTTAAATTTTTATTTTATTTTTAAACTTTACATAATTGTATTAGTTTTGCCAAATATCAAAATGAATCCATCACAGGTATACATGTGCTCCCCATCCTGAACCCTCCTCCCTCCTCCCTCCCCATACCATCCCTCTGGGTCGTCCCAGTGCACTAGCCCCAAGCATTCAGTATTGTGCATTGAACCTGGACTGGCATCTCTTTCCCTTTGAAATTTCTCTGAGATTCCTTGCCTCCTGTCATTCCTCTCATTCCTCCTGCCATCTCCCTGAATCAAGAACTCATCCTCTTACACTCAGATGCCTGAACTGGCATAAAAACACTGCACTCTCTGTTCTCCACTTCAATTTACCCAAGTTCCTTAGATCAGTGTAGAAAGCAATAAGCCTTTGTGTAAAGACAGGACTGTGCTTTTTCTGTTTGTTTTGTTTTTCCCAGCTGTATTGAGGTATAACTGACATATAACATTGCATAAGTTTAAGCTTTACAACATATGGTTCAATCCACTTACGTATTGCTAAATGATCACCACCACAGCATTTGTGAGCACTGACATCACATCACTAACTACCACTTCTTTTTTATGGTACAAAGATCTACTCTCTTAGCAACTTACAGGTATATATTATAGCATTAATTATAACACCATGCTGTATATTAAAAGCCCAGAACTTACTTAGAAAGTGGAAGTTTGTATTTGCTCTTTGACCAATACCTCCCCATTTTCACGGCAACCCGCTCCAATGTTCTTGCCTGGAAAATCCCACAGACAGAGGAGGCTGGCGGGCTACAGTCCATGGGGTCGCAAAGAGTCGGACATGACTGAACGACTAACACTGTCACTTCTTTTCTTTCCCCATTTTCCCCACAGCCCAGGTTCTTGTTACCATTATCCTACTGTTTCTATGAATTTGTTTTTTTTTTTTTAGATTCCACTTATAAGTGAGATAGTATCTATCGTATTTGTTGATCACTGATTGACTTACTTCACTAAGCAGTATGTGACAACATCCATGCTGTCACAAATGCAAGATTTCCTCCTTTCTCATGGCTAAAAACAGTCACATATGCTCCTGAGCATGTTTAGAGCTTCTTTGCTTGCTATAGTCCTGTGGGACTCCTAAATAAATCCTCATGGGCTATCAGAGCCAGGCGATCCAGGGATCCATCCCTCAGGCAACAGCCAGAAGAGCCAGAGTGCCAGAAGTAAATACAAGCTCCTCCCAGGGAGATACTAGTTACTTAAAGCAGGCTAAAGGGGGAGAGCACAAGGAGGGACGGCAGCAAGCCCCTAGATACTCACTAAATTAGAAGGCTGGCCCCTTGGATAGCAGCTTTTAAAGTAAGCAAGTAAACACTAACCAGAGAAGAACTGGGAGATGGGCTTTTTTTGCCTACTCCTGAGCTGAGCCTAAAAAGTGCTTGAACTCCCATGAATAACAGCTCTTTTGTTTACTATAGTCCTCTGGGTCTCGGGGATGCAAGCTCCAGATGCAAGCTCCACTGGTTTCAGAACTAGGTGTTTTGGGGGTCCATCCCTTGGGTGGGAGCCTTAGAAGTTGGAGCTCTATATGTGAGGTCCTAACCCTTCACTCCTCAGGGAGAAGCTAGAGTTGGGGTTCCCTCTCAATTGAATGACATTGTGCCAGAGGTGGGGCTTACAGCTAGAGTATGTCTTAGTACTTCTGATCCACTTCAATGTGTGCATTTTTTCACTCCCCAATATATAGGAGCCACTCAGGTTCTGGATGTCTTTTGGAGGAAATGACATGAACTATTCATTCAGTGTGTACCCGGGAGGAGGGCAGTTCAGGAGCCACTAGCCATCTCTAAAGACTGCCTGTTTTCCTTTTTAAATTGAGATATAATTCACATACGAAGTAGGAAATGGCAACCCATTCCAGTACTCTTGCGTGAAAAATCCCATGGACAGAGGAGACTAGCAGGCTACAGTCCGTGGGGTCACAAAGAGTCGGACAGGACTGACTGACCAATGATAATGACAATTCACATATCATAAAATTTGATCTTTTGGTGTGTACAAAGTAGTGGTTTTTAGCGTATTCTTGTCACCACTATCTACTTCCAGAACATTTTCATTAGCCCAGAAAGAAACTCTGTATCCATGAGCAGAAAGGATTTCTTATCCTTTCTTCCTCCAGTCCCTGGCAATCTACTTTCCTATCTCTCTGGATTTGCCTATTCTGGACATTTCATACAGATGGAATCATACATGTTTTATATGTCTACTTATTCCACTTAGTGTAATGTTTTCAAGGTTTATCCATGTTTCAGCTTGTATTAGCACTTCATTCCCTTGTATGGCTGATGAATATTACATTGTATAGATATAGATATATATCCCACTTTATCTTATATAACTGATTCTGCAGCTACTCCTGCCCACATTGGTTCTTCCCTTCTCTAAACCTTTCTGAGCTTATAATCAAACAATACATTGGGACTTTATTCACTGGCTGCTTCACCTTAACTCCTTTGTTTCCTTGAGTTCAGGGACCACAACTTATAGCTTCTCTGCCTCCCTCCACCATCTATAGTTGAACTGAACATATAAATGAAGCGGGTTTTAGCTTATAATGTGTACAATCAGACACCTATTCTGTGTATACTTTTGGTTAAATCATTTAACCTCTCTGAAGCAGTGGATCAGAAAAGCGAGACTCATGGATGAAATCATAAAGCATATTTATAGTTTCTCCTATTTTCCCATTAAACTTATGCAATGTGGGAAGTTTTTTGCCATTGGACAGAAACTCAGGCAGTCCCATGACATTTATGCTCACTCTTTGGTAATTAAAAAAAAATTCTATAGTCACTTTAAATGTCAACATTGTGTCAGTTCAGTAATTAAATCTCATCTATATAATAAAATTAGCTTCTACCAAAGTTTCTAACCCCTTCACTGTTGGAGTACAGAAAGGAGAAATGGAGAGTTTAGTAAAGTTTCTCCTTAACTAAAACTCTCACTAGACTAGAAGACCTAGAGGAGGCTGGAAGGAATAAAAAAAAATATTTCTCCCCAAATCTTTCCCAATCTCCAGCTATATAGTACTCATAATCATAACTTCTGATGTAGGATAGTCATCTAAGTGGTTCTCAGGCATGGTGTTCAAATAACTCACTTTTCAAATGCATCATTTTAACATCCTTTACATACACATTATTCTGGAACTTGTTTTCTCATCTGTGGAATGATTGTAATAAAATTTACTTGTATATGAATTAAGTGAAGTTGTTTAGTCATGTCCAACTCTTTGCAACCCCATGGACTGTAGCCTGCTAGGCTCCTCTGTCCATGGGATTTTCCAGGCAACTATACTGGAGTGGGTTGCCATTCCCTTCTCCAGGGGATCTTCCCAACCTAGGGATCAAACCTGGGTCTCCCACACTACAGGCAAGACTCTTTACCATCTGAGCTACCAGGGAAGACAGTGTATATGTATTTCTTATATATGTATATTATATTACATATGTGTATATTACATCAAATATAATATGTATATTCATATATGTATATGTGTATTGTATGTATGTGTATATTATGTATATGTATATTACATCAAATGTCATATTGTATACCTCAAATATATACAAATTTTATTTGTCAATTATACCTTAATAAAGGTGGGGAGAAATCTATTTTGTATGATTTTTGTGATACACAAGTGACATAGGGATTGTGTGGTCTGGTCTCCTGCATTCAAGCATGTCCAAGGTGTATTTTTTATCATTTCTGTAATCAAGGTCCAACTATCCACCTCCTCAGTAGGCTGCTTCAGTAACTCCACCACTCTTGCATTTAAAATGTTTTTGCTTAAACTAGTTAGGCAGGGATTTTGAAAGTGCATTTCCTAGAAAGGGGCTTCGGTGACAGCTCAGTTGGTAAAGAATCCACCTGCAATGGAGGAGACCTCGGTTTGATTCCTGGATTGGGAAGATCCCCTGGAGACAGGAAAGGCCACACACTCCAGTATTCTGGCCTGGAGAATTCCATGGACTGTATAGTCCATGGGGGTCACAAAGAGTTGGACACCACTGAGCGACTTTCACTTTCACTTTCCTAGAAAGTGTCTGATAGGTTGTTGCTGCTGCTGCTAAGTCACTTCAGTCGTGTCCGACTCTGTGTGACCCCATAGATGGCAGCCCACTAGGCTCCTCTGTCCCTGGGATTCTCTAAGCAAGAATACTGGAGTGGGTTGCCATTTCCTTCTCCAATGCATGAAAGTGAAAGTGAAGTCGCTCAGTCGTGTCTGACTCTTCACGACCCCATGGACTGCAGCCTACCAGGCTCCTCCGTCCATGGGATTTTCCAGGCAAGAGTACTGGAGTGGGGTGCCATTGCTTTCTCTGCTGATAGGTTGTTATGCACACTTAATTAGAATTTCATGAATGCATAGGATGATGTGAAGGATATTATTCCTAATCTCCTACTTCAAATTATGATGTTGAAAGTAATCTTATTGTTTATTGACTGACTTTATAATAAGTAATTCAAGATGAATTTATAAAATAAATTTGTAATAATAAAAATATCACTATTTTGTGTTTATTTTTGTTCCACAAAAAAAATTTTTTTTTTAAAAGGGTACGATACTGTTCCCTCATGGTCTTGAGACTATGAAATCTATTATCACTAAACAAGTATTAATTATTTTAGGTGAAATATTAACCTGTTGTAAAGTGAATGTGAAAGTCACTCAGTCATGTCCGACACTTTGTGACTCCATGGACAATACAGTCCATGGAATTCTCCAGGCCAGAATACTGGAGTGGGTAGCTGTTCCCGTTTCCAGGGGATCTTCCCAACCCAGGGATCAAACGCAGGTCTCCTGCATTGCAGGCGAGTTCTTTATGAGCTGAGCCACCAGGGAAGCCCAAGAATACTAGAGTAGGTAGCCTATCTGTTCTCCAGGAAATCTTCCTAAACTAGGACTCAAAGTGAGGTCTCCAGCATTGCAGGCAGATTCTTTACCAGCTGAGCTATCAGGGAACCTCAACCTGTTGTAGCATGACTCTAAATACTCATTTTTCCTTTGGAATGAGAGCTATTATACTAGGTAGCTTCATAAGGACTAGCAAATGCTACCCAGTTCTACCTCCTTTACACTTGGAGAAACTGGAGCACAGAAGGTGAAGTGATTGTTCAAGGTCATAAAATCAGTAACAAAGAGGAAATTGGAATCCCAAACCCTTGACTTCTATTCCAGTGGTACTTCTATCATTTTCCAATTTGACAACAAATGAGAAGTACTTGACACAGGCACTTCACAGACCGTAGCTTTCTTCTGTGTTAATTTTTACAGAGGTAGAATTTAAGAAAAAATTATTCAAACTTTGCCTTGTTTTGAATTTCCTCCAGGGCTTGCTAATTAGATAACATGCAAAGTGTGTAATTCTAACTGAGAAAATATCAACCAAACAGGGGTGTGCTGGTCAGTGTTGAACAGTGCAGTTCCCAGTGGATAGGAGTTCTGATTAACAGTGGTGGTTGCTTATCTTCATGGTATAAATACTCCCACCATGACCAATTTCAAGCTACCAACATGATGCCAAGCAGGTGGCAAAACTCCTTGAAAATTTTAAAAATCAGTTTCAAGAGCTGATGACAAGTGAGATTTAGAGCACCACTGGAGCCAACATTTTTTTTCTCCAGAGCGGAAGCTGACTTGAACATTTACTTGTTAGAATTCAGGAGGTTTCATTGGTAAAATAAGCTGAAGTGTTTTAAGAACAGCTATATAGTTAATATGGATAATTATCATGAAATTAGAATATTATATCTAAAATGCAAGGAAAAAGTAGCTTTCTCTCGCAATTTCCCCTAACTAGATACAAGAGAAAGTATTCAATCTTCATACACACAATTCTCTGGAAAGAAGTAATATTTGAGAGAGGACAGAAATCAAGTGTAAGCATCGTTCTATGAGATCCACATTAAAGCAATCAACTGTACCTATTTCATTTTGTCACCTTATATTCCGCTTATAAAACACAATAGAATGGCTATGTCTATACAAAGTCTGAAAGTTTCTCTCTGCCTTGTAAAGATCAAAGAAAACTGAGGGTAGATTTAAAGCAGCTTGTGAAACGTGGTTATGGCAAAGTACAGGAGTACTAAATTGTTAGACCTCTATGTAAGAAGAGAACCATATAATTTGGTAGAACTTTTTCAGATATAATCGAACCTTACTTTTTACAGCTGACATATTACTAAAATGATGTGTGTATGTTACACTGTGAAAAGTCAAGTCATATTTTAGATTCAAGGCTCTATTTTTTCCTTTCTTGCTCTTAAGACATCCTTGAAAATCTAATAAAAACTCTGAACTCTTTCACAGAAAATACATATAACTGCATACATAGAAAATTTTGCATAAAATATTAACTCAACCATTGGCTTCTAGACTCACATGAAGAACCTATATTTTCAGTATAAAGGAAATCTGGTTATTCAATGACAACCTAAGACTATTACTTAAGAAAGGTGAGAGGATTAACGGGAAAAGAAAACAACATATTAATTTATATTTTCCTTAAATTAATCTTTTATTTATGGAGCTGAAAGACAAAGTCACAGACATAAGGAGATAAGGGATTTAAGGGTCAAATACCAAAATGAAAGTCAAGTTCTTCATTTTGCAAATGAGGAAACGGAGGCGCTGAACACTGAAGCAACTAGAATGGTCTCCATGATTGGAGGCTTTAGGCCATTGTGTGAGAGAGACAGCCCTGGGTGTCAGGAGCCCCGAATTTCAATTAGGTCCTGACATTTATGACCTACAGTGTACTGGGCATATTGTTTAGCTTATTTATAATACAAAGCTGTTCAAAGAATTAAATAAGGTACTTATCAAAATAGTGAATATTAAAATATCATATAACAAGGTAAAAGTTTCATAATTATGCTACGGAATAGGAGAATATACTGATATCTAAAAATCACATATCTGATAAGTGGTTAACATCCAAAATATGTAAAGGCTGCATACAACTCAATAATAAAGTTATAAACAATTAAACTTGGGAGGAGACCTGAATAGACATTGTCCCAAAGAAAATAAGAGAGATGGTCAACAGGTACACAAAGAATACTCAACATCACTAATCAGAAAATGCAAATCAAAACCACAATGAGATATCACCTCACATCTTTTAGAATGGCTACTATCAAAAAGACAAGAAATAACAAGTTCTGAGAAGGATGGAGAGAAAAGAGAATACCACTGTTGGCAGGAATGTAAATTGTTGCAGCCCTTATAGAAAGTATGGACACTGCTCAAGAATTAAAAATAAAACTACCACGTGTTCTGGTAATTCCACTTCTGGGAATTTATCTAAAGGAAACAAAAACACTAACTTGAAAAGATATCTGCACCCCCATATCCACTGCAGCATTATTTACAATAGCCAAGATATGGAAATAACCTAAATGTCCATCAATGGATGAATAAAGAAAATGAGGGAGAGATATTATTCATATATTTAGAGAGAGAGATACATAAAATATCATTCAGCCTAAAAACAAAAGAAATCCTGTCATTTTCAAAAACATTTGAAGCCATTATGCTAAATGAAGTAAGTCAGAGAAAAACAAATATCATACAATCTCCCTTCTATGTGGAGTGTAACAAATAAACAAACTGAACTCATAAATACAGAGACAGATTGGCGTTTGCTGGAGTAGGGGTGGAGACTAGGCAAAATGGATGGGGGTGGTCAAAAGGTACCCAATCCTGGGGGGCAATTACAGCATGATGACTATAGTTAATAAACTGCATTGTATTCATATATCGGAAGGCGGCTAAGAGAGCAGATCTTAAAAATTCTCACAACTAGAAAACAAATTTCTAACTATGCATGGTGATGGGTATTAACTAGACATTGCGGTAACAATTTTACAACTTACATATAATGAATAATTATGCTGTATGCCTGAAACTACTATAATTTTATATATCAATTTATGTTTAACCAAAACAATAAAACATCAGTAATATCCAGTGTTGGCAATACAGTCATGGGTACAATTTCTTAGGAGGGCTATTTCTACTAAAATCTTGACTTCCTTTCTGGTTACCTATCCTGAAAAACTACTCACATATTGATTTAAGATACCCGATCAAGGTTATTTATTGCAGCATTGTTTGTAAGAGTGAAAAATCAGATATAGCCAAAATGTTATTTTTCTAAGAAAAATTGCTCAAATAAATTAAGGTACACCCATATACAATGATGCACAGCTTTTAAAAAGAATGAGGTAAAATTATTTTTAAAAAGATTTTAAATGACAGATGAGCCATATTTTTTGTGCATATGAATCTTATTAGACTCAGGCCTAGCAAACATCTGAGATTAAAGTCTTCTATAAAGAAAAAACGTGCAAAGGTGCTGGGATTAGTGGTCATAGAAGGACATCTGTTACAAAGCAGGATAATAAAAAGAACACTAGATTAGGAGTTAAAGGATCTAGGTTCAAGTTCTTAATCTGCTATTAACTAATAAAACTGGCAAATCACTTCAGATCTCTAGGTCTCCTTGGTCATGTTATAACATATATTATTTTTTAAACTGGAATATAATTGCTTTATAATGTTGTATGAGGAGCAGAGGTTCTTAAATATTTGCAGAGATGTCTCAACCAGACCCCTCAAGAACACAATGAAAACTTAACATGTGTGTGCTATTGTTTAGTCGCTAAATCCAATCCGAATCATGAGATTCCCCAGGTAAGAATGCTGGAGTGGGTTGTGATTTCCTTCTCCAGAGGATCTTCCTGCATTGGCAGACAGATTCTTTGTCACTGAGCCACCAAGGAAGCCTGTAACACGTGTATAACCTTTGGCAAGTTGCTTAACCCTTCCGAGCAACAGTTAGTTAATTCATCTGTGAAATGTGAATAATGCTATATTCCTCAAGTTTGTTGTGAGACTCAGATGGGATAATGAATAAAGCATTACCATAGGGTAGGTGTGCAATAAAAGCAGTTCTTCATAATGACAGTGTTCAGGTACTTTCAGGGAATCTGTACCCTTTCACAAGGTTCTGAATAAACATTTGAAGGCCCAGTGGAAAGGAAATACTCCTTCTGGAACTTTTGTTGGAAAGATCAAACTATAAACTTCTATAAGTCTGTCTGCAGTTTTTACTAAGTCAATATCTAGAGCTGTGCTGTCCAAAATAGTAGCCACTAGTCACATGTGGCTATTAAACACTTGAAATGTGGTTAGTGTGGCTGGGGAGCTTTACTGAACTGTACTGTAAGTACAAAACAGATACTGGGTTTTAAGGACCTAATAAAACAAAAAAGAATATAAATGCCTCACTATCACTGGTACTGATTAGGAATGCATGTTTTAGTCACTTCCTAGGCATGAAACACTATCACTAAAGAGCAGGTCTTCAGCAATCTGATTTTTCCTGTGTTTTTCTTTTTCAAAATTAGTAACTTTTGTCAAAGTAATGGTATACAAAATGTTAAATAGCTAATATCTACTTTATACACTTGAACCCAAATTACAGACATAAATTAGATCAAGAGTTAAAAGTAATAATAATCCTCCAAGTCCAAGGTAAACAGCTCAATCACTGCAATTAACTGTTATCAAATAAAGTCATTTTCTCTCTCAATTCAGAGCTATTCCTAGGTATAGCTCTAACCTACTTTCTGCTTCCCTCTGTCCTCTCATGCTTATCAGAATGTAGATATTAATTGCCCACCATTTTAACAGAGCATTCTTTTATTAAATTGATTTGTGATTAAAAGATGGAAAACTATTTTAAAATTTTTGCTTTAAAAACATGACATGCATTTATAATGCATTAAAATGATTAAAATAAAAAATACTGACTATGCCAAATATCAACAATGTGGAACAACTGTAACTCTCATACATGGCTTCTGGGAGTGTAAACTGGTACAGTCATTTTGGAGAATTACTTGGCAGTTTCTTGTAAGTTAAGTATACATCTATCCTATTGTTGTTCAGTAGCTAAGTCATATCTGACTCTTTGCAATCCCATGAACTGCAGCACACCAGGCTTCCCTGTCCTTCACTGTCTCCAGGAGTTTGCTCAAATTCTTGTCAGTTGAATCAAGGATGCTATCTAACCATCTCATCCTCTGCCACCCCCTTATCCCTTTGCCTTCAATCTTTCCCAGCATCAGGGTCTTTCCCAATGAGTCAGCACTTTGCATCAGATGGACAAAGTACTGCTGTTTCAGCATCAGTCCTTCCGGTAAACATTCAGGGTTAATTTCTTTTAGGATTGACTGGTTTGATCTCTTTCTAGTCCAAGGGACCCTCAACAGTCTTCTCCAGCATCACAATTCAAAAGCATCTATCCCACAACTCAGGAATTCCATGTCTTGGTAGTCACCAAAGAGAACTGAAAACTCAGGTGTATGTAAAGTGAAGTGAAGTGAAGTGAAGTGAAGTCACTCAGTTGTGTCTGACTCTTTGCGACCCCATGGACTGTAGCCTACCAGGCTCCATCCATGAGATTTTCCAGGCAAGAATATTGGAGTGGGTTGCCATTTCCTTCTCCAGAGGATCTTCCCGACCCAGGGATCGAACTTGGGTCTCCTGCATTGCAGGCAGATGCTTTACTGCCTGAGCCACCAGGGAACCAGGTGTATGTAAAGACTTGTACAAAAATGTTCATAGTAGCTTTATTCATAGTAACCAAAATTTGCAAATAGCTTAACAACAGATAAATGAACAAATTGTTTTATATTAACACAATGTAATATTACTCAGCAATAAAGAGGAATAAAATACTAATGCATGTAAAAACATCAATGAACTAAAGGCACCATGTTGAGCAAAAGAAGTCTAACACAAATGCACAGATTCTATATGATTCCATTCACATGAATTTCTAAAAGAGGCACAACTAATCAGCTGTGACAAATGAGTCTGAGGGTTATAGGTGAGGTGACTGGATGGAGGGGACAGACAACTTTCTAAAGTGATAAAAGTTTTGGAGAGTGGTTTTGAGTGTATACAAATAACAAAGTTTGTTGAACCAAGTGTTTAAGAAAAACGTATTTTACTGTAGGTAAACTATGACTCAGCTATTATTTGACTTAGTTTTATGAATATTAGTTCAAGTTTTATAAATATTAGTTCTAAAAACCTCCCTCTCTTGTAATAGATCTACTTTTTAACAACTACCAAAGGCGTCTCTTATGTAGATGGCTCATTGACCTCTCTATGGAAAGCACTATCTATGAGGGATTAAAACTTGTCCTTCCCCTAATATGATACTTTCCATAAAATAATAAAAACAAAAAAATAAAATAGAGCTTTTACCATGACTCTAGGAAGCTGCACATACAATGAGGCACAAGTAAGTAGAAACAGTAAGCCACTCATTACATGGCTACCCTGTAGGTCCCAAACCTGGGCGCACCTCACAATCAAACAGGCTACGTAAGAAAATATATCCCATATTGTACCAATAATGCAGAATCTTTCTGTGGTGAGCCCTGAAATCTGTACTGCTAAAAGTTCACCCAAGGGATTCAAATGAGCAGCCTAATTTAGGAAAGGCTGATCCAGATAGTATTAGCTAAGAAAGAAATCAAAGTGTGGTTTAGTCATCTGTTCAACTATGTATTTTCTTTGTAGCAGAGAGATATAGGCCTAATCTTTTTATTCTCAATTTTGGAAAACATAATGCCAAATATTTGCATTCCTCTTATTCAATAACCAGTAGGGGCAATGGTTTATAGTGGAAAGACCTAAGAATTTTAAACCAGGTAGACCTGAGTTGGAATTTTAGTTCTGCCCACTTCAAACCAAGTGACATCAGGAAAATCATTTATCTACTTTGAGACTCAAATTCCATTTTGGCTAAAATGGAGTTTTTGATGTTGCTTTGACTTAATGATAGTGAAAGCAGCAAGTACATGGAATATAAACAGTAAATGTTTATTTCATCCCAATAAATGTTGAGGAGATATTTTCAGGCTTCATAAAATAAAATGGGAAACCAGCTGATTTCATAAATGGATAGATTTATATTTTGGGCTTCCCCAGTGGCTCAGTCTGCTGACAGTGCAAGAGAAGCAGGAGATGTGAGTTTGATCCCTGGGTGGGGAATACTGAAATGGCAACACATTCCAGTATTCTTGCCTGGAAAAATCCCATGGGTAAAGGACCCTGGTGGGCTACAAAGGAGTCGGACATGACTGAGCACACATGCACCGCACTAGATTTATACTCTACTCCTTCTTAAACATCGGAAAGTTCTAGTCTTTTATTATTATTATTAAAGTTCAATAGCATCACATTTATTCTTGGTCATGTTATAACATTTATAATTTTTTAATTGGAATATAATTGCTTTATAATGTCGTGTTTCTGCTGTACAAAAATGTGAATCAGCTATAAGTATACATATATACCCTCCCTCCCACCCCAGCAGCCCCACCCCTCTTGGCAACAGAACAGCCTCCACTGGCTCTCTATCTCACACGTTCACCTATGTAATTTCAACTTCTTTTTGGCAGTTGTTTTTCACAGTTACAGTTATCATAGTTCTAGTGGGATAATTCTTTATCTTGTCATTGACTGGACATTTCGTCAAACACATTTCACTGTTGAGACAACTTGTCAGTGCTACTCAGTTGACTGTCTCATCAGCAATACAGTGTATAGTAATTAAATTTTTATCAGGACAACATCTCATCCCTATTGCTCATGCATAAGTAATGTCTCATATGCCAAACATCAACCACACACGTATTGTGCTAATGAGCATAGAAAATAAAGTTTATACTCTCAGATGTCTTCTCCGACCATACAAACAATTGCATTATTTTTCTAAGTATAGGGCTAGCCAAAGGTGTAACTATGAAGCAGAAGCCCCACCTCCTGGCCTACCTAAGGATCTTTCTAGGTACCAAAGCTATTCAAATCACATTCAGCATATTCCCTCTAAAATATTAACAATTTTTAAAAACATTTGGGAATTCTATTCATCTTTTAAGCTCTAGCTCAAGCAACAACCCTTCCACTGCAGAGTTTTACTCCCGTTGTAACACTTGAAGTACTCATTAATGGATTGGCTTTCCCATTATCCCGAGTTTCTTGAGGCAAAATTCAATCCCTTTCATTAATTACAGTTTTCTCAGTGATTAGCACCATGCTTGGCACACAAATGTATTAAATTTAACTGATAATTGAATCCATTTAAATTAGATTTATACTGATCAATTATACATTCTGAAAGAGCATTTGCACTCATATAAACAATCCAAGTTTATACTCCACACATGCATATGTTGGACTTAAATGAAGGAGATATTTATAAGTAGGGTGAAAAGTACAACTTTCCTATCACTACTCAAGTCATGAAAGTGGAAGTGAAAATGTTAGTCACTCAGTTGTGTCTGACTCTTGGCTACCCTGTGGAATGTAGCCCACCAGGCTCCTCTGCCCATGGGGTTCTCCAGGCAAGAATATTGGAGTGGGTAGTCGTTCCCTTCTCCAGGGGATCTTCCTGACTGAGGGATTAAACCTGGGTCTCCTGAACTGCAGGTGGATCTTTACCATCTGAGCCACCTGAGAAGCCCATATCAAACTATAAATGAACTGTTTCACCCACTCATCTATCCTTCCATCCTAAGCTTTATACCTAGCCTCCAGCCAAACTAATGCCTCTGCCTGATTACTCTTCCATGTCCTCTGCCTCTGGCAAATGGCTTCTTATTAAACCCTATATCAAAAATCACCTCCTCCAAGATGCCCTCTCTGATTTCCTCAGACATTTACTATCTTCTCTGAGTTTCCACAGTACTCTGTTTATACTAATACTACTAGAGGGCAATGGCACCCCACTCCAGTACTCTTGCCTGGAAAATCCCATGGATGGAGGAGCCTGGTGGGCTGCAGTCCATGGGGTCGCACAGAGTCGGACCCGACTGAAGTGACTTAGCAGCAGGAGCAAAGGTGCATAGCTACAAGTAATGAAGTGTCTACTGTGGGTAGGCCTTGTAATTAGACAGTTTTTTAAAAATGTACTTACTTTTATTCTTGCAACAACCATATAAAATAAGACTTTCGTTTCATTTTTGAGAAAAGCAGAGGTTCAAAGGAATTCAGTAACCTACCTAAGGTCACACAGTAGTAATCTATAACACAAGAATTCAAACTATACACTCTTGACTCCAAAGCTCATATCTTCACTGTATGGCACAGCTCCTGAATAAATAAACAAACGACTGACTATACGTGACCTTGGCAGAGGATAGCATATTCTCATGAGCACACAAGTAACTAAGATAAATAAATTTCATATTTCACCTTCCTTTTCACATATACTGTTTGATACATTCGCGTGCCATCAAGATGCCTATGCTAACAAGCATGTGGCAGAGAACACATCACAATTTGAATGTAATTTCCTTGGAATCATGACAAAGACCACCTACTGCAAGTGAGCATTTTAGAATATGGTTTCCCAATTCGAAATCCCAGTGTCAAGCCAGCTTCATCATATATTATTTCCATTTAACCCCATACTGATCACATTTTCCTGGGTTATCAGTCCTAGTGGTCCCCACAGGGCGATGACATACATAAAATATCTGCTGAGCCAGGTTAAATGAATTTCACTTAAGAGACTAATATTATTAACATTATATGATGATTTGCAATTATCAGTCAAATAAGATCAGTTACCAGAGGATGAGGGAGGTCTTAATAAGAGGTGAACCACAAAACCAGCACACTTTCCACTCAGTGAGTTTATAACCTAAATGGGCAATTGTCAGCAAGGGAGGAATAGAAGGGCTCTCCAGGGAGAGGTGAGAAAAAGGAATCAGCCAATTGCTCTAGTCCTTAATGAAAAAGGCTGATGTGAAAAACAAGCTCATCTGCACACGCTCATCTATCCTCCCACGATATGCACTTAACCTCTCTGCAAGCACACTGGGTCAACCCACAGGAGGAGAGGCCGCTGTGGTGCAGAGTTCTAATGCAGGCCCCAGTCTCAGGTCTGCCACAAACGGATTCTGGGACCTTGGTCTCTCTTTTTCTCATCAAGCTCCTGTTTCTTAACCAGTAAACTTAAAAGATCATACTTCTTCAGTCAAAGATCCTTCCAATTCTAACACGCAATACTTTATCACTGGATACAAGTACCTACCCTGTAGTTCAATTTCCCCCACTCTCTGTTTCTAAACTGACATTACTTTTGGCAACCTGCCCCAGCATTGAGCCTTCCTGTACCAGGCAAAGCTGCTGCTACACAAAGGCACAAAAATCTAGGGAGCAGAGTCAGAAACGACTGAATAACTCTCACACACACACACACACCACACACACAGCACTGATCCTTCATGTACCAGGCAAAGCTGCTGCTACACGAAGTCATGAAAACTAGGGAGCAAAGTCAGAAATGACAGAACAACACACACACACACACACACACATACACACACACACACACACACACACACACACACACACACACAGCACTGATCCTTCCGGTACCAGGAAAAGCTGTTGGTACAAGAAGGCATGGAAAACTAGGGAGCAGAACTATTTCTACAATTTTGATTCAATGTCCCCGGGGCTTCTCTTTGCCTATGGCACAAAGAAACACGCCCTCTTACCTGAAATTCATTTATATGATCTAGAAGCTCTTCAGAATCTGGCTTTCCAATACCTCTCTGATTTCATCTCCTATTTCCCCTCACTGACTCCCGTCTTCATTCACCCAGACCTCCTGACTGTTCTTCTATCATACAAGATAGACTCCCACCTCAAAGTTGTGGGGTTTTTTCTTCCTGTACGTGGAATATCCCTCTATTTCACAGCTGCCTAGTCTGCTCTCTCACTTTTATCAGATCTTTATTAAAAACTCACTTTCTTAATAAGGCCTGCCCTACCACTCTCTCCATCCACTCAACATTTCATATCCCCCATCCCGACTGTACTCTCTCTCCTCAGCATTGATCACTATCTAATTGATTACGTTGCTAATTGCCTGTCTTCCCCGGTAGGATTTAAATCCAGTAAGGGAAGAGGATTTGGAGCCTCTTTAGTTCCTTTCAGTATCCCCAGTGCCTCGAAGAGTGTCCGGGACAGAACTGCACCCAATAAATATTTGTTGAATGGATAAATACAATCCCTTCCGCCATCTCTCACTCTAATCCAGACACACTGATCTTCTCCTTCCTTATTCATGAAATCCAAGGACACTCCTCAGCACCTTTCTTTTTGTACTTCCTTATGCCTGGAAACACCTTAAAAACATGTCCACATGGTTCTTCTTATCTTTTTACCCAGATTTACATCCATGTGTTATCCTGTCCTAAAGGCCTTCTCAGTTCAAACAATCTAAAATGGCAACATTATTCTTCATACATTTTCTTACTCTGTTTTTCCTTCACAACTGTAATGGTTGTACAAGCGAGCCACTCACATCTCCTTCAAGCGAAGTTTCCAGGACAGCAAACTGACTGGTACCTCCAGCTGTCTGATCCTACTGTGTGATGTCTGAAGCCATGCTTCCCCTGGGCTGTTCCCAGCCAATAACTGAGCAGAACGATACTAACGGCCGATTCCTAAGGGGCTCAGAAATCCTGTAGCCGGCAACTTTAGTTCAGAGGCTCTCCACTGACCTTGCTGAAACTTTCTTAGAACTGCACTGTACTCTCTGATTCTTCCTCCCCAAACCTCCTAACTTCCCCCTTTGCTTTCACAGTTTTCAGACCTGCATCATTACCTGAAGGTTTTCCCTGTCCATTCCTATTCCCTCCCCTTATTCCTCACAGGTTGCTATTCGTTGTTCAGTCGCTGAGTGGTGTCTGATTCTTTGCAACCCCATGGACTGCAGCACACCAAGGTAAGATTCCCTGTCCTTCACTATCTCCCAGAGTTTGCTCAAACTCATGTCCATTGAGTCGGTGATGCCATCCAAGCATCTCATTCTCTATCACTCCCTTCTCCTCCTGCCCTCAATCTTTCCCAGCATCAAGGTCTTCACAGGTATTTCCCCCACAAATTCTCTTACACCATTTAATCCTATCTTAGTATGTATTTTTTTCTTGTAGCACCTGAACTAACACAATAAAACTTATAACATGATTTATATCTAGATCATATAAAGTGATGCTTGCAAAGCATCGTTTAAAAATAACTTTTAATGAGAAATATCACTGGCCTTCCCAGGTGGCAGTAGTGGTAAAGAATCTGCCTGTCAATGCAAGAGACGTAAGGGACGCGGGCTTGATCCCTGAGTCGGGAAGATCCCCTGGAGTAGGAAATGACAACCCATTCCAGTATTGCCTGGAAAATTCCATGGACAGAGGAGCCTGGTGGGATACAGTCCATGGGGCTGCAAAGAGTTGGACACAACTGAACACACATAATATTGCCTTCTATTAATTTACTTTATTCATGAAAGAAAATACTGAGAGTCTACTTTCCTTTAGGCACTATGCTAAATACTCAGTAAATCAAGGATCTAGAAAACAAGATAAACATCTGAATAAGTAATTTAAATAAACTATGCCAAGGCATTATTAAAAGTATTCACAATGTATGGTTCACGAATAACACTGCATAAACATGTAAAATTTTATATCATATACATATTTATGATAAAGCATTGTGAATATCCCATGAATTATACAAAGGGTAGTTCAACTTCAATAAACAAGGCTTCCTGACTTTGCCCTCAAGATCAATTTCTTCAGGTATACAAAGGAAAGTGAAGACTATTTCTTACTGTACAGTAGTACATGGCTCAATATTACACTGATAAACTAGGCAAAAGTGAAAATGAATGTTTTTTGAAAGGCTATGGCTCTAAGCCCTAGGAAAACAATGTGTGAATCAGTGATATTATTAAACTTTTCTAGCTCAATTCTGTAAAAATAGTCCACCTCAGATTCTGTCTACTCTATGCACACTTGTCTGATTCCCTCAAGACTAAGCTAGGCCCTTGGGTCCAGTTTGCTTTGTTTTGTTTTTTTGCTCAGGGATTGAACCTGTGCCCACTGCAGTGGAAGTGTGGAGTCTTAACCACTGGACTCCAGGGGAAGTCCCAGGCCCTTGTTTTATATGCTGTCAAAGCACCCTGTACTTTTCCTTCTTAGAATTTACCAAAAGTCTAATTAGTCATTTGTGAATGGTCTCATTAGTAGACAATAAGTTCCATGAGAGAACCACATCTGTTATACTGGCTACTGTATCTCCAGCACCTGACGAGAATACGGTTTCAAACAGTATTTCTCAAATGGTTTACATGGAAGAATGGATGAATAAATTTAAAATGAATGAAGCAAAATATTTTCCCTCATATACTCAACTGTTAAATTATCTCCCATATCTGGATTTTCATAGCATTTTAAATATAGTTCTTACACTCCTTCTGTCCATGTATCCACTCATGATGTAGGTGAAAGCTTTTCAAAGTAATGAAGAGTGGTACATGTTAACAGACAAGTATGAAACCCTTTGGACTCAGTTGCTCCTGAGATCAGTGACTCAGTAATCCCAGATGTTAACTGAGCTCGGATTTAGACACAACAAAAAATGATCCTCTTATTTCCATCCTGGCAGACTGGTCACCTCTCCTGTTTCTTCTAATCACTCTGGCTGGGCTTCTTTTCTCTCTAGCTCTGGGTAAGCCCAGACTGCAGCAGTCATTGCTTGAGAAGCCTGCCTTCTGTTCAAGAGACAGATGAGTTAAACTCCTTTTAATGAAAGTTGTCTTATATCTCTTCTTCCCCCTTTTTTTTCCCCTTAACCCTGTCCTACCAGGCACTTCTGTCTCCAGAGAGCCCCTTAAAATCCCTTTTGTCCATTCAGTCATCCAACTTCTATCCATTTTATGCTACATTCTTCTACATTATAACATGTCACACAGATTCTATCTTGAATTGCAGTTATGAATGACCATGTTTGGGGCTTCCCAGGTGACTTAAACCATAAAGAAATCTGCCCACAGAGCAGGAGACCCCAGTGATCACTGGATTGGAAAGATCCCTTGGATAAGTGTATGGCAACCCATTCTAATATTATTGCCTGGAGAATCCCATGGACAGAGGATCCTGGCAGGCCACAGTCCATGGGTTTGCAAAGAGTTGGACACAACTGAGAAACTAACACACACACACACAATGACCATGTTTAGCTCTCTAGCTGAGCTCTAAGTATCCCAAAAAGCATGTTTTGGGATACAAGACTTAAAAAGAGTGCCTTGCACAAAGTAGGGAATCAGGTATTTTTATTTACTAGTGGATATATCTAGTTCAGGTTCCAGATAATCCCCCACTTATTTCAATATAACCAAATCCATTCTAAAAAGGAGCAGTTGGCCTGATTCTGTCTGCTTCCCCAGCCTCTCCTCTAACTTTGAGCTGTCCTCTCCCACTGCAGCATGGTGCTCATTGCCAGCTGATGCCGTGGTCTGACTCAGGAGGGAAACAGGAATATCTGGAGAAGTGCCTGCATAATGGATCAGGGAGGTGCAACTTCAAGCAGTTGAAAGAAAAGAGATAAGGCTATGAGAAACCCCAAAATACAGCTGCTACAAGTGATACCAGTTGCTGGAGTGAGTCCCTGGAAGATAGGTTAACGGGGCCTGAGATGACAGGAGGGTGATTTTCATGCACAGGTGAAGAGCATGGTTTTAAGAAGAAGATTAAAAATTCTTCAAACAAGCCTCTTTTAAGCAAGGACAAAAAGAAAACATAAAATTATTATATTAAATTTCTACTATATCAACCCCTATAAGTTAGCAATCACCATCCATACTACTACCAACTTATATGAAACAGAAAAGTGAACAGAAAGAAGATGGGGAAGATGAATGTGGTTAAAGGGATGGAGAAGGGAATGAAGAAATGTTAGGAAAAGGGAAGGGGAGTTGATTTTAGTTTATAAAGTTTCGAGTGTGCATTTACGTTTTTGCAAACATTCATTTTCTGTCATACACACACGCGCGCGCACAGACACACACACACACTTTACAAGAAGCTATGAATGCAAAAGCACCATAAAAAGAGAATGGACTTTGAGTCAGAAGCGTTGCCTGGGTCTGAGTCCCATTTCTCTCTCTCATCACAACTGATCTGCTGATCACTGAGGACAGACTGTACTGACTTACAGGAAAATAACCACTAATGCCAGGAAGAGTGTAGAGCACAAACAAATCTGTGGTTGAGTAAATCAATCTAACCTGAAAATCTGCCACAATCAGGCCTTCAGAAGTTACAAAACACACTGCTCTGCATTTCTGCATCGGCTCTCAAAAATTTCAAAGCACTCTCCACATCTATTATCTCTTTATTTTCCTGCACTACGAGCCTTTTGGACTGGACATCTAAGACACTGAGAAGTTAAATGTCACTTAAGTCACACAACTAATTGATGACTGCTATTTCTATTTAATAGGAGGGAGGGACACTGGATCAAATAAAAGACTTTCTCACCAGACTACCTCAATTGTCCCTTTGTGCCTTCAAGGTCTGAAATTAGCAAGTAACCTGCCAGAATAAGGTGAAAATTGCTCACTGCCCCCTTAAAAAAGGTAAGCTTGGCTTTAATTATGTAAAGTTCATATCTGTGAACTTCCTTCCTTATTTCTTTGTTGTCTGGATATTTACTACTGTTTTATGTGACCTCACAAGCAAGGAGTAAATAAAGGGGAAAGAAAAAAATGTAGATAAATATCAAAATATTAGGACTTGGCACAATGATTCCAAAAGGTCTCTCAGAGTGGAGTATTTATATATCTTCAGATGCCCTGGAAGGAGTTTAGCTTCCTGCCCATGAAAGGATCCTCAGAGCAGAAGCTTATTTGCATAAGGAAGAGTAGGATAAAGGTAGAGTTTGGGAGGGGAGACAATATATACTGCCTTTGCCCTCAGTTCGTATTTCCTTGGCCCAAGTCGAGTCCAACCACCAACAACAAAAGAGGATATAAGCTCTGCATCCCAGGAGCTCTTTCTGGAAATTCATCGTCCCATCAGAGCTTAGCTGCAGGACTGTGCTAAAATCTATGGCAAAACAAGAAAGGTAGCTCTGCCCATGAGGCTCACTTCCATGTCCTTTGGGACCCCATAAAGGCTGAAAGTGGAGATTTCCCTCTGCCTAGTCTCCAGCATCTGCCCCCTCCGTCCACTCCCACCACTGCCTCTCTGGTTCAACTCCTTCTGAGCTCTGACCTTGCCTACCAGGGCAGTCTCATGGTTTTTCCTATTTCCTCTGGTCTCAATCTCTCAAATCCATTTTTTCACATATTTCAGAATTCACATCCCTAAAGTAAATAGCTCTTCCCTACCACACCTTGCAAAATCATTCCAAAATTCCTCCACAACATAAAAAATAAGGTCAAACTTCTCCCCTGCCCATCTCACCCTGCATCTCCCTGCCAAATTATACTCTACTATGGTTTATCAAACTCACCAACCTGACTCCTATTTTGTCACCTAGCACCAGTCTCACACTTTTTCTTAAGCCTAGAATGACCCTCCCCAATTAATTACTTCCTCTCTTTGTGACATCTGTTTCTTCTCCCACCTGAAATTTCACTTTGATTTAAAAAATTTCCTGTGTTAGGGAACTCTGCCCAATCCTCTGTAATAACCTAAATGGGAAAATAATTGGAAAAAGAATAGATACATGTATATGTATAACTGAATCACTTTGCTGTACACCTGAAACCAACACAACATTGCTAATCAACTATATTCCAATACAAAATTTAAAAAAATTTTTTTTTAATTCCCTATGCTAGTCTTTAGGACTTCTTAACCACAGGCAACAAGACTTGGCTCAGCATGTTGGAGATTCCCATAGAAGTACCTTTAAACTTTTGCCGAATATATCTTTACAAATATGGAAGCTTGCTTTGTTTTCTTTTTTGAACACAACTAAGAAATACTCTATAATAAATATTCAGCTACTAATAGATTTGTGGCTAAGGTTTTTCAATTCCCCTTGTCTAATTGTTCTGAGTGATAAATTTCTTATCGTATATAGACAGGTTTATGGGTAAGATAAACTGCACTATAATATTTTTGCAATGAGAACTTATCCAAATCAGATCTAGCCCCAAATACCAATTCTGTATGTATTTCTGTTCTGAAAGACCTATCACAGTGACCTATTTTCACAGCACAGACTGAGTTAAGAATGTGATTGCTTTTTCAAAGAACTAAAATAAAAATTCCAAGAATGGTATTAGGAGCAATGAATAAATCAAACACGATTTTCTGTAAACACAGATTTATAACACCAGCCTGCTGAAACATTTGAGTATTTTTAGAATGTTTTTTTTTTTTTTGGGGGGGGGGCATGTTTGATGTTAAGTCTATTGTGTACATACAAAACTCATGAACGAATTCAGTCTTTATAATGGTAATATGGGTGCTTAAGTATTGTTTACTGATGAAACCAAATTTAAAATATAAATGTTTGTTGAATCCTATAAAAATCTTTTTCTCAAATAATTTCATTTCATTCATTCAACAACTATATATGATGAATACATTCTATGAGCCAAAGACATAAAATATAAACAGAAACAAAACACAATGCCTATCCTTTAGGGAGCCTAGAGTCAGGTGAAGGAGAAGAACAATTAAACAGATTATGATATAAAAATAATTTGGAAGTTAAGAAAAGTAGAAATAAATAAGCAGTTACAATGCAATTTTTTTAATGAGAAAGACAGCAGGATAACACAAGAGCATATAACCAGCTAGTCTTGGTCACTTCAGACTTTACATTTTTATTAGTTTTTAGCAACAGCAGAAAATAAATCGTAAGTCATAGAAATAATAATGTAGATGACCTGAAAGGATTCAACAGTCTTAAAATCCAACAGTGCAACTACAAAAATGTTTAATGTCACTAATTTATCTTTCTTGTTGTTGTTCATTTACTCATGTCTCCAACAAAGGATTTTGAGCAGAAATTTTGTGCCAGGTTTGTGGGAAGTTATGAGAAAGTCAGCGGGAAGTTATTCAGCTTCCCTGTCTCAAGTTATTTAAAATCTTGTAGGACTTCAGGTTGATTTTCATGGCACTAGAATATTTGGAAAATAATGACAAAGTACACTGATTTAGGTGCTTGCCTGAATAGAAATGTACATCATCGCATCTTAGAATTGGTTGCCTAGCTGAGAAGCCCCCACTGTGGTTGAAGTATCTTATAATAATTCACATTTGTATACTGCTTATTGGAGAAGGCAATGGCACCTCACTCCAGTACTCTTGCCTGGAAAATCTCATGGACGGAGGAGCCTGGTGGGCTGCAGTCCATGGGGTGGCTAAGAGTCAGACACGACTGAGTGACTTTTCACTTTCATGCACTGGAGAAGGAAATGGCAGCCCACTCCAGTGGGCTGGAGAATCTTCTTGCCTGGAGAATCCCAGGGACAGAGGAGCCTGGTAGGAGGCCGTCTATGGGGTCGCACAGAGTCGGACAAGACTGAAGCGACTTAGCAGCAGCAGCAGCAGCATACTGCTTATTAAGAGTTGAAAACTCTTAAAAAAGAGTTGAAAGAATTTTTGAATACTTTATTTCATTTTATCCTACAATAACTCTGTGATATTAGTGAAACAAATACTAACTTTCAAAGGAGACTAAGACTTCAGAAGATAAAATTATAAGGTTCAAAAAGAAACATGACTGTGACATGAGCTCAGACTCAAGACAGAAATCCAATGCATGTTTTACTCCCACACTGTCTCTTAAATATCATGTCTTTAAAACAGGTATCTCTCAGATTCTATTACCCAGCATCTCACACCAACACACACACACACACAAACTGAATCACGTACACTGGCTAAAAGTTGTAATTCTGAATTACAAGCTTTTACAAAGGATCCTACCTTAAAACATCCTTTTCTCACCATTATCCAGAACCAATCCAACTAAGCACCAGAATCAAGATAACCCTAGAATCCTACATTGCTCTAAACTATTAGTTTATTTCCAGAAGAGTTTCCTACCCTATTCTAGTTAGAACTCTCTTTAGGTATCACTGAATAATTACATCATACTCCCACTGAAACATACTCCATGCAACCACTCCATCACAAGCAACTACAGCAGAAATCAACTTCAGGCACGTCCTAAGTTACACCACACTCTCTTCTGCTTCTGTCCCTTTGTATGTGTTTTTCTCTGTCTACAAAAGCTATTCTATTTTCTGTCTTACAGAATAAGATTATTCTATAATCTTATTCAAAATTACCCCTTTAGAAGAGTCTTTTCTTACGCTCCCTTTCCCCAGGCTAGATTAATTATATGCTCGTTTTCTGTGCTGTTTGATTCACTCTCCTATAGCACTTTCATTACAACAATTTCCATTTATTCTTGGTCTCAGACACTCAACTATGAGCTCCTTGAGGACAGGGAGAAAACTGGGTCATTTATCATCGCTTATTAGCACAAGGTCTAATGCTCAACAATGTTTGCACAATGAATTAAGGACTGAATGAATGTACCCTATTTCTACGTGTATTAGTTTCCTTGGGCTGCAATAACAAATTACCACAGAATTGTTGGTTGAGAACAGCAGAAATTTATTTTCTCATAGTTCTGGATGTTAGAAGCCCACAGCCAGGGTGTCAGCAGGGTTATGCTCTCTTTAAAGGTTTTAGTGAAGGATCCTACCTTGCCTTTCTTTAGTTGCTGGTAGTTATTGGCAATCCTTGGTATTCTGTGACTTGTAGATATATCACTCTAATCTCTGCCTCTGTTTATCACATGGCATTCTCCCTGTGCTGTTGTTTAGCAGCTAAGTGGTGTCCAGTACCCCATGGACTGTAGCCTGCCAGCCTCCGTTATCCATGAGATTTCCCAGACGAGAATACTGGAATGGATTGTATTTCCTTCTCCAGGGGCTCTTTCTGACCCAGGGATCAAACCCACGTCTCCCGCATTGGCAGGCAGATTCTTTACTGCTGGGCCACCAGGGAAGCCCCTGTGCATCTGCGTCCAAATTTCTCTCTTCTTATAAAGACATCAGCCTATATTCTTCAGTTGCTAAGCTGTGTCCAAGTCTTTGTGATCCCATAGACTACAGCATGTCAGGCTTCCCTGTCCTTCACTATCTCCTGGAGTTTGCTTAAACTCATGTTCATTGAGTCAGTGATGCCATCCAACCATCTCATCCTCTGTTTCCCCCTTCTCTTCCTGCCCTCAATCTTTCCCAGCACCAAGGTCTTTTCTAATGGGTCAGCTCTTTGTATCAGGTTGCCAAAGTATTGGAGCTTCAGTATTAGTTCTTCCAATGAATACTCAGGGTTGATTTCCATTAGGACTGACTGGTTTGATCTTGTAGGACAAGGGACTCTCAAGAGTCTTCTCCAGCACAATTCAAAATTATCCATTCTTCAGCACTACAGCCTTCTTTATGGTCCAACTCTCACATCTGTACATGACTGGAAAAATGACAGCTTGGACTACACAGACTTTTTCAGCAAAGTGATGTCTCTGCTTTATAATATGTTGTCTAGGTTGGCCACAGCTTTTCTTTCAAGGAGCAAGTGTCTTTTGGAAGTGTCTTCTCTTCCGAGGAGCAAGTGTTTTTTTTTTGACTGCCATGGCTGCAGTCACCATCTGCAGTTGATTTGGAACCCAACAAAAATAAACTCTGTCACTGTTTCCACTTTTTCCGCATCTAGGGACCACCCTAATCCAGTATAACTTCATCTTAACTACATTTGCAAAGACCCAATTTCCAAATAAGATTACATTCACAGTTCTTGATGGACATGAATTTTGGATGAGTGGTATTTAACCTAGTCTATTACATTACAACTGGAGAGAGAAATTTTTTTTCTGAATTCTGCATTTGGAGCACAGAACCTAAGTAACCTGCGCAACCACATTTGATCTGACATGTAGGTCAAAGACTTATTTATGAACCAGGAATTTCCCACAGGAAACTACAATTGTTTCTTTTTTAATCTTAACTTGGAAAGCTCATTCATGCATTCATGAAATATTTACTGAGTGCTTATGACATGCCAGGCACCATTCTAAGGGTTAGGGATATAACAGTAAACAAAGCAAAAAAAAGTCCCTGCTGTTATGAAGGTGACACTGAAGAGGAAAGGGGAGACAGATAATAAACAAAGAAGTAAATTCTGCACATACTATCAAATTTTGGTCAGTGCAGTGGAGAAGTATCAAGCTGATAATGGGGATGGGAAAACTGAGTAGAGCTGGGGATACTGTAATATTAAAAGAGATGATTAAAGAAAGCTTCACCAAGGTGATATTGAAGCACCTGAAGGAGGGATGAGAGGTTAGCCATATGACTAATTGGAGGAATACAGTCTAGATAGTAGAAACACCGAAAGCCAAGGCTCAGGGAGAGGGGGGTGCTTGGGGTGTGAGAGATGCAGCAGGTGGCTGGGGTGACTAGTCCAGAAATAAGGGGAGAGCAGTAAAAAAGTGAAGGGATAATGGAGGAGACCAAAGAGATCAGCATGTTCTTCCTCTCTCCATTGTCAACTAAGTGGTTACTTCAGAACACGTTCCTGGTTTCTACAGAAGGAATATTTTGAGTTCTTAAGTTTCTCCAAACAAACAAACAAAAAAATTTGCTATGCTCAACAAATATAAAAATTCAAGCCTTTCTTAGTGTCCTTCAACTCTGCACCTTATCATTAGGAAAGCAGAAACAATGCATGTATCTGGACTATAATAAATTTTAGTTTTTAGACAAATCACACTTCTATCAATTAAAAAAATTATTTTGTAGGACAGTATATCAGTCTAGCTATGAGATTTGAATTATCTCAACTTGTTAAAATCACCATCAAATTCCTTTCTTCAAATAAAAATTTTATTTCGTGATTCTCTTCAGTCTTGTCTAAATGTTGAGGATACCATTAGGCTCTTATTTGGTGCCACTTAATGGAAGAATTTAAATAAAAAATGTTCTATTTAATAAAATGTCAAAATCGGCTTTAATGGTGACCTCAAGCTTACAAAGTCCTTTCCCATATTAACAAACTATTTTAAGAAAACAATGTTCTAAGTATATACATGTGTCATTTCATCCTTACCCTCTGAAATAAAAATTATGATCTCCATTTTGCAGATTTTAGTGATTTATTGAAGGTCATATCTAGTTGGAGAATAAGATTCAAACCTATTCGCGCCTGACCACAAAGCCTCTGCTCTGAAACTCTGGGCTCTTGTGCCTCCTTTCTAGTCTTATCCCATGAAATTCTTTGGCAACCCTGTGAATTATACGTTATATCCCAGCACTCATTTTCAAAGAGGTTAAATAATGTGTCCTAAGTCACACAGCTATTTACTGGTACATTCAACTCTTATTTATTCAACCAATACTTATGAAGACCCTACACTACTCAGCACTGGACACACCTAGTAAAGAGAATACCCACTCTTCTGGACCCCACAGTCTAAAGAGAGATATATTCACAATGGTAACTCACACTTATTAAGATCATAATAAGTACTATTCTAAACATTTTACTGGCATTATTTTATCTAATATTCATACCAGCCTTATGAGAAGTTTTTTTTTTTGGGGGGGGGGAAGTAAAATGAGCCCCAAAATAGTTAACTGGATCAATGTACAGATTGTAAAGGGGTGAAACTGGGCTTTGAACCCAGGAAATCTAACTTCAGAACCTGTGCTTTTGCAGCTATGCTATATTTCTCATAGAAATAGGGAGGGAAGAAAAGGGAGAGAGAGGGAATGAAGTGAAAGGGGGAGAGAGAGAGAAGGAGGAGGAGGGAGGCAAGGAAGAGTGGCAGTGAGAAAGGCAGGGAGATGTCATCATTTTAAGTTGTGATATGGATTCAATGTGCCAACTCCCGGAGTTCACCCAAACCCATGTCCACTGAGTTGGTGATGTCATCCAACCATCTCATCCTCTGTTGTCTCCTTCTTCTCCTGCCCTCCATCTTTCCCAGAATATCTTTACTGCTCTCTTTTTTTCCATCCAGCAGCTTGTGAGAACCCTGAACATAGCACCAGTGTGCAATCCAGAGTTCTCAATGCTAGAACCAACAAGCAACCATTCTAAGCCTAGAAACTAAACAAGAAGCAGTCAAAGAAGGCAAGAAAGACAGCACTGAGTGTGTCTAGCCAATCTGATAGCAGGAAAGGAGATTTGCTGGTAATTTAAACATACAATTTGCATTTAATTTCTACAAACTATAAACTATTCAGTTCAGTTCAGTTCAGTTGCTCAGTCGTGTCCGACTCTTTGCGATCCATGAATCGCAGCACGCCAGGCCTCCCTGTCCATCACCAACTCCCGGAGTTCACTCAGACTCATGTCCATTGAATCTGTGATGCCATCCAGCCATCTCATCCTCTGTCGGCTCCTTCTCCTCCTGCCCTCAATCCCTCCCAGCATCAGAGTCTTTTCCAATGAGTCAACTCTTCGCATGAGGTGGCCAAAGTACTGGAGTTTCAGCTTTAGCATCATTCCTTCCAAAGAAATCCCAGGGCTGATCTCCTTCAGAATGGACTGGTTGTATCTCCTGGCAGTTCAAGGGACTCTCAAGAGTCTTCTCCAACACCACAGTTCAAAAGCATCAATTCTTTGGCACTCAGCTTTCTTCACAGTCCAACTCTCACATCCATACATGACCACAGGAAAAACCATAGCCTTAACTAGACAGACCTTTGTTGGCAAAGTAATATCTCTGCTTTTCAATATGCTGTCTAGGTTCT
>NW_011494896.1:3122266-3127541 GCF_000754665.1 Bison bison bison | reverse complement strand
ATGCTGTCTAGGTTGGACATAACTTTCCTTCCAAGGAGTAAGCGTCTGTTAATTTCATGGCTGCAGTCACCATCTGCAGTGATTTTGGAGCCCCCAAAAATAAAGTCTGACACTGTTTCTCCTGTTTGCCCATCTATTTCCCATGAAGTGATGGGACCGGATGCCATGATCTTCGTTTTCTTAATGTTGAGCTTTAAGCCAAGTTTTTCACTCTCCTCTTTCACTTTCATCAAGAGGCTTTTTAGTTCCTCTTCACTTTCTGCCATAAGGGTGGTGTCATCTGCATATCTGAGGTTATTGATTAGAAGCAGCTAAAGGCTCTGGTTTTTCCTGTGGTCATGTATGGATGTGAGAGTTGGACTGTGAAGAAAGCTGAGGGCCGAAGAATTGATGCTTTTGAACTGTGGTGTTGGAGAACACTCTTGAGAGTCCCTTGGACTGCAAGAAGATCCAACCAGTCCATTCTGAAGGAGATCAGCCCTGGGATTTCTTTGGAAGGAATGATGCTAAAGCTGAAACTCCAGTACTTTGGCCACCTCATTCGAAGAGTTGACTCATTGGAAAAGACTCTGATGCTGAGAGGGATTGGGGGCAGGAGGAGAAGGAGCCGACAAAGGATGAGATGGCTGGATGGCATCACTGACTCAATGGACATGAGTCTGGGTGAACTCCGGGAGTTAGTGATGGACAGGGAGGCCTGGCATGCTGCAATTCATGGGGTCACAAAGAGTCGGACACGACTGAACGACTGAACTGAACTGAAAGAATTATTTATAATTTTTAAGGACATAGGGCTAAACAGCCATGCCATAAGAATTTTTAAGCTTGGAAAAGCAAGAAGCACCTAAATCAAGCTAGTCCTTTTCAGGAAGATGAGATGACCAGGAGAATGGCAGTTAATATAAGAATCTAGAATACAGAGAAGATTACACTCTTAGACTTTACCAAGTGATCTGGATCACTTCATGGTGACAATCAAAAAAATTTAGAAAGCAGTTGTGTTAGTTGCTCAGTCATGTCTGACTCTTTTGTAACCCCATGAACTGTAGCCCACCAGGCTTCTCTGTCCATGGAAAAATACTGGAATGGGTAGCCATTCCCTTCTCCAGGGAATCTTTACAAACTGTGGATCAAACCGGGTTTCCTGCATTTCAGGCAGATTCTTTACCATCTGAGCCACCAGTGAAGCCCCTTTCATAATACCAAGGTTCCACGTTAAGAGTGGAGTGGGGGTAGGAATTGAGAGAATTTTAACCAACTCTCAAGCCACACTAAATAAACATTCTAAGCAAAATGTCTTCTTACAATATAAACTCAAGGCAAACCACTTAGCTACCCTTCCAACCGTTTATTGTGCAGGAACTCTGAACAGGATCCTGAGACAGACTACTTTAGTCTGAAACTCAGTTCCTCTATTTAAAGAACGTGATCTTGGCAAATTACTGCATCTCTTCATGCTTCAGTTTCATTATTTTCAGAGTGGGAATAATAGCACTATCTATCTCTCAGTTTCATTGTGAGGAGCAAATAAAATTAATCTATGTAAAATACTTAGAATACTGCTTGACACATAGACAGTACTACATCAGTGTTTGAGACTATTAAACTCCTAAGAGTTTCTCCTCCTGTATGAAATGCTGGAGCCACAACTGCCTGAGGATACAACTGACAAAAGTCAGCTGTGGAATCTGAAGCAACAGGGGAGGGGAAGGAGAATAGCTCACATTCTTGGTAAGAGCTGGTTTCATGTTGCTTGTTAAGTGTACTTTACAATTGTTCAAAGACATAGCAATATTTATGTTTAAAACAAGCTAACAATGCCTCCTCCTGTTCTTGAGTCCTTATATGGGTATGTTTAGTTGCTCAGTTATGTCCAATCCTTTGCGACCCTTTGGACTGTAGCACACCAGGCTCCTCTGTCCATGGGATTTCTCAAACAAGAATACTAGTGTGGGTTGCCATATTCTCCTCCAGAGGATCTTCCCAACCCTCCTGTGTCTCCTGTGTCTCCTGCATTGCAATCAGATTCTTTCCCCACTGAGCCATCTTGAGTTCTTACCTCTGCCAGTTGGGTGTGGGGGAAACGTAAGGCTGATTGGGCTCTTTGTAGTACCTGCACTGATTAGATTTTCTCCAGGTAAAATCCTGTTATGGTCCATGCTGTTTAAACTTCATGAAGAAGAAAAACTGGGGTCAAATACTAGCAGGAAAGGTTGCTAGAAAATGTTTTCTGAAGGGTGACATAAAAGCTTTTATCAAACCCTTTAGGATAATATCATCCACTGAGAAAATGATTATCAATACATTTTTCTTTCAAGTACTCTCTCTAAACACAATTGTATTTGTCTGCTTGCTTATTTTACATGATTGTGCTAATCATAGATTAAACTCCCTTGTATCCTTCTCTTTTCACCTTTTTGTCATTTTAAAAATCTTTTTATTTTTCTTTATTCTCCAAGTTTTAAACAATGAACACATGGTTACTTTCATTAGAGAAGAGTGTCAATTAATTAAAACATAAAACCTCAAGTAGATTTATGTTAGGTGTCTGAAATACAAGTCTTAGTTTTTCTTCTGCCTGAATTAGGCTTTAAATTTACTGGAAAATTATTTCCTGCTCAAACTATAAAAGAAAAAAAGCAGGCAGGAGGGAAGAGAGGGGCTGTCACAGAATGATGGAGTGAGAAAAGAACAAGTTATTTACGGTCGCCAGCCTATTCTAGGCTTTCAGACCTGCCCAGCAATCCTTTTAGTTTTCTCTAGTCAGCCACTTCTCCACACCTGAAAGTGGCCATTATAAACCTTCATCATTCTCATTAGATCTTGTCGAAGCCCACTCTCCGCCAGTGACCTTCCTTCCTACTTCATTGACAAAATAGCAGTCATAAAGCTCCAAGTCCCTCCTTTTCCATCCCCCAGCTTCCATCCACACCTTGCCCATATCTTAAAATCTCAGCCCTCGGGGACCAGTCTATCCTAAAGGAAATCAGTCCTGAATATTCATTGGAAGGACTGATGCTGAAGCTGAAACTCCAGTACTTTGGCCACCTGATGACTCATTGGAAAAGACTGCGATGCTGGGAAAGATTGAAGGTGGGAGGAGAAGGGACGACAGAGGATGAGATGGTTGGACGGCATCACCAATGTGATGGACATGAGTTTGAGCAAGTTCCAGGAGTTGGTGATGGACAGGGAGGCCTGGTGTGCTGCAGTCCATGGGGTCATAAAGAGTCAGACACGCCTGAGCAGCTGGACTGAACTGACAGGACTTACCTCCTGGTATCAGCTTTTGTGCCTTTCCCGGGTTTTTAGTCTCTTCTCCACTGATTCCTTCCCTCCATGCTGCTGCTGCTAAGTCGCTTCAGTCGTGTCCGACTCTGTGTGACCCCAAAGACAGCAGCCCACCAGGCTCCCCCGTCCCTGGGGTTCTCCAAGCAAGAACACTGGAGTGGGTTGCCATTTCCTTCATACTGTCTGAGTTTTCCTTAGGCTACTGCTTTTCTTTCTTTTTCTTCTGTTTTTTTACAACCCAAAGCAGTTTCACACTGATTTGGGCCAGATATTATTTCGCTGCTAGCTTCCCAGGTGGCTCAGTGGTAAAGAAACTGACAATGCAGGAGACATAGGTTTGATTCCTCAGTAGTAAATGGCAACCCACCCCGGTATTCTTGCCTGGGAAATGCCATGGACAGAGGAGCCTGGAGGGCTACAGCCCAAGGGGTTGCAAAAGAATCAGATATAACTTAGTGACTAAACAACAACAACCCTAGACGTGGTCTCAAACATCCCTATAGCTTCTCAGCTTCCATCTGTCAATCTGATTCCCTTCTCTCTGTCTCAAATCACAACCCTCTTTGAGCTTCCAAACTGTTTTCCTAAGCATCTCCATCTGAATATCTCGTACTTCCCTACTCCTCAATGCAATTACCAACCAGTTACTCATTGTTGAAATCTCTGAGTCATCTCTGATTCATTCCTCATCTGCTTCATTCAGTAAAACATGAATTCCCATTATTTCAAATTCTGCTCTGAATATTCACTGTTCACTGTTAGTTTCGGTCCTCTCATCTGAAATAACTTCTTGGTAGTCAGCAGACCTTCCCTCAACTCATTTCTAATCCATTCTTCACATGTCTTCATTGTCATTCTAAAGCATCATGTCACTTACCTGCTTAAAAGTTTTCAACTGTAACCCATGGCTTAGAAAGAATTAAAATTCTTTACATAACACGTAAGTCCTTCTCATCCTGGTACTCATGTTTCACCAAATTCCTCTTCCTTCCTTTCTGTGATGTTCCTTAAGATATAGCACAACAAATGTGCTGTCTGCCTCCATGTCCTGTGCCTCTGCATGCGATTGCTTTTCTGTTTAAATTGACTTATCCACCAGGAATCCATCTGCCAATGCAGAGGACTCAAGCTCGATCCCTGGGTCGGGAAGGTCCCTGGGAGAGGCAAATGGCAACATACTCTAGTACTCCTGCCTGGGAAATTCCATGGACAGAGGTGCTTAATGGGCTACAGTCAATGGGGTTGCAAAACAGTCAGACATGACTTAGCAACTAAACAATAATCATCTTCACCTACCAAAGTGTTCTTTAAACCAACACTTCTCAAATTTTATTGTGCTTACAAGTAAGCTGAGGATCTTATTAAAATTAAATTCTGACTTCATCAGTGTGGCCTGGGGCCTGGGAACTGCATTTCTAACAAATTCTCGGGTAACAGCTGGGAACAGGTATTACTACTACTAGTCTATTGACCACCTTTTGAGTTGCAAGAACCAGGCCCATCTTAAATATGACCTCACCTGAAGGCTTTCTGTCTCCCTCCTGCCCTCGAGTGAGTCAGTCCTATCCCTTGGTGGCTGTCAGAACATTGTACGGATCTCTCTTACAGTTCTTTCATTTTGTGACATAAACGTCTGTTATGTTTCTTTATCTCCCACTAAACCACAACTCTTTGAAAGGCAGAGACCATCCCTGTTCATTCTCACATGCTAACCTCTAACAGCGACTGGCCTATAGTAGACATTGATTAAACATTTGTTAAATGAATTCATAAGTGAATAAATAAAAATAGAAATATTGTTGAAACTAAGTTGCAATGGATTCAAAAAAATCTTTGTTTTAGCTGTAATCAAACCACAAACATTTATGAAACACCTATAATTCTCATTCATTTTGTATCAAATTTTATAGCTCAGTGGCTGAAATTTAGTAAAACTACATAGCATATTTCTTAGACAGGTGGCTGGCTGGATGGCTGACTGGAT
>NW_011494896.1:3121637-3122038 GCF_000754665.1 Bison bison bison | reverse complement strand
GGATGGCTGAGTAGCTAGATGGCTGAATGGATGGATAAATGCCCCCAATAAAGGGAAGACTGTAAGAAAAGCCAGCATGTTGTCCATAATCATTCACAACAAATCAGCAAGAAGATGAAAAATATTTTTATGATAAAATAAGTGATTCACTAAAGTTTCTCTTTTTGAATATTGCAGGACAAAATACTGAGATACAGTAACACAATTTAGATAAATATGCCACAAATTCATAAGTGCAGAAAGAGGTGAATACACAGTTCAGTTCAGTTCAGTCACTCAGTCGTGTCTGACTCTTTGCAACCCCAAGAACTGCAGCACACCAGGCCTCCCTGTCCATCACCAACTCCCAGAGTTCACTCAGACTCACGTCCATTGAGTCAGTGATGCCATCCAGCCATCTC
>NW_011494896.1:3099857-3121537 GCF_000754665.1 Bison bison bison | reverse complement strand
CCAGAGCTGATTCAGAATGGACTGGTTGGATCTCCTTGCAGTCCAAGGGACTCTCAAGAGTCTTCTCCAACACCACAGTTCAAAAGCATCAATTCTTTGGTGCTCAGCCTTCTTCACAGTCCAACTCTCACATCCATACATGACCACAGGAAAAACCAGAGCCTTGACTAGACGGACCTTTGTTGGCAAAGTAATGTCTCTGCTTTTCAATATGCTAACTAGGAACTGGTAAAATACACTTGGGAGCATGATGTGTTGGGATGAGTGATTAAAGTAAATAAGAGTAACATGACGGAAAGAGAAGGCTTGTTCCTGAGTTCTGAAAATTCTTATCTTATGATTTGCAACTGTGAACACTTCGGAGGTTGCACCCTATCCTTGCTCTCCTAGTAATAAAAACTTATACAAAAGACTCTTCAGAGCTAAAACTGAGTTATCAACCAAAGACACTGCCTGTGATAGTTAAAAAAAACAAGGAGCTTATACATCAAAGTTACAAGTCTTTGGTGAGGCTTTTAACTCTTCTTAGTCAATAGTTTATTTAGACACCTTGGCTTCTTTCTCAAGCAGCTGAAAAAGACAGAACAGTGTCAGAGAGGAGCGTTGGAGTGGAAACAACACTAAGTGAAAACCATTCCCAATGTCCGCCTTATCACAGAAGCTTAAAGGCAAAACTAGAAACTCGAATAAGACAGGAATAGCATCTATTAAAGGAAGGTTGATGGGTCATTCTAGTGATAATCAATCAATTGAGACTATTACCAGAACTCCTAAAGTCAAGAGAAATAATAAGCTGTTACAAATAAGTTATAAACAAAGTTAATTATGCTTTAAGCAAAGATCACCTGCTTTTAATCTGAAGCTAAGTAAAAGAAATTTTAATGAAGAAAAAAGTTGTAGGTATTCCTGTCACAGGTTTAATGGATATGTGTTTTTGTTTTGTTTTTCCATTAACTGTAAAAATACGAAATGTTTACTTACCTCTTTAGTCACTCATAAGACATATGGCTATCTTAAAAAAAATATTTCAGTAGATGAATGTCAAAGATCTTTCTGAATAGCTCAAAGGATCACTAACAGGGCCCATACAAGGCATGGACATAAATCTACTTTGGGGGACAGGCCAATAAATCCGTAGGTGTTTTCTGTCTGCCTTGCAAAACCCTTTCTCAGCTACCTTAAGGGATAAGAAATTCAATCTGTACATTGCAGCCAGAGTGATACCAGAGAAAATGTCAGATAGTGTTACTCCTCTGCTCAAAACTCCCTCCAACGGCCTCTCAGTCCATGACGAGGCATCCACAATCTGGTGTGTGGCCCCCCGCCCCTCTGGCCTCCTCTGCTATGAGCCTGTGTCTGTTTCACTCCCTTCTGGCCACTCTCTTATCCTATCTGTCTCACAAAGTAGCCAGGTATACTGCCGATTTAGCTCCTTTGTACACGTTGCCTCTACTAGGATGATCTTCTCCCAGGCATCTGAAAGTACCACCTCACTTTCTCCAAGTCTGCAAAGATGACACCTTTACAGAGATGCCTTACTTTACCATACCTTCATGACATTTCCTAAATACCTAATTTTTTTCTATTGCATGTGTAACTTCCTGGCATGCTCCATATTTATTGATTGATATTCTGTTCCCTATCCCCTATACCCCAGGAGGCACTTTATTCATAGTTGTATCCTCAGGGTCTAGAGCAATGCCTAGTACTTTATAGGAGCTCAGTAAATATCTATTGGATGACTAACGGTGGTAAAGGGTTAAATACGATGAAGTCAACAGAAGGGACTTGTGAGGTCTGCTTTATAACTGAGCTGTTCCCTAAAGGAAGAACAGGGAGGTTGTCACATAGCAAAGGGGTTGAGGGAGGAGACACAGCATTTTACCTGAAAAAATTGCATGACAAGAATCAGAGAAGCAAATATGAAGGAATGTTTTTTAAATGTTTAAACCCAGTGGAGCAGGGAAATGGGTATTTTAAAATGCTTCTCATTTAAGATGACGGTTTTTCAGAGACTCATTTACCAAAGGTTCAAGACATCTGAGACATTTTAATTTCCCTTTGTCATCATGAAATTTACCTATCTCTAGTAATACTTCTTATATTTAAATCTCTTTTGATTTTTGCTTTATGTATCTTTGCTTCTTTGTTGTTAGGTGTCTAATATTTTATCATGTTTATCTTCTTTGTGAATTGCACCTTTTATCATTAAAAATAGTCATCTTTCTTTCATTTAAATTAATTTTAAAAAATAATAAATAAATCCATTGTGTCTGACATTAATATAGCCACTCAGCTTTTCCTTTTGGATGGATGTTTGCATGGTTTATCTTTTTCTCTCATATTCTTATTCTTATCCTATTAGCATATTTATATTTAAACTATTCTCATTAAAAAAAAGACATATATGGGTCTTGTTTATAAATCAAATTTGACAATCCCTGCCTTTAAATTATGGAGAAGGCAATGACAACCCACTCCAGTACTATTGCCTGGAGAAACCCGGGAATGGGGGAGCCTGGTGGGCTGCCGTCTATGGGGTCACAGAGTCAGACACAATTGAAGCAACTTAGCACCAGCAGCAGCCTTTAAATTATAGCTCTTAGCCTGTTTATACCTAATGTGATTACTGATATGGCTTGATTTAAGAATACCATTTGCTGTTTGTTTTCTATTTGTCTCATCTTTGTATTTTTGACTTCTCTTATTTGTGGTTTAAATAATATATATAAATAACATAAATAGTATTTTATTTTATCTCCTCTATTATCTATGTTCGGAGAAGGCAATGGCACCCCACTCCAGTACTCTTGCCTGGAAAATCCCATGGATGGAGGAGCCTGCTGGGCTGCAGTCCATGGGGTCGCTAGGAGTCGGACATGCCTGAGTGACTTCACTTTCACTTTTCACTTTCATGCATTGGAGAAGGAAATGGCAACCCACTCCAGTGTTCTTGCCTGGAGAATCCCAGGGACGGCAGAGCCTGGTGGGCTGCCGTCTAAGGGGTCGCACAGAGTCGGACACGACTGAAGCGACTTAGCAGCAGCAGCAGCATTAGCTATGTTACTATATCTTTTTGTATTTTTAGTTACTTTAGGGATCATAATATCCTTCCTTAAACTATCTGTGCTGTGCTAAGTCGCTTAAGTCATGTCTGACTCTTTGGGACACCATGAACCACAGTCCGCCAGGCTCCTTTGTCCGTGGGATTTTCCAGGCAAGAATACTGGAGTGGGTTGCCATGCCCTCCTCCAGGGGATCTTCCTGACCCAGGGATGCAACCCATGTCTCTTACGTCTCCTGCATTAGTAGGCGGGTTCTTTACCACTAGCGCCATAGTCTACTTCAAATTAATATTAAACTATCTCACAGATGAATGTAAAACCTTACAATAGTATACTTCCATTAACTCTCTTTCTGGCTTTTATGTTCTTGTTTTTTATACATTTTTCTGTTTTATGAATCAAAAACACATGATTATTATTTTTGCCTTAAAGAGTTAGTAGTCCTTTAAGAAATTAAGAACTGAGACAAAATGTTTTATATTTACCCACATTTTTACCATTTTGAGTCCTCTTCATTCACTTACGGATTCCTGAGCTTCTTCCTGGTGTCATTTTCTTTCATTCTGAACAAAGTACAGAGACACTCTGAGCTGTTCTCTACCAGGCCTCAGTAAATGTCACCCTGCATGACTTTGTGGTATTCTCATGCAGATTTTTGAAGTTCCTTCTCAAGGTAGTTCTCTCACTTCTAGTGTTTTACCCTGCAAATTCTATCCACTTCAGCAGAAATAAGCTCCAATATCACTTTTTTCTACTCTTTAAAATTGTTACTGTCTGCCAGGCAGAATGTTGGGATTTAGGTAAAACTCCTCTGTTTTTGGATTACTATCTTGTGTGGTCTGTCGCCTAGTGCACCAAAACGGCAGCTTTAAGCCTTTTGTCCAGTTTTACAATTGTTTCGTGTTTATGGCACAAAGGTAAACCTGATACTCATTATCTATCACCTATGAACAATATTTCTTTGATAGCTTATGTTTTCTTCAAAGTCTTGGAATGAAATTAGCCCATTTCAATTAATGGGAAATGTTCACAAAACAATCTAATTAGCAAAGTCAGTTATTATCAAACCATCGGTAAATCATATTTTCTTTTTCTCAAAAGTCTGAACTTATTTTTAATCCCAAACAAAGGGTTGGATTAAACAAATACACCAATCAAATACACCTTTCCAGGACAACAGTTTCACTCCTTCATTCAAAGAACATTGGCTAGGTAGGTAGGTAGGTACAGAGACAGATAAGCAGGCAGGCAGACAGAATTCAACATTTCCATGAATGTGTTATCTAAATACTAAATATCAATACCTTCGATTTTTCTTATGGATCCTTTCTTTACTTTTTTCTTATGATAGTAATTTACCTTTTACAATAGTAAAGGGATGGAAGTAGTGAAGCTATTAAACCAAAATTGACATCACTCTCACTGTCTCTATCTATAGTATATCTGAATTCAGAATATTGCAATATGTAAAAGTAATCTAACTACCTGGATTTTTCCATAACAGAAATGTGTTACAGACATGGAAATACAGGAAGTCCTATCACCCTATCACAGGCTTATGAGGCCTTAAATAATAGTACTTATCACAATTTCCAAAACTACTTTTATTTGGTGCCCCAGGTAATTTTATAGCTGAGCAATATAACATAAGTCGTCTCTAGGTGAAAAAAGTAAAACAGAAACTCCAGTCTGGAGATCCTGATTCTGCACAACATAAATTTCTTTATGCCAATGAGCTATATTTAATTCTACTTTGAATTTTTGTCTTTTCATACCTTTAATTCCTTTTTGTTGTAGTTGAGGAGCTTACCATTTTTTAAAATGGCATTCCGCTGATCATTCTCTTTGCTCTGATATGATGGGGAGGACTTCTTGGTACTATCTCATCATTCTTGTCCCTAGGTACAGTATGAGTTCTGGATATTTCTTATCATCAGGGGAACAAAAGAAACAGGAGAAAAACTAGACTATGCAGAGTGAGGTTTTGGAGTAAAACTGATCCTTCTCTCTTCTGAGATTTTATTAAATATCTTATCCTAAGATGGACTTTTCCTAATTTTAATGCTACATTTCATATGGTTTCCCTAGAATCCTTGACTTTCCACAAAGAGAGCCAGCCTAGTGTTTACTTTAACATTTCAGCAGTTTCTCTTCAGCAGCTATTTCCAGTAGCATTTGCTTATAACTTCCTTAATAATTAGGTTCTTACTGGAGATAGGGGTGACAGTGTAGGTAAGACTATACGTAAGGGGTTTGGATGTCGCCAGAGGCCAAACTCTGCAGCATATCTGTATTCCACTCTAAAACCTTTATTGCCCACCCTAGGCCATTAGTACCCCAAGACTGTTACCACAGAGTATCCCCTTTCCCTTTGTTTGGTGGTGGTGGGGTGGTGGGTGTGGATGTCAGTGCTGAATAGTTTTAACTGTTTGGGGCTTTAGCAATTAGTACTGGGAAAGGGAAAATCTGTGCTGTAGCTTCAATATGCTATCTTCATCTAAAGGCAACTTTTACTTGATTTTTGTAGTAATTCCGAAGACTATTAGCTTTGCCATTTTAAAATGCAGAAGATCAGTATGTCAATGAGAAGATTAAGGAACATTGTAAATTTTTCATTACTTAATATTAGTTGAGTTCCTACAACATGCCAAACACTTTGCTATATAATGAGGATATAGAAAGAAACAAGATAAGACATAGCCGCTGTCCTAAAAAGCTTACCCTCTAGTTGGAGAAACAGACACGTAAACACCAGTAAAATAAGCCTGATTCCCTTGTAGGTCAGTTGGTAAAGAATCTGCCTGCAATGCAGGAGACCTGGGTTCAATTCCTAGGTCAGGAAGATCCCTGGAGAAGGAAATGGCAAACCACTCCAGTATTCTTGCCTGGAGAATCCCCATGGACAGAAGACCCTGGTAGGCTACAGTCCATGGAGTCACAAGACATGGGACATGACTTAGCGACTAAACCACCACCACCACCAAAATAAATTCGGTGATAGAAGAAGGTATCAGTCAGTTCAGTCACTCAGTCATATCTGACTCTTTGCAACCCCATGGACTGCAGCAAGCCAGCCTCCCTGTCTATCACCAACTCCTGGAGCCCACTCAAAATCATGTCCATTGACTTGGTGATCCCATCCAACTATCTCATCCCTTGTCATGCCCTTCTCCTCCCACCTTCAAACTTTCCCAGCATCAGGATCTTATTGAAATGAGTCCGTTCATTGAACCAGGTGGCCAAACTTTTAGAGTTTTGGTGCCAGCATCAGTCCTTCCAATGAATATTGAGGACTGATTTCCTGTAGGATGGACTGGTTGGATCTTCTTGCAGTCCAAGGGACTCTCAAGAGTCTTCTCCAACACCACAGTTCAAAAGCATAAGTTCTTCAGTGCTCAGCTTTTTTTAATAGTCCAAATCTCACATACACACATGACTACTGGAAAAACCATAACTTTGACTAGATGGACCTTTGTTGGCAAAGTAATGTCTCTGCTTTTTAACATGCTGTCTAGATTGGTCATAGATTTTCTTCCAAGGAGCAAGTGTCTTTTAATTTCATGGCTGCAGTCACAATCTGCAGTGATTTTGGACCCCCCAAAAATAAAGTCTGTCACTGTTTTCACTGTTTCCCCATCTATTTGCCATGAAGTGATGGGACCAGATGCTATGATCTTAGTTTTCTGAATGTTAAGTTTTAAGCCAACTTTTTTCCTCTCCTCTTTCACTTTCATCAAGGGGCTCTTTAGTTCTTCTTTGCTTTCTGGCATTAGGGTGGTGTCATCTGCATATCTAAGGTTATTGATATTCCTCCCGGTAATCTTGATTCCAGCTTGTGCTTCATCCAGTCCAGCATTTCTCATAATGTACTCTGCATATAGGTTAAATATACAGGCTTGACGTACTCCTTTCCGGATTTGGAAACAGGCTGTTCTATGTCCAGTTCTAACTGTTGCATCTTGACCTGCATACAAATTTCTCAGGAGGCAGGTCAGGTGGTCTGGTATTCCCATCTCTTTAAGAATTTTCCACAGTTTGTTGTAATCCACACAGTCAAAGGCTTTGGCATAGTCAATAAATCAGAAGTAGATGTTTGTTCTGGAACTCTCTTGCTTTTTCAAGGATCCAGCGGATGTTGACAATTTGATCTCTGGTTCCTCTGCCTTTTCTAAAACCAGCTTGAACATGTGGAAGTTCACGGTTCATGTACTGTTGAAGTCTGGCTTGGGGAATTTTTAGTATTACTTTGCTAGTGTATGAGATGCGTGCAAGTGTGCAGTAGTTTGAGCATTCTTTGGCACTGCCTTTCTTTGGAATTGGAATGAAAACTGTCCTTTTCCAGTCCTGTGGCCACTGCTAAGTTTTCCAAATTTGCTGGCGTATTGAATACAGCACTTTCACAGCATCATCTTTTAGGGTTTGAAAGAGCTCAACTGGAATTCCATCACCTTCACTAAATTTGTTTGTAGTGATGCTTCCTCAGGCCCACTTGACTTCGCATTCCAGGATGTCTTCACACTCATTCTAGGTGAGTGATAACACCATCATGATTATCTGGGTCATGAAGATTTTTTTTGCATAGTTGTCATATTCTTGCCACCTCTTCTCAATATCTTCTGCTTCTGTTAGGTCCATACCATTTCTGTCCTTTATTGTGCCCATCTTTGCATGACAAGTTCCCTTGGTATCTCTAGTTTTCTTGAAGAGATCTCTAGTCTTTTCCATTCTATTATTTTCCTCCAGTTCTTTGCATTGGTTTCTGAGGAGGGCTTTCTTATCTGTCCTTAGAAGGAATACCTCATAACAAAGATGCCTTACATAATGTCAATGGGAGTTTTTCAAGTTAATAAAATACAAAGTCCAGTATTTAGGATATAGCAGATACTCAGAAAATGTTCATTCTCTACAATGAACTGAATGATTGTGTACTGCCAACATCACATACTGAAACTCTAATTCCCAGTGATGATATTTAGAAATTGGAACTTTGGGAGGTAACTAAGTCATGAGGGTAAAACACTTACAATGGAATTAGCACCTTTATAAGAAAAGGCAGGAGAAATCTTGCTTACTCTAATTTCCACCATATAACAAGACAAAGACTATCTATAACAAGGTAGAGGGTCTTCACCATGATCTTTGTCTCTACAGCCCCCAGAGCTGTGAGAAATAGTGTTCGTTGTTTACACATCTAGTTTGTGATATTCTGTTATAGCAACCCAAGCACCTTCCTGAACCTCAAAAACTTTTCAGAACACAATGGCATTCTGTATTACCTACTTCTAATGTTGTTGGAAAGAAGCCATTAGACAGTGTGCAAAGCAAGAATATTTATTATCTCTAAGTACAAGCAGATGAGAATGAAATTCTGAAATACAGACCCAGATCATGCAGGTTAAGGGCAGGATCTGCTTATACCAAGACACTGTAACTTGAGAGTTTAGAAATGTACCTGCTATCAGCAGGAGAGGAAACACTTAATGATGAGTCTTAAGTAAATAATTAAATGAGGCATCTGTGGTTACCAGACAGGGAAATAAAGATATTTTCTCCCATTCTTTCCCTGGCCATTAAAGTCTTAAGTCCATAGTTCTATCTACTAGATGATGGTCTCAGCTGAATGAAAACATAGTCATCATAAGACCTTGGGTTAAGATGTTCAGTCCAAAACCATCCCTTGGGGTTAGAAGTAATGTTTCAGATTCTCTTCCTTCTGGAAAAAATTTTTAAATCCATCAACAGTCACTGACAATACAACCCTTCTGGTTTTAATGGAATTCATTATCCTGCACTCTGTATTTGCATGGAGTCTTTTCATCAAGGGGACAAAAATCATTACAGGGACTAATTAACCTTCCCAATGTCCCTTTCAGAAAAGAAAATTACAATGTTACTATACATGCATCTACCTAACTACTGAATCAGTTTCACAAATATTAGGGAAGGCTAAAAACAGGTTCAGCTCAGTATTTTAATAAAAACAAACTTTCAAAAATTCTCAATTTCAATTTAAGCACTAGGCATGTAATAATGCAGATGCAATCATTTCTAAATCAATTTTGACCAGTATATTTAAGTAGAAATCAGAGATAAAGAGGAAAAATTATACTATTAGGTCATTCACTGAAAGCAATAATTTGTTTCAAAAGTGTGTTATCTTTTATGGCAATTAGAATTTTCAAGTGTTTTTAAATAGAATATAAAAAATGTTCTTGGTAAGATGATAGAAACACAGGTACACAGATTGTAGGCCTGTATGTTCTTCCATCCATCTTTTCATTCATTGATCTATCCATATATCCATGTTTTATGCATTCAACAACTCTTTAAAGTCAACAATCATAGTAACAAAAATCCAAAAGTGCAAGCAAAACTCATTTTTGTTTAAAATTGTTAAGGAAAATGTCAAAGACCAAATGAAACCTAATAAACAATTAGGGTTTTAATAGGGATAGATAAACATAGAAAGAATTACAGGTAGAAGGAAAAGTCTGGATCAAACTACATAAGAAAAGAGAATGTTCAGGAGAAGATCAATGAATATAAGTAAGCTAACAAAAACTTATGATCACTTATAACCATTTATAAGTGGAACAAATAAGAGAATTTGCAATAGGGAGAATTAAAGGATTGAAACAGGAAAGGCAGTTAAGATCTAGATTTTTGAAGGCTTTGAATGCCAATACAGATAACACAGAGATCATTTCATTGTTAATGATGAGCCACTAAAAACTGCTGAGCAGTAAAATAATCAAAGGATCTCTTCTGGAAGTCTAGTCCTGGGCAATATATAGAATATATTGTATGAGACATTGATTGAAAGCAGAAACACAAGTCAAGAGACTTCCTCAGTACAAAAAAGTCTATACATATATCAATTGCTGCTAAGTCGCTTCAGTCGTGTCCGACTCTGTGTGACTCCATAGACGGCAGCCCACCAGGCTGCCCCATCCCTGGGATTCTCCAGGCAAGAACACTGGAGTGGGTTGCCATTTCCTTCTCCAATGCATGAAAGTGAAAAGTGAAAGTGAAGTCACTCAGTCGTATCCGACTCTTAGCAACCCCATGGACTGCAGCCCACCAGGCTCCTCCATCCATGGGATTTTCCAGGCAAGAGTACTGGAGTGGGGTGCCATTGCCTTCTCCAATACATATATCAATTACTTATGTTTTTAACACTTGTGTACTGGAGAAGACTCTTGAGAGTCCTTTGGACAGCAAGGAGATCAAGCCAGTCAATCCTAAGGGATATCAACGCTAAATATTCATTGGATGGACTGATGCTGAAGCTCCAATACGTTGGCCACCTAATGTGACGACCTGACTCATTGGAAAAGACCCTGGGAAAGACTGAGGGCAGGAAGAGAACCTGGCAATAGATGATGAGATGTTTGGATGGCATCATCGACTCAGCGGACATAAGGCTAAGAACTTTATATGTATTGACTAATTTAATCCTTGAAACTAACTATAATGCAGATATTATTCACCCCAACTTTACAGATTAAGAAACTGAAACAGAGAATTCCACACCAGACTTGCTGGCTCCAAATCCAACATTCTAAAAATTAAAATAAAAAGAAAGCTTCTATTTGTTGAGTGTCAACTATATTAGTTTGTTACAGATTCCATAACAAAATATGAATGACTGGGAGGCTTAAACTACAGAAATTAATTTTCACACAGTTCTGGAGGCTGGAAGTTCAAGATCTAGGTGCTGGCAGAGTTAGTTTTTTCCGAGGTCTCTCTTTTTGGCTTTCAGTCACTCTCCTCTTGCCTACTTGCGCAGCCCTGGTGTATCTTTGCGTGCTCAAAATTCTCCTTTGAAGAACATCTGTCAGATCAGATGAGGGACAACGCCCTTGCCCTCTTTAACAGCCCTATTTTCAAGTACAGTCATATTCAGAGGTACTAGAGACTAGGACTTCAACATAAGAATTTTGGAGGGACACAATTCAGTTCATAACACCCACTATGTGTTAGATATTTTATGTATATTCTTAATTAAACCTCAAATAGCTATACAAGATTCATCCTACCACATACTTTTAACAAATGAGGAAATCAAGGTTCCAAAATTTTTGATAACTTGTCCAAGTTCACATAGAAAAATAAACAGACTGGGATTTCATCCCAACTCTATCTGATCTTTCCACTTCAGGAATCTAAAAACTGCACTTACAGGAAAATATTTTTGTGAGGACACAATGGGTTAAAGTTAAGACACATACAACTTTTCCTGTCAAAGTTGCCAAGAACCAGTGAAAACTCTTGTTTAAAGATTCCTAGAAACTACATGAGCGTATGTGGAGATGTATAGCCCATAGAAGCAAAACTTGATGAGAGTCATGTGAATCTCACACATTCATCCATTGCTAAAACAGCATTCCCAGCACCTGAAAAGATGCTGCTGACTAAGCAAAATGTCACCAACGAAGTGCCAGAGTCAGATCCAACAATAAAGTAATTATTGCTTCCACAGCAGAAAAGAAATGCAGACTGAGCTTTCATAAATTTACATGAAAGTTCTCACAGTGTCCGTCCTTTGATAAATGACCAAAAAGGGGAGAAATAAATGAATTTTCTGATTAATTAGTAGAGAAATAAGTGAGATGCTTTAACAAGGAAATTTTTACAAAAACCCTTTAAAGAGCCTGAGCAGAGGAAAACGTAATTAAAACGTGTGTAACAGGTGAGAACATGGCTAGTTACCATGTCAGAGACAGGCTGAAATAAGAGGAAGCTTTGTTTTTTTCATTTTTAATTGTTGTCCTTTGGTTGACTGATCTGCCACTAACAGAAGAAACAGATATTAAATCTCTGATGTCAGCCTAAAAGTATGCCATTATTTCACTGAATCTGAGTAAACTCTTGAAGTCATGGGATATTATTAATTAATTACAAGCTCTTCTGGGATACCCAGGTGGCACTAGTAGTAAAGAACCCACCTGCCAATGCAAGAGATGCAGGAGACGCAAGTTAGATCCCTGGGTCAGGAAAATCCCCTGGAGAAGGGCATGGCAATCCACTCCAGTATTTGTGCCTGGAGAATCCCATGGACAAAGGAGCCTGGTGGGCTACAGTCCATGGGGTCGCAAAGAGTCGGGCATGACTGAAGCAACTTAGAATGCATGCACAAGCTCTTCTGCCTTACTTAAAGTTATTAATACTTAAGGTCAAGAATGATGCTTTACAGTAATTGGTTTGTTGGCTAAAGTCCCTAGCATATAATGGCTCAAAAATCTTTGTTGAACAAACAAATTAAGACTCCTTAATGAATTTTTGAGCATGTGCCTTTAGGATATCATGAAGTAAAATGAGACATTTACCCTCTTTATCCTGTTCTTTGCCTGACTCTTTCTTCCTGCCTGTCTTAAAGAACTTCTCTGAGACTAAGGAAGATCAGCCCTGGGTGTTCATTGGAAGGACTGATGTTGAAGCTGAAATTCCAATGCTTTGGCCACCTGATGCGAAGAGCTGACTCATTGGAAAAGACCCTGATGCTGGGAAAGATTGAGGGCAGGAGGAGAAGGGGACGACAGAGGATGAGATGGCTGGATGGCATCGCCGACACAATGGACATGGGTTTGGGTGGATTCCGGGAGTTGGTGATGGACAGGAAGGCCTGGCGCGCTGCGGTTCATGGGGTCGCAAAGAGTTGGACACAACTAAGCGACTGAACTGAACTGAGACTAAAGATAAAAGAAAAGAGAAAGGAAAGAATAAAAGAGGGCCATGCATATAGTAATGTAAGTTTCCATGTTACTCTCTCCATACATCTCACCCTCTCCTAGCCTCTCCCCATGTCCATAAGTCTAGTCTCTATGTGTTTCTCCATTGTTGCCCTGTAAATAAATTCTTCAGTACCATTTTTCTAGATTCCGTATATATGTGTTAAATAGATAGCCAACAGGAATGTGCTGTGTGGTTCCGGAAACTTAAACAGGGGTGCTGTATCAACCTAGAGGGGTGGGATGGGGAGGGAGATGGGAGGGAGGTTCAAAAGGGAGGGGATCTATGTATACCTGTGGCTGATTCATATTGAGCTTTGACAGAAAACAACAAAATTTTGTAGAGCAATTATCCTTCAACAAAAAATAAATTAATTTAGTAAGAGCAATTATCCTTCAACAAAAAATAAATTAATTTAATAAAAAAGAGGGGCATGCAAAGACCAGGGATGAGAATGTGTCATGAACCAAGGATTATAATTAATCCGATTTGTGGTACTTGAACGGAGAAGGCAATGGCACCCCACTCCAGTACTTTTGCCTGGAAAATCCCATGGACGGAAGAGCCTGGTAGGCTGCAGTCCATGGGGTCGCTAGAGTCGGACACGACTGAATGACTTCACTTTCACTTTTCACTTTCATGCATTGGAGAAAGAAATGGCAACCCACTCCAGTGTTCTTGCCTGGAGAATCCCAGGGACGGGAAAGCCTGGTGGGCTGCCGTCTATGGGGTCGCACAGAGTCGGACACGACTGAAGCGACTTAGCAGCAGCAGCGATGGTACTTGAATCATACACATACACACAAATCTCAAATAATGGTATTTGCCATGAGATGAGTAAGAAAAAGTTGTGGAAGTATAGCAAAGTAGCACTTAATTCAAAATGATGAGAAGAATCTGAAAATAGCCTCCCAAAGAAAGGGGTTTTGAGCTGTAGTATTGATGGATAACTTTCATTGTCTATGGTCTATGTGTCAGACACTGTTCTAAGTATATTATGTGTGCTGATTCATTTAATCCTTACAACCCTCCCATCTCCCTCCTCATCCCATCCCTCTGGGTTGATACAGCACCCCTGTTTAAGTTTCCTGAACCACACAGCACATTCTTGTTGGCTATTAAATGGTAAGGATTAAATGAATGATGGAGAGAATCCTTACATCATTCATTAAATGAATGATGGAGAGCATAATTCTTGATTTTTTTTCAATAAAAACAGATTTTCCCTGACAAAATAGGGATATGACTCCTTAAAACAGCACTTCTCAGAAATTTTATAGGATTTCTCACAGTGGGTTATGATCTTTGTGCATTTCTTTGGAAGCAAATATCTTGCATTATAGCATATTGTTAACATGTTAGTCCGTCTCTGTCCCCTCACCAAAACAAACAAAAATGACTAAAGAATCTTCATTCATTCATATATTTATTCACTCATGATATGAACACTTAGTGCACACATAACGTGTTTCAGACCTTGGTTTAGGTCTGGAAATGAACAATGAATAGGACATGGGTCATGCTGCCAAAACCCTCAAACTTTGATGAGGGAAAAATAAATTAAAATGAAATCCAATAACAATAATAATAATACCATGCATGTGGGAGAGAAGAACCATCTCAGAGACTAATAGCCACTTTTAGGTTGACTGACATCGTGACTTAAGTGATCTGTACTTGTTAAAGTAAATGTGGTAATAGTACCTATCATTGCGAGGATTAAGAGTCAGAACATATATTTAGAATAGTATCTGACACTGAATGTGCACAATAAAAGTTATCGATACTATGGCTCAGACATCCTCTTTTGGGGGAGCTATTTCCACTTTCTTCTTTCATCCACTTTGGATGAAATTTTGCTTCCTGTACTCCTGTAACAACTTGTACTTACTCATTTCATAGCAAATAATGCTATGGTATTTTAGGTTTGTGTGTATGCATGTGATTCAAGTACCCCAAATTAGATTGTTTACCATCATTGGTTCATGACACGCTCTCATGCCTGGTCTTTACCTGGCCCTCTTTTATTTCTTCTTTTCTCTTCTGTAATACAATATCAGCAAACAAACATGAAATAGAACCTAGAAAATCTTCAATAACTTCTGTTTACTTTGGGGGTTGTTCACAATCCCAGTCCCTGAAACTTCTGACTACCATCCTGAACTGTATAATAGGTTTCCTTGGCTTTATATTTAAAGCTGCTTATTTATATGTGGTTATTTACATATATTTACACATAGACTTTCATTAAACATGTATATGTGTATACACATGCACATATATAAAATTGTATATTCATGTATATTCTGAGAAAAATGTATCATTTAGAATTACGCATATATATGGAATTTAGAAAGATGGTAACGATAACCCTGTATACGAGACAGCAAAAGAGACACTGATGTATAGAACAGGCTTATGGACTCTGTGGGAGAGGGAGAGGGTGGGAAGATTTGGGAGAATGGCATTGAAACATGTGAAATGTCATGTATGAAACGAGATGCCAGTCCAGGTTCAATGCATGATGCTGGATGCTTGGGGCTGGTGCACTGGGACAACCCAGAGGGATGGTATGGGGAGGGAGGAGGGAGGAGGGTAAGAAAAAATAAAAAAAAAAAAAGAATTACTGGTTTTTAATTTTATGAAAGGCCTTTATATTTATGCCATCTTTGGGACTCCCTTTTTAATTCAATAGTACATTATTAAAGTTAATTCATATTTTTGCTCATGCTATAGTTTAATTTTGAATACCATTTAATATTTCATTGCATGAACATAACACTATTTTCTTAGGCTTCAAAATCACTGCAGATGGTGACTGCCGCCATGAAATTAAAAGATGCTTACGCCTTGGAAGGAAACCTATGACAAGCCTATACAGCATATTAAAAAGCAGAGATATTACTTTGCCAATATAGGTCTATATAGTCAAAACTATGATTTTTCCAGTACAGATGTGACAGTTGGAACATACATGAAGCTGAGCACCAAAGAATTGACACTTCTGAATTGTGGTGTTGGAGAAGACTCTTGAGAGTCCCTATCAAACCAGTCAATCCTAGAGGAAATTAACCCCAAATATTCACTGGAAGGACTGATGCTGACACTGAAGCTCCAATACTTTGGCCACCTGATACGAAGTACTGACTCACTAGAAAAGACCCTGATGCTGGGAAAGATTGAAGGCAAAAGGAAAAGTGGATGGCATAGGATGAGATGGTTAGTTAGTATCACCGACTCAATGGACATGAACATGAGCAAACTCAGGGAGACGGTGGAGGACAGAGGAGCCTGGTGTGCTACAGCCATGGGGTCACAAAGAGTCAGACACAACTTAGTGATTGAATAACAGCAACAATAATCCCCATTCTTCTGTAAATGGGCATTAAGGTTATTTCCAGGTCTTTATTATGGTGGCATACTAAGAATATTCCTGTAAATGTCTCCTGTACGAAATTCTCAAAAGTTTCTTTACAGTAAATACCTAGGACTAGAAACAACGGCCCACAGAATATGTAAATATTCAATTTTATGAGATAATGCTAAACTGATTTTCTATGCCAATTCATGCTCTCACCAGCAATACATGAGATCCTGCTACTCCACACCCTCTATCTGGTATTGCCAGTCTATTTTTCCCACCTAAATGGATACAAAGTGGTATTTCATCTTAGTCCTGTTTTGCTTTTCCCTGATTATAACAAAGCTTAATATTCTTTCATACACTTATTGACCACATGTGTTTCCTTATCTGCAAAAAGTCTGATTTTGAGTCACTTAGCATTTATCAACATGTTGTTCATCAAACATTTGTGAAATACATCTTGTGTTAATTATGCATAATGTACACATCTTGCAGTTTGTAACTTGGTTTTTCACTTTAACTTGGCATGATGAATAAAAGTTCTTATATTTTAAGGGCAAGTTTATCACCTCTTCCACATGGCTAGCTCTTCTTGTATTTTAAAAATCATTCCCTATCTCCAATATTAGAGCAGTATTCTAAATATTTTATATATTAACAAAACATATATATATATATGTATTTTAAGGTTTTAAAGGTTTGCTTTGACATTTAAATTCTTCATCCATGTGGAATTGATTTTGGTGCATGGTAGATAATAAGGATCTAACTTTCTTTCCCATGTGTATAAAAAATGTATTGAGTAACTCCTCCTGTCTCTATTGATCTATCGCACTGCAAGTTCTATACATGAAAGTTTCAGATACATAAGTGTTTTCAGGTTATCCTACATTCTTAGTCAATCTGTCAGTACTGGGGACAGTAACGTGCTCTCTTAATTATTATAACTTCTCAGTGTCTTGTGGTAAGAGGCACCCCCTCTTTCATCTTCTTTATAAGTATCTTGTCTGTTCTTGACACCTGCTATTCCATTTAAAATTTTAATCAGGTTATTAAGTTTCAAGAACAATACTGCTGGGAATTTTGTAAATGTCATTCTCTATATAGATCAATTTGTAGAAAACTTGACATTTCATATTAAATATTCCTATTAATAAACATAATAGATATCTTTACTTATTTTTTATTAATGCCTCAATAAAGTTTTATAATTTTTGCATACTTTTTTGTTGCTATTATTATAATAAATAATGCCTTCTAAAATTATGTGTGTGCTTGCATGCTCAGTCATGTCTGACTCTTCATGACTTCATGGACTATAGCCCACAAGGCTCCTGTGTCTATGGAATCTTCCAGGCAAGAATACTGGAGTGGGTTGCCATTTTCTACTTCAGAGGATCTTCCCAACCAGGGATTGAAACCACATCTCTTGCATCTCCTGGATTGGCAGGCAGATTCTTTACCATTGTGCCCCCTGGGAAGCCTTTTTAAAATTATATTTTCTAGTTATTTGTAACTAATGTTTATATATACAATTGATTTTTGCTTACTGATTTTATATTCAGACCCTTACTAAACTATTATTTGTATCAACTTGTTATAGATTTCTTATATAGAGTTTGTAGTTAGTAGTAGACAATCATATCATCTACCAAAAATTTTTAATTTCCTCCTTTCCAAACTTTAGGTCCTTAATTTCTTTTTAATGTTTTATAATTAGGTAGGACCTCCTATAACACTGCTAACTAGAATTGGTGATAATGGCCATTCTTGTATCAATTTTCAACTTTAAAGGCAATGTTTCTAACATTTCTCAATTTAGGTCTTGTGTGTGTGTGTAAGAGGAATCTTATCATATTTAAGGATATTCTTTTCTATGCCTCTGATGATTAGGTGGGGATATAAAATTCTAAGTTCTGTGGTAATGTAAAGAATCAGCAAATCAAACTCATAAGACTCTCTTATCCAGATCTTATCCAGTACTGAGCTTTTCTTTGCTTGGAAGAAAAGTTATGACCAACCTAGACAGCATATTAAAAAGCAGAGACATTATTCTGCCAATAAAGGTCCGCCTAGTCAAAACTATGGTTTTTCCAGTAGTCATGTATGGATGTGAGAGTTGGACTAAGAATTAATGCCAAAGAATTAATGCTTTTGAACTGTGGTGTTGGAGAAGACTCTTGAGAGTCCCTTGGACTGCAAGGAGATCCAACCAGTCCATTCTAAAGGAGATTGGTCCTGGGTGTTCTTTGGAAGGACTGATGCTAAAGCTGAAACTCCAATACTTTGGCCACCTCATGCTAAGAGTTGACTCATTGGAAAAGACCCTGATGCTGGGAGGGATTGGGGGCAGGAGGAAAAGGGGACAACAGAGGATGAGATGGCTGGATGGCATCACAGACTTGATGGACGTGAGTTTGAGTAAATTCCTGGAGTTGGTGATGGACAGGGAGGCCTGGCATGCTACAGTCCATGGGGTCGCAAAGAGTTGGACACGACTAATCTACTGAACTGAACTGAGCTTTGCTAACAATTTTAAGGATGGAAGCAATCAAGAGGCACAAGTAAATCAAGGAGAGATCTAGGACATCCCATGTGGCTCTTCAAATCCTTACTTCTTGCCAGAATGATGAAGTGCTTAACTAAAGTTTGTGAGACTTAAACATGTTTGGGTTCTAAAACATCCATTTTGTACCCCCAGATAATTATGGGGCTTACATGATATTTTCTGAGTAGCCATGTCTCAAATATTGATAGATTACAATTTATTTACCATAAGCAATCCTATCCCAGAGACATACTGAAAAGAACATTCCATATATAAGGACTCTCCTCCTAGCAAATATCATTTCTATGTCTACTTATTAGAAGGTCAGTTACCAGACATGTATAAATGGGTATTAGCTTGAAAGAGAAATAGATTATAGACCCGTACCTCAATTTCATACTTAGCTCAAAGTCTTTTCTTGCATCGAGTATTGCTATTGACAACGTGATCTACTATTTCTCCTTGGAAATCTCTATAGACTGCCTTTTGTCTTTCATGTTATTTTTCTGTAACTTTTTTGATGTGCATCTTATCTTTTCAGTTTGGTATTTCGGACCCATTATTCTCAGGTTTGTCACCTTTCTTAAGTCTCACTTCTGTGGAATCTACCTCCATTACTTTCTCAAAAATCACCTCTGTATTTTTAGTTTTCACTTTTCTCAAACTCTTACTGTCCACATGTTGGCACTTCAATTTCTATCCTCTACTTCTCTTAATTTTCATTTACATATTCTGTGTATTAAGCTGTTCATGCTTCTTCCTTAAACAACTCTTTGCTTTCAAGTTCCTAATCCATTCATTCCATTATTTATCCCGTTCTACTTATTGGGCTCTTTATTTCAAGTGTTATATTTCTGATACAAAATATTTGGATCCTTTTATATTTTTCTTACAAATCTAAAATTTTAATTTTTTACTGGGTTTTATGTTTATCTGAAATTCTTGTCCTTCTGTTCTAACAATTCTGCCTTGCATGACATTTGTAACTTATGTTTGTAGCCTTTTTTCTTTTCTTTTAAAGAAGTTATGCTCCTCAGATGTCTCATTGCATTTGCCTGTGAGTTTATATTTCTGCTCTGGGTATCTAAGCACTACCCCAAATTAATAAAGCTCCAACCCCAAGTAAGTGGGTATCAGAAGTCTGAGGTGTGGCTGTCAAGCCCCACAATAACCAGTTAGGTATTGGAGGTCCCAAGACAAAGGTGGAGAAGAAGTAAGAGCAGAACTCAAGTGGTTTCCTACCCTAGTTGAATCTCATATAGCCTAACTGGCCAAACCTGGCCTAGGCTACCACTATCTCCCTACCATCAACAGTTAAAACATCCATCTGCTCACCCAGGGGTTTCTTTTAATTTTTATTATCTCTTGACCTTGAGGGAGTAAATGAGAAGCCTATACCAATTTTGTATTTATCAGTTACAGGATTCAAAACTATAATTGTTTATTCACTCCTCTGTGTCTTCTATTCTGACAAGACATTGAGCTTCTTAAATTGAGAAATTATCTTAATTTTACATCTTTAGATCTATATAGCATATGGTGTATAAGCTGGCACTCAATAAATAATTCTGGGTTGAATGAATAACCTCTTTACTTAAAGTTGGAAATATTTCACTAAAAATTTTCTCCAGTGATCACAAGTTACCACTGGTCTCTTCTTTTATGGCAGCTTATCATTTATTAAACATCTATGTTTCCCTGGAGAAGCCACAATAGCTCGCCAGCCCTCTGTTTTCTGTCTAAAGGATTCAGTGCAGCAGTAGCCCTTACCAACACATGAAACAGGTCTTTTACTTCAAAATTAAAGAGAAAAGCGCCACATGACAAACAGTCAAAGAGCATATTTATTACCAGAGTTGAGTTGTTTCATAATTTTGTCGGACTCTTTGTGACCTCATAGACTGCAGTACGCCGGGCCTCCCTATCCCTATCTCCCAGAGATCGCCACATTCACGTCCATTGAATCAGTGATGCCAATTTTACTTACTTTCCATAATTTTACTAATTTATTTTTTGAAAGCAAGGATCAGGTATTTCCAGGGGGAGGGGAATCAAATTATGAAATTTCCTGTAATTTCAAACTAAGGGTAAATTCTCAGTATTATGAAGTATAGAATTTTACAAGGAGATAGAATAATGTAGAAGATAGGACAGCCTAAAGAGACTTGCTTTCAAATCCAGCTCTTCCATAAACCACCTGCCTGACTTTAAATAACTCACTAAATATCTCTAAATATTTCCCTCAATGCTAAGGTGAAAGAATCGAAAGGCAGAATGACACAGAAAATCAGCTGGGGTTGAAACCAAGTCACCCACTTTCTTACTATGGTACTTACATCGATTTCTTAAATATTTTAGCTTCAGTTCCCTTGAAAATAAACAGCATCATTTCTTTCTTATAGTTGCCATAGTTTCAATGAAATAATATATGCAATATACCTTGTACAGAGAGGTTATATATGAATTGTTTCTAAAATGTTAGTTTCTTCCCAACAACCCCACATTTTTTCAGGTGGGATATAGCTTTCAGCTTTATAAAGTTATAAATCTAGATGATTTATTTAAACTAAGCTCATTTCTCTAATCTAAGACAGAGGCCTACCCAAGTTTCCATATTGTATTATTTCTCCTGAAAGCTAACAATTTCTTTTAGATCTCAACCTTCAGTCATAAATGATCTAGAAGTTACATAGGTGTACTTCAGTTCTTCTAGATGTTAAACATTCAGTCATCATTCAGCTCAGTTCAGTTCATTCGCTCAGTCATGTCCAACTCTTTGCGACCCCATGAATTGCAGCACGCCAGGCCTCCCTGTCCATCACCAACTCCCGGAGTTCACTCAGACTCACATCCATCGAGTCAGTGATGCCATCCAGCCATCTCATCCTCTGTCGGCTCCTTCTCCTCCTGCCCCCAATCCCTCTCAGCATCAGAGTCTTTTCCAATGAGTCAACTCTTTGCATGAGGTAGC
>NW_011494896.1:3089528-3099387 GCF_000754665.1 Bison bison bison | reverse complement strand
TCTTCTCCAACACCACAGTTCAAAAGCATCAATTCTTCAGCACTCAGCTTTCTTCACAGTCCAACTCTCGCATCCATACATGACCACAGGAAAAACCATAGCCTTGACTAGACGGACCTTTGCTGGCAAAGTAATGTCTCTGCTTTTCTTTTTTTTTTTTTTTTAATTTTATTTTATTTTTAAACTTTACAAATTGTATTAGTTTTGCCAAATATCAAAATGAATCCACTACAGGTATACATGTGTTCCCCATCCTGAACCCTCCTTTGCTATCTAGGTTGATCATAACTTTCCTTCCAAGGAGTAAGCGTCTTTTAATTTTATGGCTGCAGTCACCATCTGCAGTGATTTTGGAGTCCCTAAAAATAAAGTCTGACACTGTTTCCACTGTTTCCCCATCTATTTCCCATGAAGTGATGAGACCAGATGCCATGATCTTCGTTTTCTGAATGTTGAGCTTTAAGCCAACTTTTTCACTCTCCACTTGCACTTTCATCAAGAGGCTTTTTAGTTCCTCTTCACTTTCTGCCATAAGGGTGGTGTCATCTGCATATCTGAGGTTATTGATATTTCTCCTGGCAATCTTGATTCCAGCTTGTGCTTCATCCAGCCCAGCATTTCTCATGATGTACTCTGCATATAAGTTAAGTAAACAGGGTGACAATATACAGCCATGATGTACTTCTTTTCCTGGTAAAAGTCAATGTAAGGAGAGGAAAAGCAAAGGAATGTGCTTTATATTTTTAGCATCAGCAACTGCTTCAGTGAAATATTCATCTACCAGTGATATACTACAGAATTATTTATGCACTGGGGCAACAACATGGAAATCAACATCTGTGGTTTAAAAAGAAATGTATGTGTCATTGCTTATATCTGTGAAATGAATGAACACCCATAATGGGACAGTGTAATGAATTTATGGCAAGGGCCAGAGGAAGGAAATGATAATCATAGTCAGATTGCTATGGGGGTACCTTTGCTTTTGGCAGCAAAGATAAATATCTATTAACTATACTAAAATGAAATGTGCTTGAGTATAGCATGAAGAAAACAGATAACTCCAGTTAAATTATTATGTGTGTCAATGATCAGAGACAAATGAGTCTGTGCCAGGAAGTCTCTACTGAGCAACTTATGTAACAGAGCCATCAAGTAAGTGATATGACTTGATGGTTTCTGTGAAATTAAATACTGTATCATGGTAGTTGTATCAAAGTAAGAGTAATCAGAACTCTTGCCAGTGATCCAAGTGTTGATCATGGGACAGTTTCTCATCTTTCACAAGGGCTCTTTAGGAAAAGGTATCCCAAAGGATTCAACCCATTCATTTTTATTTATCCTGAAAAGCCTGCAGCATAACGTCATAGACAGGCTTCAGGGTTTTGAATTAAATGGGATTATGCTTCAAAAATTTACTTGTTCTAACAATGAAAGTAAATAAATTCATTCATCATTATAAAATTTAAGAACCCTACAATAAAGACAAGATTCAAGATTCTAGAGATAAAAATAGGGCATCAAGAAGGGAATGAAAATCTCAGACACATATTAGCCTTGAACAATAGTTTGGCTGAGTATACCCAACCAAGTTCTTAACATCGTCTCTTGGACATCTAGTAGGAATTCCATGTTCAGCCATAGATACTGGAATGCCATATCTTCCCCATCTCCAAACTTGCTCTAATCCTGGCCTCCTCCACTTCAGCTGGTGTCCATTCCTTCTTTCTATTGCTCATAATGGAAATCCTGAAGACATTCTTGACTTCTTGCTCTCTTTCATAGCCCAGACCAAAAGGTTAGTCAATATGCTAACTTTACCTTCAAAATATATCAAGGATCCTAACACTGCTCAAAACTTCCATTGCTACCACCCAGGTCTAACTCACTAACAGTCCCTACCTGGATTGTGCAATGGTCTAATCTGCCTAGACTGCATTTACCCTCGGCCTCTATAAAACTATTCTCCACCCAGTAGCCAGGGTCATCCTTTTAAATTACGGCAGATCACATCAGGTCTCTGCTCAGTACTCTGCAATAAATACCCATGTGCTCAGAGCAAAAGCCAGAGTCAATAAAATAACCAATAGAAACAAGGCCAGATGACCTCATTCTCCATTTCCTGAGTTCACCTCCTAGACTCACTGCTTCTACTCCCATCTCCTCCACTCCAGCCTCACTGTCCTCTCTGCTTCCCCTGACACAGAGGAGGCATATTCCTAAGAATTCTTAGACTGGTTGCTGTCTCTGTTTGCAAAGCTCTTTCCCTAAATAACTACACAGGTAGTTCTTTCACCTGCTTCAACATTGCTCTTTTTTTTATATACTCTACAGTGCCTACCCTACCGTACCTAAAATTGCAACACACTCCACTCAAATACTGCTCACCTTTACCTGCTGTACTTTGTTTTTCCATTGCCATTTCCTTCTCCAATAAAAATTTTATTTTTTCAACAAACTATATTATTTATGTATTTATTACTTTTAGTGTGTCTTTCCCTACCCACGGCCCATCCACCTGGCTAGAATACGAACTCCAGAATAGCAGGCATCTTTGTTTTGCTGAAGGATCCATTTTGAATGCCTATAACATTATCAACAAATGTTTAAAATTCAAAAAATATGTAGTAAGAAAGTACTCAAGAAACAAAGAAATGGATATTGAATTCATGGTTTACTCACAAAAGGAACAAACATCAGACTAGACTCAATGAACACTGGAAGACAGTGCAGCAGAGTTATTCATTTCTGAAGAAAATTAACCTTGACTTCCATACCGAAACATTCAATAAATGAAGAGAGTCACTTTTTAAAACTTTGTATTTTGAGTTTCATATCATACTTAGTGAAACACTGCAAGATATAATACAAGGGATTCTCATATACCCTTCATGCAGATTTTCCAAGAGTTACCATTTTATGATGATTTTTCTCTCTCTCTCTCAATTATATATGATATTATCTAGTTCTATATACTGGATAAAATAAAGCAAACATGGAGGTTTAAATGAGTATAATGTAGAATCATTAACTAAATTTATTGAAATCATTAACTAAATTAACTAAATTTATGATGTATCTTCATGGGAATACTTGTTTTTGATAGTAGTCATATAATAAATACATAAGATTTGCATAAATTTATTATACTTGTATAATTATATATTTGGACAATAAAATTAATGAGTCTATATCCAAACTGAAGATAGAAAATATTAATATATATCAATATCTAACACATGTATCAGATTAATATTATACAGTAACTAGGCATTTATTAATAGTATAATTAAAGAAGACAGTTAATTTTAGCTGGGGAGTCCAGTAGAGTACCACTCAAGAATCTCTTCTAAACATATGTAAGCTGGAATGTCATTCTGAACCTCATGTATATCAATCACTAAAATAACAAAGTACATATTTTATGCTAATAAAATTTAATGTTCAAATCAAATAATGTTTATTCTGCTTTCTGGTATCACCATTTGTAAAAATAGAAGTCCTATTTAATTGCATTTTTAAAAAATCATTGTATACAGTTTATCCAAATTATCCTAAATATAACTTAAGGGTAGCCCTTTTACCAGGCATACCATTGATAAAATATTAAAAGGAGAAACAGTGCAGAAAAAGAAAAAAAATGTTTTTATTTGTTTGTAATATCAATGGTAATGCTACTACTGCTACATCCACCCACCTCCTCCTGGACCTGAGATCAGTAAAATTAGTAGAGGAAGGAATGAAGCATGACTCATCGGTGGACCATAAAAATATCCTTTAGGTCTTTACCATCTTTTCAGTGAGTCCTGCCTGACCATTCTATTCAAAATTACATAGATACTTGCTATAGCCCCTTCCTGCTTCATTTTTTCCCTTATCATTCATCACTAACAAATTATATGTTTTACTTAGTCAATCATCTTATTGTTAATTCCTAACACCTATACTTCAGGTGACAAAGAGCTTTCCAGACTTTGTAGAGGGATGCAGTTTTTTCCTACTCATACCCAAAGGCTGCTCTTATTTCAGAGACAAGAGATAGCCAAAGAACTTACAAAAGAATATTTTCCTGCTCCCTAGAAGTTTGCTTATCCCAGTTTAACAAAAAGATTGAAGGCTTAGCTTGATATCCTAAGCATGAACATTAATATACAGACTAGCTCATCATCTTTTTAAATCACAGGACTATATATTATATTGGATACTTCTGTTGGTCCCTGAATTTCAATATCTCAGCAACTCAAACAGCATTTTCCAATCGTTCCTTTGGTCTCTTTCCAAATTCAATTGTCTTGACATCATTCATCATTTTCTGTAACCTGCCATCCTAAAGAAGCTTAGGACCTTATTTATTTCAGCTCTCTGATCTCAGATGCCAACCTTCTGTATATTATTGCCGGTGGACTCCCTGGCATTCCAACCTAGAACTATAGACCAGATACATAGTCATCACCTTTCATATCTGTGCATCACATTTTTCTTTTCAAAGCACCTTCATTCTCAATATCTCACTAGACCATGTGAGATAGCTAGGATGAGCATAATGCCATCGTAATTTTACGACCAAGAGTGTCTGCTCAGTCGTCCAGTTGTGTCTGACTCTTTGCAGCTCCATGGACTATAGCCTATCTGGCTCCTCTGCCCATGCAATTTTCCAGGCAATAATACTGGAGTGGGTTGCCATTTCCTCCTCCAGGGGATCTTCCCAACCCAAGGGTCAAACCCGCATCTCATGTGTCTCCTGCATTGGCAGGTGGATTCTTTACCACTAGCACCACCTGGGAAGCCCTACAATCAAGGGAACTGAGGCCTAATCTGCTCAGTGCCTCACCTAGGAAAAGGCAAAGCTTCTGCCCGTGTTCTCACTGCCTTGTTATTTATCTCTGATGCCATTCCGGCACGTTTACACCGTTTGGTTGCAACCACTTTTGCAAAGTCCATTAAGACTACTATTAAAGTTGTAATATGCTTACATTCCTGACTTCATTCAGTTAAAAGTTCTCAACATGACATAGTAGGGATAGGCTACCCACTCCAGTATTCTTCAGTTTCCCTTGTCGCTCAGCTGGCAAAGAATCCACCTGCAATGCAGGAGACCTGGGTTCAATCCCTGGGTTAAGAAGATCCCCTGGAGAAGGGAAAGGCTACCCACTCCAGTTATTCTGGCCTGGAGAATTCCCTGGACTGTGTATAGTCCATGGGGTCACAAAGAGTCAGACACGACTGAGTGACTTTCACTTGACTTCACTTCAACATGACAGATTTTTTTGAGTTAAAGCTTTTCTCCAGTTCAAAAAATTTAGAGTATTTAAAGACATGCTTCAAAAGCGACACAAAAATTTCTGGCCTTTCTCCTGGCCAGCCATGTCGCAGGGACATGAGTTAGAGTGCAACAGCTTACAATCACAGCTGCACAGTATCGAAGATGTAGACTGGGAGAGGCGCAAAAGTGAGGGTGGAAATGGCAATGTGAGAAGAAAGAGACAGAGATTCCTAGTGACTTTGTTCTAAAGATATGGTCATTCCACCAAAAGTAGGCAATCTGAAGCAAGGTTACTAAGTCCAACTATGGAAAGATAAGTGGATGTGCTTACGGGTGAGAATGTCAGAAAGCTAAGCAAGGAATAATTACCAAATGAGAATACAGAACTATAGCATGATTTTGCATTATTCCTACAGCCACACTGGAGGGCTTAAGGATAATCTGATAACCAAAGACAAGGTTGTCACAGATTCAGAATGGGGGCTCTTTCCATCAGAGAACAAATTCTAAGGATAATATTTGGTACACAGGTTTGTCAATAATGTTGGAGAATATTTTAAAATTTCAGAAGTATTTAGTGAAATTAGTTCTAGGAAGTGTGTTCTAGCGTGTGGACACTGTAAGTATTAAAAGAAAAAGCAGTTCCACCATTAAATGTTGGAAATATGCTTTATGAATGCCTTAGGTTTGACTGATTCTCCTGGAAACTACTATATTTACTGCTTTATTTCTAGAGTTCTTATGTTCTTTTGGAACCATGTGTAATTTTTTCAGATATATCATAATAAATGGTCATGTGCCATGAGACTGAAAACTAGTTACAACTCTATATTAATCAACTTCTTTTATGATGCTGGGAAATATTTACCTGTGAGCATAGCTGACACGACTGAAGCGACTTAGCAGCAGTAGCAGCAGCATAGATGTAGCTTAAGTAACAGCATTGGAATGTGGTACATTCAGATTGAGAAACAGTATTCAGCACTTATAAGAAAGAAGCTGTCATACTATGAAAAGACATAAAGGAACCTTTAAGTGCACACTACTAAGTGGAAGAAGTCAATTTAAGAAGGCTAACTACTGTAAGATTCCAACTATATGACACTTGGGGAAAAATTATAAATTTATAAAAATTATAGATACAGTAAAAAGACAAGTGGTTGCCAGGAGTTAGGGTTGGTTGAAGGGGAGAATAGACAGAGCTCAAGGATTTTTTAGGGCAGTGAAAATACTCTGTATGGGTGAATAATAAACATATTTACTGTCTATGTGCTATGCATCAGTCACTGGATTAGCTTAATGTACAATATATTAAAATATACATCTTTATTCTGTTTAGCAAATTATCATAACAAAGCGCCCATCTCAAAATTTGTACTCAATTAGGGCACTGATTTTTAAAGAAATTACCCTTTAAAAAGTTTTACATGCAGCTGAGACTCTGCAGCATTGGTTTCATAAAAAGTTATGCATGTGCTTTTCTTGTGGTAAATCACAAGAAATTCACTGCCCAGGATTAGAGGAGAGTCTCATGCTGACTGATTGCATCCTATAGTAAGAAGAATACTTAAGAAGAATAATAAGAATAAGAATACTTAATAAGAATAATAAGAAGGTACTATTCATGCAATACTTAAAAGATAATTATTTAGCACTTCCTATGTCCCCAGACCTCTTTTAGGCACTTAAAGATAAAAAGATGAATAGATACTGGAGCTTACAATTTAGTGGAAGAGAAATATAAACAGTGAACCAAAATTAACTTTGATAAGAGAAATAATCAAAGGTACAGCTAGTAAAGCTAGTGAACTTTAAGCTTCACGACACTTCTCTGAGATGAGCTTCCGCCAAGGCCTAGGAAGAATCCTAAGACTATTCCCATGGTCATGCTTTTGTACAATTTATAAAAATATAAGATGTTTTAACCATAAATGTTTAAGATTTTTGTGTTTTTCCACTCTAGTTTCTCCATTATATTCCCCATGTACAAAGTATCACTAGAATGACCAAAGGCATCTTGAAAATTTAGCAAAGGAATTACTGAGTCGGGAACACATTTAGTTTGAATTTAACAGACTTGACTTAAAAAGTTCAAAGTCACTTCTATCAAGAGTTAGGGTGTTAGCTTTCTCGGTATAAAAATGGTTTCTAGGTACACTCCTACCATCCTCTGTGGCAGGGCCACAGTGGTATAAGCATGTCCTGTGATGCCTGGAACCAGAAGTGTGCAAAAGATAGAAGTAAAAAGGTCTGAATACATGATATCAGAACCAGTCTGTGGAAAAGACTTCCAATCATTAGACATGTAATATGTATTCAGTTTTAAGTTTTCATTAACACCTAGTCAAGATGAAAGTTCTTACTCTGCCAGGTTTGTACTTGAAAATGCAGCAAAGACAATTACAAATGGTCCATGCTTTTTTCTTTTTTATAGGAATAAAATGAAATAGACATTATCCGAATCCTTGTGCTTAAACAGTACAACTCTGTTTAAGCAAATACAATAAATCATAAGCATGTCTCTAATAGCTCATACATGAAAAAATTAATACATTTTCCCCAAATTTGAAGATTTTAAAATGTCCTAAATTTTTACTAATATCAAATTATAAATAACTGATAAAACTGAAAGAAACTTTTCAAAATTATGAACAAAAAATCCAAAGTCTGACCAACCACACCAAAGAAAAGATGCTTCAACTCTGTTATAGAAATAATATTACAAATTTGGGATCTTATTAAGAGTATTGTTGCTGAGGATTTAGCGAAAATATAAGAGGGCAAGTTATTATAGAAGTGTGTGCGTGCTAAGTTGCTTCAGTTGTGTACGACTCTTTGTGACCCTATGGACTGTAGCTCGCCAGGCTCCTCTGTCCATGGGATTCTCCAGGCAAGAATACTGGAGTGGGTTGCCATTTCCTCCTCCAAGGGATCTTCCTGATCCAGGGATCAAAGCCAAGTCTCCTGCAGCTCCTGCATTGCAGGCAGATTCTTTACTGCTGAGCCACTGGGGAAGGGTGATAGAAGTATGTTAAGTCACAATTAATTAAAATATCATGTACTATTTCATGATTTTGTGATATTTACAGTTACCTTCCACTTTCTAATGTTTATAATTGATTATAGTACATCATTATACTCTTTATTCTATATACATACTCATTTTTTTAACCTAATGTCATATTGGTAATTTTATATTCTTTACATGAAAGAGAGGCTCCCAAACTACAAAATCTTTAGGTCATACAAAACCTGGATCTGCTATAATACTTGCTTCTTCATCTAAATTTTCCTGTCTAGTAAGAAAGCAAAGACCAGTGCCCAGTGATGGAGTTCCAACAGCTAAGGCTGGTGGAAGGAAGGAATGCAGAGACAATGAAAATAAAAGGCACTGATATCTGAACCTTAATTGAAATGGGGAAGTCAACCCAACTGTACTGCCAGCACAAGAAAGTATTCACAAATGGATGTAGAAAGTTTTCAAAAATGGATGTAGAAAGTATTCACAAATGGATGTAAAAACTAAAGTTTCTGAGTCAGGGTTACCAGAGTAGCAGCACTCAGTCAACTGAATAAGACGGAGAATGGTCTCTGGTTCATGTCCAGAGAAGCTGTTGCAACTCATTCTGATGTGGCAGAAGAAATAATGGCTAAGAAATAATGCTGGAAAAATCATTCCAATATATATACTAAGTTCTTGCATGTCAATTTGCACTGTAGAAGTCAGTGGCCAAGAACAAACAGCAAGAGGAAAACAAAGCATGAACTGGTTAAGAGTATGTGAGTGTGTGTGTGTGTGTGTGTGTGTGTAAAGGAAAGCATGAACTGGTAAAGAATTGTGGGTTTGTGTGTGTGTATAAATACCAGACTTTGAATATCTAGGTTAAACTATGGAATCTATCACTCTAGCAATTAAAACTGTCTCAGAAAAGAGGAACTATAAAAACTAACCTAGCTTGTTTCTTAAAATCTGAGAAAAACAGCACAATCTAATGGAAGTAAAAATTAAAGACATGGTTGGCCCCAGAATTCCACTCCTAGGAATTTATCTTGGGAAAATAATCATATATGGAAATAACCACATATATCAAAGTTGATACGTAAGAAATGTTATGGGAGGATTATTTATAAAGTGAAATATTGTAAATAAATGCAATGTAATGGGAAACTGGTAAGATAAAGTACCTATTATCACAATTATTACTAACTCATTAAAGATCATGTGGAAAAGAATATCAAAATGGAAAATTATCAAAAAATATGTATAACATATTACTAAGTTAAAAAAGAGATACAAATCAGTATATGCAGTATACAATTTTGTAAACAAAAGTATGCATATGTTTACATGGGAAAATTCTAGAAAGACATCCCCTAAAAAGCACACTGTGGTATGGCACTATTAGTGATTTGTTTTGTCGTTCTGTTTTTAATTTAGGCACATTAATATTTTCTAAGCTTTTATGTTATTACATAATGTTATTATATTGTTATTAGAAAAAAGTCTTAAAAATAAGGGGAAAAGTCATGAAATAATTCTTGAAAATTTGAAAACAGATAACTAGCTCTTGACTACATGAAAAAAAAAAAAAAAAC
>NW_011494896.1:3068965-3089428 GCF_000754665.1 Bison bison bison | reverse complement strand
GGAAGCAGTGGAAACAGTGTCAGACTTTATTTTGGGGGGCTCCAAAATCACTGCAGATGGTGACTGCAGCCATGAAATTAAAAGACGCTTACTCCTTGGAAGAAAAGTTATGATCAACCTAGACAGCACATTAAAAAGCAGAGATATTACTTTGCCAACAAAGGTCCATCAAGTCAAAACTATGGTTTTTCCAATAGTCATGTATGATGTGAGAGTTGGACTATAAAGAAAGCTGAGCGCTGCAGAACTGATGCTTTTGAACTGCGGTGTTGGAGAAGACTCTTGAGAGTCCCTTGGACTGCAAAGAGATCCAACCAGTCCATCCTAAAAGAGATCAGTCTTGAGTATTCATTGGAGGGACTGAAGGTGAAACTCCAATACTTTGGCCACATGATGCAAAGAACGGACTCATCTGAAAAGACCCTGATGCCAGAAAAGATTGAAGGCAGGAGGAGAAGGGGATGACAGAGGATGAGATGGTTGTATGGCATCACCAACTCAATGGACATGAGTTTGAGTAAACTCCAGGAGTTGGTGATAGATAGGGATGTCTGGCATGCCACAGTCCATGGGGTCGCAAAGAATAGGATATGACTGAGTGACTGAACTGAACTGAACTTGACTACATGACTTCAAAGGAATCTTGGTATAGTTAATTACTGAGGAACTTTTTTTCCTCAAACATCAGTTTTTATTTGTATTTCTAATAAATATAATTATTTGTAATTCATTTGGTTGGGGGGTCTTAATTTATAAAATTGAATCAAACAAAAATTAGATTAAATAACTATCTTTTGGTACAAGTCACAATGGCACCCCACTCCAGTACTCCTGCCTGGAAAATCCCATGGACAGAGGAGCCTGGTGGGCTGCAGTCCATGGGGTCCTAGGAGTTGGACACGACTGAACGATTTCACTTTCACTTTTCAGTTTCCCACATTGGAGAAAGAAATGGCAACCCACTCCCGTGTTCTTGCCTGGAGAATCCCAGGGACAGTGGAGCCTGGTGGGCTGCTGTCTATGGGGTCGCACAGAGTCGGAGACGACTGAAGCGACTTAGCAGCAGCAGCAGCATATACTATAGTCAATAAATATCTCAAGTACATTTTCTATAACATGGTCTTAAATTTTCAACATAACCTTTGTGGGTTTATAATAAAAAGGCTTCTTATTAAATCCATTGAAATCACAATAATAATAGATATTCCAAAAATCACTGCATATGGTGACTGCAGCCATGAAATTAAAAGATGCTTACTCCTTGAAAGGAAAGTTATGACCAACCTAGATAGCATATTGAAAAGCAGAGACATTACTTTGCCAACAAAAGTCCATCTAGTCAAGGCTATGGTTTTTCCAGTGGTCACGGACTATGAAGAAAGCTGAGCGCCGAAGAATGGATGCTTTTGAACTGTGGTGTTGAAGACTCTTCAGAGTCCCTTGGACTGCAAGAAGATCCAACCAGTCCATTCTGAAGGAGATCAGCCCTGGGATTTCTTTGGAAGGAATGATGCTGAAGCTGAAACTCCAGTACTTTGGCCACCTCATGCGAAGAGTTGACTCATTGGAAAAGACTCCGATGCTGGGAGGGACTGGGGGCAGGAGGAGAAGGGGACGACAGAGAATGAGATGGCTGGATGGCATCACTGACTCGATGGACGTGAGTCTGAGTGAACTCCAGGAGTTGGTGATGGACAGGGAGGCTTGGTGTGCTGAGATTCATGGGGTTGCAAGAGTCGGACATGACTGAGCGACTGAACTGAACTGAATGTTTGCTAGTGTTTTGATTCTTTTGATATTTACCATAATTAATGCTAATACATTAACAGAAAGGAAATTACATCCACAGCCAAACATGTGGATATTCATATCCACACATTCAGAACACATACTGTTGTTGTTGTTCAATCACTGAGTTGTGTCCGATTCTTTGTGATCCCATGGACTGCAACATGTCAGGCTTTGCTGACATTCATTATGTCCTAGCTGCTGCTGCTGCTAACAGTAAGTCACTTCAGTTGTGTCCAACTCTGTGCGACCCCATAGACGGCAGCCCACCAGGCTCCACTGTCCCTGGAATTCTCCAGGCAAGAATACTGGAGTGGGTTGCCATTTCCTTCTCCAATGCATGAAAGTGAAAGTGAAGTCACTCAGTCATGTCTGACTCCTAGCGACCCCATGGACTGCAGCCTACCAGGCTCCTCCATCCATGGGATTTTCCAGGCAAGAGTACTGGAGTGGGTTGCCATTGCCTTCTCCCTTATGTCCTAGAGCTTGGAGAAATTCATGTTCGTTGAGTCAGTGATGCTATTTAACCAACGCATCCTCTGCTGCCCCATTCTCATTTTGCCTTCCCTCTTTCCTAGCATCAGGGTCTTTTCCAATAAGTCAGTTCTTGGCATCAAGTGGTCAAAGTATTGGAGCTTCAGATTCAGCATCAGTCCTTTCAGTGAATAGTCAGGGTTGATTTCCTTTAGGATTGACTGGTTGGATCTCCTTGTGGTCCAAGGGACTCTCGAGAGTCTTTTCCAGCACCATAGTTCAAAAACATCATTTCTTCAACATTCAGCCTTCTTTATGGTCTAACTCTCACATCTGTACATGACTACTGGAAAAACCGTAGCTTTGACTAGATGGACCTTTGTCAGCAAAGTGATGTCTCTGCTTTTTAATATGCTGTCTAGGTTTATCATAGCTTTTCTTCCATGGAGCAAGCATCCTTTAATTTCATGACTGCAGTCACTGTCCACAGTGACTTTGGAGCCCAAGTAAGTAAAATCTGTCACTGCTTCCACTTTTCCCCCTTTATTTGCCATAAAGTGATGGGACCAGATGCCACAATCTTACTTTTTTGAATGCTGAGTTCTAAGCCAGATTTTTTACTCTCCTCTTTCATTCTCATCAAGAGGTTCTTTAGTTCTTCTTCACTTTCTGCCATTAGGGTGGTGTCATCTGCATATCTGAGGTGTTGATATTTCTCCCAGCAATCCTGATTCCAGTTTGTGAGTTATCCAGCCCATCATTTCACATGACATACTTTGTACAAAAGTTAAATAAGTAGGCTGACAGCATATAGTCTTGTCATACTCCTTTCCCAGTTTTGAACGAGTCAGTTGTTCCATATCTGGTTCTGTTTCTTCTTAACCAGCATTCAGGTTTCTAAAGAGACAGGTAAGGTGGTCTGGTATTTTCATCTCTTTAAGAATTTTCCACAGTTTGTTGTGATCCACACAGTCAAAGGCTTTAGCATAATAAAGGAAGCAAATGTTTTCCAGGAATTCCTTCTTTTTTATGATCCAACTGATGTTGGCAATTTGACCTCGGTTGCTCTGCCTTTTCTAAGTCCAGCTTGTACATCTGGAAGTTCTCAATTCATGTACTGCAAAAGCCTAATTTGAAGGATTTTGAGCATTACCTTGCTAGCATGTGAAATGAGTCCAACTGTATGGCAGTTTGAGCATTCTTTGGCATTGTTTTTCTTTGGGATTGGAATGAAAACTGACCTTTTCCAGTCCTGTAGCCACTGCTGAGTTTTCCAAATTTGCTGGCATATTGAGTGCAGCACTTTAATAGTATAATCTCTTAGGATTTGACGTAGTTCAGCTGGATATCCATCACCTCCACTAGCTTTGTTTGTAGTGATGCTTCCTAAGGCCCAGTTGACTTCACACTCTAAGATGTATGGCTCTAGGTGAGTGATCACACCATCAATGGTTATCTGGGTTATTAAGACATTTTGTACATAGTTCTTCTGTGTATTCTTGGCACCTCTTCTTAGTCTCTTCTGCTTTTGGAGTACCCAGGCTCAGTGTTAAAGAATCCACTTGCCAAGCAGGAGGTGTAGGTTCAATTCCTAGGTCAGGAAGATCCTCTGGAGAAGGAAATGGTGACGCATTCCAGTACTCTTGCCTGGGAAATCCCATGGACAGGGGAGCGTGGGTCACAGAGTCTAATACAACCTAGTGACTAAACAACTGGCTCAAAGCTATGAATATGTTCATGAACACACCTAAATAATTATGTATATAAATTTGCATCAGAGAATGCTTTATATTCCTTAAAATGCTTAAACATTTAAATTATTTTCACTTAAAATTCTAAACCTTTAATTTTCAGAGAACTGAGTAGGAAATTAGAAAGTTACTATCTATTTGGAAACATTCAATTCTGTCACCCAATTTTCTAGTTACATCTTTCACTACTTTATGCCTCTGATAATATCAGGCAATCTAAATTAACAGAATCTTAGGTACATCAAAAGAGCAGTATCAAACCTTAGAATGCAAACATATCTCTTAAGCTTCTAAATTTGAAAATACCTTTTAAACTTGAAAATGATTTCCAATGTCTTTGCACTGAAGGACAAATTTAAAGCTATTTCACTGCTAGAAGAAGGAAGGAAGGCAGATACACTGAAAGAAATACAAAAATAAAGAAGAATAAAGGCAAAAAAAGGGAAAGTCAGCAGAAAAAGGAGACAAAAGCAAAAAAAAAAAAAAAAACATGCTGCAAGTAACCAAGCATCCTGGATATCTCAGACCAGGCTTCCCTACAATTGCTATCACTGGTCATCAAGAGTTATGGGCAAAGAACCTTCAAGAACATTATCAGCATCTACATCTAAAAAGGAATGACTAAGGAAAGTGCCTTATACTTTTTGACCATTTAAAAAAATTATTAATAGAATCTTTACAAAAAAGTGTGGTGTATTTAAAACCAGTAGATATAAGTATATGTCAATATATACAAACCCCATGGTAATCAGAAATCAAAAAACTAGAATAGACACACAAACATTAGAATGGAGCAGCATACTACTAAGAAAATCATCAAATCACAAGGAAAAAAACAAAAAGAAGAAATGGAAAGAAAAGAACTATAGTAACTGGAAAACAAGTAATATAATGGCACTTAGATACATACTTTTCACTAGCTACTTTAAATGTCAATGTAATACGTGTGGGCAAGGATGTAGAGAAAATGGACCTTACTACACTGTTGTTGAAATGTACATTGAAAAAAAAGAAAATGTACATTGAAGCAGCCACTATGAAAAACAGTATGGAGGTACCTCAAAAGCTAAAAACAGAACTATCATATGTACAGCAATTCCACCGGAGTATATATCTGGAAAAAAATGAAAACTATAATTTGAAAAGATATATGCATTACAATGTTCAGAGCAGCACTATTTACAAAAGCCAAGTCATGGAAACAATCCTAGTGTCCATTTACAGATGAATGGATTAAGACATGGTGTACACATTGATACACACATATACACAATGGCTGGGGCAAACTCCAGGAGATGATGAGGGGCAGGGAGGCCCGGCATGCTGCAGCCCACGGGGTCGCAGAGTCAGACACAACTGGGCGACTGAACAACAGCAACATATATGATGAAGTGTTACTCAGCCATAAAAAAGAGTGAAGTTCTGTCATTTGCAGCAGCATGGATGGACCTAAAGAATACTATGCTTCATGAACTAAGTCCGACAGAGAAAGACAGAAACTGTAGGATTATCATTTATATGAGGAATCCAAAATTAGTAGAAATGAATGTATATGCAAGACAGAAACAGACTCACAGATACAAAAAATAAACTGCTGCTACTGCTAAGTCGCTTCAGTTGTGTCCGACTCTGTGCGACCCCATAGACGGAAGCCCACCAGTCCCCCGTCCCTGGGATTCTCCAGGCAAGAACACTGGAGTGGGTTGCCATTTCCTTCTCCAATGCATGAAAGTGAAAAGTGAAAGGGAAGTCGCTCAGTCGTGTCCGACTCTTAGCGACCCCATGGACTACAGCCTACCAGGCTCCTCCATCCATGGGATTTTCCAGGCAAGAGGACTGGAGTGGGGTGCCATTGCCTTCTCTGAAAAATAAACTACTGGTTACCAAAGGGGAGAAAGAAGGAGGGAAGGGTAAATTAGGGTTATGGGGTTAAGAGATAAACAAACTACTATGTATAAAACAGAAAAACAAAAAGATATATTGTATAGCACAGGGAGTTATAGCCATTATCTGGTAATAACATTTAAATAAGTATAATCTGTAAAAATACTGAATCCCAATGCAATATACTGCATCTAGTATAATATTGCAAATCACCTACACTTCAACAAAAAAAAAGTCTTATGTATAATTTTTGTCGCCATTTCTTTGTTGGGTTTGGTGTATTACTTATATCAAAGCTCTCAATACTATTATGTGCAACAGTTCCTGCAGCAGATCAAGAGACAATCAGAAAAAATCTGTATTCAGATAAGCTACCTAATATGAAATAATTTATAATTACCTGAATGATTATAACAACCTAACTCAAAATTCTTCAGGTGATTAAATAGACTAATAAATGCAGTACAATAAATTAATCCAGCTGGGAAAAAAAAAAAAAAAAACAGAAACAAAGTACATGTGACTTAATTTAGAAAATTAAAAAACAGGGAAAATGAAAGTGAAGTCACTCAGTCGTGTCCGACTCTTTGTGACCCATGGACTGTAGTCGGCCAGGCTCCTCTGTCCATGGGATTTCCCAGGCAAGAATACTGGACTGGGTTGCCATTTCCTTCTCCAGGGGATCTTCCTGACTCAGGGATCAAACCCCGGTCTCCTGCATAACAGTCAGACTCTTCACTGTCTGAGCCAACGGGGAAGAAAGGAATAAAATGATCTCAGCCATTCTGGATGTAAAATAAAGATTGATGTGGGCTATATACAGCACATATGCCTAATGATACAAAAAGTACATCCTGAGCTATCTAGACAAATTTGCTTATTTCTGAGAACCCCAAAATCATCACCGTTCTGAAAATAGCCCTGAGGTAAAAATCACATCCCATTTATTGGCATGCAAATGTGCACATCAGGCTTGAAAAGGGTAATATTTCTTGGTCAAATGAAATCTCTTCAAAATAGAATGAAAGAAGTTAGGCTTAGAAGTGCCTTCTAAATAGAAGTACATGCAGAAGGGAAACATGATACAGTTGCTTATGAGAAACAAAATAGACATTTTGAGAATCAGTGTTAGATTTTTTATATCTGGAGTTTCTGAAACAAGATAAACTAGATAAATACAATACAGTTGTGTCTATGAGAGATGTCACAATCATTCATCATACTTTCCTATTGACAAAATGTGATTAGATTTTTTAAATAACAATGAAATAAAGCTTGTTTTAATAAAGATAGGGATGAGAAGGATCAAAGAGCTTGCTTCAGACTTACACGTAAGTCTGAGAAATGACCATGGAACTACATAGGCAATATTCTCCTGAATCTGCCTGTACAATAAGGTGGTAGATGAACCAATGTCATCTCATGTTAAACGCGGACTCTCTCAAAGCTGTGGTTGACTTTATCTTCCCAGGAAAGGAACTCTTTCAGAAGATTAAAACAAAAACAATATTGTAGAGGATTTATGTTTATAAACTGCATTCATACATAATATTGTTTGATCCTTTAAATAATTAAACAAACAAGGACATTGAGGTTTGGAGAGATTAAGAAATATACCAGAGGCCACTAGACAATATATTATTAAGTCGAGATATAAATGAGGTTTTGAATAGCTGGTTCTACAGAAGGGCTCTTACATGTCTTTTTACTCTGAGGACCCAGGAACTGACTGTGGTGGTCTTATGAACAGTCTGAGACACCTCACATTAACAAAGGAGTGTCTTCCTCCTTTTAAAAAATTAGGTCTCAAAAGACCAAATTTAGAGTAAGACATGCTTTGTGGTCTTCCACCACTTTCTTCCACAGCAAACACATTTTCTGAAAATCTTTTCTTGCTATAGGAATACTAGATACAGATGATTTTGATTCACATATATAATATGTCCCTCTCTATCATTCTTTATCCCTTTCAAACTGAAACTGAAAAAAATATAATCTTGTATTTCCTATTATTTGTGTAAGTAATATTTAAGTTACAGGGATCAGTAAACAAGAAATGGTCGAGGTATAATCTCAAACAGGTTTTTAGAAAAATATTCAACCCAAAATATCATACCTATTAAAAGTATCCTGCTTAAAGGACAAAATTCAAGGAAATGGAATGTTATTTCTTAGGCTATGTGACTTTGCTGTGAGAATGCAAACCCCTGAGGATCTTGGTTTACCACAATAAATTTCAATACACCTTTATAGAACTGACTTTTAAGATAAGTAGTCACCCAGTTGTGTATGTTTAATGTTTATAGGAATGTACCAGGTAATAGTTCTCAGAAAACCTCTAAGAAAAAATAATTAAAAGATCAATGTTCCCTTCTCCCTAAAATTCTTCTATAATAGGCAATTGTGTTCTACCCAAAAGCCTGGATTTATGAAACCCATAAAATGTTTGAGTTAACAAAAAACGCAGAAGCTCTTGAGGATCAGGAAGGATCAGACACAGAAATGTCTCCACTCTAGACAGGCCACCCCACTCCACATGGTCAGGGGGTGCAGAGGAAAGAGGTAGGGTGCAGATGAAAGGGATTAAAAGCTGTTGGATCCAAATGGTGTCTTTTTATTTAAAGTCTCTCTTGAGGTTTTCTCTTTGGGAAATTCACTGCAGGTAGAGTCTCTCATCTCATGCAGCAGGTGCAGTTACAAAAAAAAAAGCTTGTAATCTCCACTTTCTTGAAAAGAATATCACCTTCCTATCCCTTGGCCTTTGGAAATCAAGCAGAAACCAGGGATAAATCTCAGGAGAAAATCTCGGGAGGTATAAATATCCAATTCAAGCTTGATGTTCTAGGCCTTATGGAGATACATTTTCCTATTCTTTGGAAATTTTTCCCCATAGGTTTACCTAAAACTGCCTCTTCTCATCATAAAATAATAACATCTCAAGGTCTGAGATGAAGATGAAGGCCTTAAACAAATATACCTGTTCTTATCCTTCATGCGTCTCTCCTGTCAAAGGAACTTCAAAGATATGAAAGCTACCACAACAGGTAGCTAATCAATAGGATAGACATTTAAGATGCCAGCTACTTTTCAACATCAGGTATATTTTTGTTTGAAAGTGATTAATACTCAGCTTTGCTACACTATATTCACCAAACCCATAGATAAGCACTGTTGATGGTGATTAATATGGACAGGATACCATTTTAGCTAAAAAGACCAAAGCCAAGCCAAGATTACAGTACTATATCCATATGAAATCTCTCAAGGCCTCCAAGAGAGTGGCCCCTTCTGAGACTACAAGGTACTAGAGAGAATGCCCTTTCAAAATCAGTATTTGCAACTGGGATTTCTCACAAGGAAAGTTACTTTTAGGGGGTTTGTTGTTGCTGTTGTTTTAGGCCTCATGGATGTAGGTTCCTAACAGTCCACATGCTATTATAATTGAACTGTGTTGCTTTTGTGCTTAAAGTCTTTCCATTGCTTACCACTACCTAAATCCATAGAATTCATGTAAAGTTCTTAACAATCTGGTTCTATCCACACTCCATCAGACAGACAGACACTCTGTGCTCAAGCTATGCAAAAGGAAAGCTATGACAAATTTAGACAGTGTATTAAAAAGCAGAGACATCACTTTATCAATGAAGGCCTGCACAGTCAAAGTTATGGTTTTCCAGTAGTCATATATAGATGTGAGAGTTGGACCATAAAGAAGGCTGAGTGCCAAAGAACTGATGCTTTTGAATTGTGCTGGAGAAGACTTGACAGTCCCTTGAACTGCAAGGAGATCAAACCCATCAATACTAAAGGAGATCAACCCCAAATATTCATTAGAAGGACTGATGCTGAAGCTGTAGCTCCAATATTTTGGCCACCTGATGCAAAAAGCCAACTTACTGGACAAGACCCTGATGTTACGAAAGACTGAAGGCAAGAGGAGAAGTTGGCGACAGAGGATGAGATGGTTGGATATCATCACCAGCTCAATGGACAGGAGTCTGAGCAAACTCTGGGAGATAGTGAAGGACAGGGAAGCCTGGCATGCTGCAGTCCATGAGGTCACAAAGAGCCAAACAAGACTTGGTGACTGAATGACAACCACAAGGGGGAAAAAAGATATGCTTTCTCTTTCAAATGCAATACCTTTGGAAATAGTGCTCCATCTACTAGAAATTCCACCCACTCTGTTTACTGCCATTGCAATCTTCAAGATTTTTCTCAAATTGCCTGCTCTACGAAGCCGTCTTTTTTCTAGATAGCAAATTAAGCACTCCCTAAGAATCTGCCTGCCAAGGCAGCAGACACAGATTCAAACCCTGGGTCAGGAAGATCCCCTGGAGAAGGAAACGGGAACCCACTCCAGTATTCTTACCTGGAAAACCCCACGGAGAAAGGAGCCTAGTAGACTACAGTCCATGGGGTGGCAAAGAGTCAGACATGACTTAGTGACTAAACAACAGTTAATGTTAAACTGCATTGATGCATGCCCCACTGGATAAGCTTCTTAAAGACAAACACTGTCATGTACATAGGTCCCCTTTTTTGAGCATGTACTATGTGCCAAAACCAAAACAAATTTGGTATTTTACTTCTACAGCTCCACCTTTAAAACAATTATGAAGGCAAATATTTGTATTCTCATTGTACAGGTTAAGAGGAGGAGGTTCAAAATCACGTTGCTGTTAAGTGGAGGAAGCAGAATTCCTGTATGATCCTTTTGGCCCCATGTCAGTACTCCTTCCATAAGCAGCACTCTAGCTCCCACTACAAACACTGGAGTCTCATCCATCTTGTATCCTTAGTATGGGGCACAAAGTGAGAACCTAGATACCCAATAAAGATGTGCTGAAAGAGTGAAGAAATGATTGCTTAAGTGTTTCTTATGCCCACTTTGCTTTCTGTTACTCAGAACGAATCAACTGTGATGAAAAACTATTTGTCTCAAGACAGAGTCATTTCTATCATAGTTCCGCAAAATGTTAGAAAATAAAGTCATTTGATGTTGCACTTCAAGTTCTAGAGAGCAAGAACTTTCAGTTCTAGGTAGTAACATTTTTTTTCAGGATTTCTTTGGCAGCAGTTACATAATTCATATTTAATAAGCCTGCTCTGTGTTCCCATAAAGTTTTGCATCCATCTCTACTTTAGCACTTGATATTTAGCTACTTGAGTGCATATCTGTCTTCCTTCTAGATAATTACCTACTTTAGGGCAAGGATCTACTCTCACTCATTTCCCCATACAAGATGCTCCTGTTGTTGTCAAAAAATCTGACACAGTAACACCAAACCAATCCAAGCCAAGCAAACAGCAAGCTATCTAAAACCATGTGGAATAATCATTTTACAGAGTTTCCCAGGTATCTTTGAGTTTAATCCTTTAAAATAAAGATTTCAGTTTATTTTGCATAGAAGCCTTTCTAAAATGTTTGTTCCTTTCTTTTTAAAGAAATCACACTTAAAATAATTTAAACTATTTTAAACATTCACTATTTTTCTACTCTAGGAGAATAATTGCTTCAGACAGCTAACCCTATGCACCATAGTCTCAGATGATGGCACATTTTATGCTTTTATGTTCGCTTTTTGCTTTGGATTTTTCTTTCCCTGGCTTCTTTTACTATCAAACTGGGAGAATTCACTTCTCAGGATCATGAGTGTGTCTGCCAATAGAAATTTCTCCCTATGGTTAATAATTTTCATTTGGGGGGAGGTATTTACTAATAAGCAGTATGCTAAGCACTTTATTTCCATCATTTAACTTAATCCCAACAAATTTCCAAGAGACTGTAGAATTGGCTCTGGCTGCTCAAAGCACTTTTTCAGTTTTTACTGACGTGTTCCTCATGAGTAAAGCTGCATGCATGTGTACATGCGAAGTTGCACAGTCAAGTCTGAGGACTGTAGCCCTCCAAGGCTCCTCTGTCCACAAATTTCCCAGGCAAGAATACTAGAGCAGGTTGCCATTTTCCACTCCAGGGATCTTCCCAACCCTGGGATCAAACCCTCATCTCTTAGTGTCTCTTGCGTGGCAGGCAGGTTTTATACCAGTGCGCCACCTGGGAAGCCCCATCCAAATAGCCCTTCCAAAAGCTGTATAGTTTATTTTAGGGCTAATATCAGACCACCTGATCTGCCTCTTGAGAAATTTGTATGCAGGTCAGGAAGCAACAGTTAGAACTGGACATGGAACAACAGACTGGTTCCAAATAGGAAAAGGAGTTCGTCAAGGCTGTATATTGTCACCCTGCTTATTTAACTTACATGCAGAGTACATCATGAGAAATGCTGGGCTGGAAGAAGCACAAGCTGGAATCAAGATTGCCAGGAGAAATACCAATAACCTCAGATATGCAGATGACACCACCCTTATGGCAGAAAGTGAAGAGGAACTAAAAAGCCTCTTGATGAAACTGAAAGAGGAGAGTGAAAAAGTTGGCTTAAAGCTCAACATTCAGAAAACGAAGACCATGGCATCTGGTCCCATCACTTCATGGGCAATAGATGGGGAAACAGTGGAAACAGTATCAGAGTTTATTTTTGGGGGCTTCAAAATCACTGCAGATGGTGACTGCAGCCATGAAATTAAAAGAAACTTACTCCTTGGAAGAAAAGTTATGACCAACCTAGATAGCATATTGAAAAGCAAGACATTACTTTGCCAACAAAGGTCCGTCTAGTCAAGGCTATGGTTTTCCTGTGGTCATGTATGGATGTGAGAGTTGGACTGTGAAGAAAGCTGAGCACCGAAGAATTGATGCTTTTGAACTGTGGTGTTGGAGAAGAGTCCCTTGGACTGCAAGGAGATCCAACCAATCCATTCTAAAGGAGATCAGCCCTGGGTGTTCTTTGGAAGGTCTGCAATTCATGGGGTGGCAAAGAGTCGGACCCAACTGACAGACTGAACTGAACTGAACTGAACCAAATGTGGCTAAGTTGTTACCATCCCTTTTTTCAGAAGGCCCCATCCAAATGGTTTTATTTCAGTTATCATCATTACAGCGTGGGTAGATTCTTCACTGTTTATCAACCTATTCTTACACTCTTACTTAATGTTTAAAATAGCACATAGTTGGGACTGCTAATGTCTCTCAAAAAGCTCTATATGATACCTGTATCAGATAAAATACTTGGTAGGAAAGGTTAAGAGTAGAATAAGGGGATGTGATGGTTTTCAAATTGATGGCAAAGAATGTGTATTTGCTCTGTGTTGCAGAATTACAAGTGATGGTAGAATGTTAAGAATGCATGCTTTTTATTGCATCATGGCAGAACTCCCTAACAACTAGAACAGTCCCATAATGGAAATAGTAACTCTACATCTCAATCTTACACTTTAGGGTAGCCTGATGTTCCAACCCTACAGCTACTGGCCTGTTAAAGTGTCCCAGGCACTTTATTCTTGTTCATTCTAGTTCTCACTTGGATCTTTGCAATTACAAGCCCACTATTTCTTTGATGAAATTTTATTTGCATTGTGTTGCTCAGCCTCCTGGCTTTCAACTTCTTCCTTGTAACCTTCAGCTTGGATCTGCTCCACCTACACTCTCTGCTCCAGACTGCCTCAGAATGCCTCAGAAAATACCTCTTGGTCCAATCACTTAAACTTTTTGCACCTTAACTTATTCTTCTGTAAAATGAGAGTAATAATACCTATCTTTATACGACTGCTATGAGAATTAAATGACTTAATATACGTAAAGTGCTTAGATAAATGCCTGGAATATAATAAGTGCTACCTAAGAATTAGCTGGGCATCACAGGTGGCTCAGTGCTAAAGAATCCATCTGCCAATGCAGGAAATGCGGGCTCCATCCCTGGGTGGGGAAGATCCCCCAGAGGAGGAAATGGCAACCCACTCCAGTATTCTTGCTTGGAAAATTTCATGGACAGAGGAGCCTGGCGGGATTCGCAAAAGAGTTAGACAAAACAACGGAAAAAAAAAAAAAGAACGAAAACAAAGTGACAAAGCCTTTATTAAATGTGTTATTCTATCAGTTAGGGTTCTCCAGAGTAACAGAATAAGAGAGAAAGACAGAGATACAAAGAGAGATTCATTTTAAGGAGTTGACTCTTGGAATCCTGAAGACTGGAAAGTTTGAAATATGCAGGGCAGACCATCAGGCTAGAAACTCAAGGCTTGGTATTGCAATCATGAGGCAGGATTCTTTGAAAAATCTGTTTTGCTTTTAAGGCCTTCAACTATTAATAATTTCATGAGGCTTACACCCATTATCAAGAGTAATCTCCTTTACTTAAAGTCAACCAGTTTTATGTTAACCACGTGTACAAAATACCTTCACAGCAACATCTAGATTAGTGTTTATTAAATAACTGGGTGCTACAGCCACCCACTTCCCTGGTGGCTCAGAGGTTAAAGCGTCTGCCTGCAATGCGGGAGACCCGGGTTTGATCCCTGTGTCGGGATCCCCTGGAGAAGGAAATGGCAACCCACTCCAGTATTCTTTCCTGGAGAATCCCGTGGAGAGAGTAGCCTGGTAGGCTACAGTCCATGGGGTCGCAAAGAGTCGGACACGACTGAGTGACTTCACTTCACTTCACAGCCTAGATAAATTGGCACATAAAACTACCACAGTACTGTAAAGAAATCTTCTGAATATTCTGTGTTTTACACTTCTTTAAGAATCAGGGTAGCCAATGAATTGAGGCATTAGTGGTTTGGAGTTTATGACTCACTTACTCTTGTAGATTCTGTACTAGAGAACTTCTTGTTTTCCTGCTGGAATGACACCTGGTATTATATTGATTCATTTTTCATCACCTTGTGCAAGATGGCCATGACAGATTAAAATAAAACAACTTTCCTTCTTTAAATAAGTAAGAAGGGGTTACTCATATGTTAAGCCATGATCTTGTGTTATTTACTTTAAATCACATCTGCATACATACAATCATGTTATATATAATTACTAATAATGAAATAGCTGAGAACAGTAAAATGCATGAAATTTCATAAAATGTTTAATAGTGCATTCACATAGATTTTTAATGTCCAAGACACCTTAGAATCTGTTCTTAATCCAGTGTTACAAGTTGGATAATCAGAAATTTTCTGGAACACTCTCAATTGAGGCTTCCCAGATGGCGCTAATGGAAAAGAACCTGCCTGACAATTCTGGAGACATAAGAATCGTGGGTTCGAACCCTGGGTTGGGAAGATCTGGAGGAGGGCAGAGCAACCCACTGCAGAATTCCTGACTGGAGAATCCCATGGACAGAGAAGCCTAGCCAGCTACAGTCCATAGGGTCACAAAGAGTCAGACACGACTGAAGTGACTTAGGGTGCATGCTACTGCCCAGTTTCATATTTTTATATAGCTTCAAAACTATAGGGCTTTTAGATAAGACAATAATATAGTCACTTTATATATTGCATGAACATTTACTAAATGGCTATCTATGCAGGGATGTGAACTAGTACTAATACAGGGATATAAGCCATATACACAGAACACTTCCTGAGTCCATAATATTGTAAGGGACTTCTACTCTGCTCCCAAATAACTATAATACAATGTGGAAAGTTCTAAGCTCCCTAAGAGAAAAAATACTAAGCTAATTCAAAGCAATACTATACTTCTTGATAAAAATAACAAATCCTTTTAGGTTTCCACATAAACTCTCCATGGACAAAGTATTATGTAGATAGACTTCCTTGGATCTAATGTTATATAGGTTACACCTCATATTATACACCTGTAAATGACATCAACCTTGTAGAGTATCAATATTTGAAATATTTTTCACAGTTACATTTTTATTATCAAGTTATTGATAGTTCTACCTCATGAACAAACCTCATTCTCTGACCATAATATCTTAGAAGTGGATTGACCCCTTATATATACTGTAAGCTCCTTTCTCTACGGGAACAAAATTTGAGAGAATGTGAAGACATCTATATCTTTTTTGTCAAGATACTCTGCCTGTTGAATAAGCATTGTCATTGTAAAACTGCATAATTGCAAAAATGGCAAAAAAATGAATTTTTAAAGAGAACAAGTTATTAAAAGAGGTGTGCTATCAACCCAAATCAAGTCTGTAGCAGGAAAGAGAATAGTTCCTCCAACCTAACCATTCTCCCCAAGACTGCTAATGACCCAGTAACATCACTGACTCTGATAGCAACACAATCTGCTAAAAGATTCATGCATAGGGAAAGATGTAGAACTACACGACACCATTTTAAGCCCATAACTGCCTTATATTCTGCCACACAATAATTACTTTAAAGGACACAGTAAGCTGTTAACCACCATGACTCATTTTTATACTTTTAACAACTTCCTTATCTAGGACTAGTATCTTTTCCCTGAATCAACCAAGAAATTTCAAGACATGCTTCTAGTATGACATACATATATATAGAAATGTACATATATATAGTAATCTATGCAGGAATATATAGTAGTAGTACATTACTATCTATATTATATATAGACAGAAAAACATCACATTTTTCTCATGTATCAAGGAAAATATAGTCAATCACCCACTCAATAAACATTTATTGAATACATATCGCCTAACAATCTGTAGAAAAAAAAAAAAAACAATATAGTTAGTTGTACGGTGGTTTAGTTGCTAAGTTGTGTCCAACTCTTGTGACCCCATGGACTGTAGCCCACCAGGCTCCTCTGTCCATGGGATTTCCTAGGCAAGAATATTGCTATTTCCTTCTCCAGGGTTCTTCCTGACCTGTGGGTCAAACCTGGGGCTTCTGCATTGCAGGCGGATTCTTTACCAACTGAGCCAGCAGGGAAGCACCATAGAGAAATTTAATACTTGCTATCAGGCTGCTCAAAATCTAACAGGTGAAGCATTTGAGCAACTAGTTCTAATAAAATACAATGAACACTCTAACAGAGGCCTTGGGCAGCACACAGCAGAGAAGAATCTGTTCTTCTTGAGGTCATTAGAAGACTGGTAATAGACAACTAAACCTTTAAAAGATTAAAGTAGGACATTTCCAGATGAAAACAAAGGGACGAATATTCCAGACAGGAGAAATAACAAGAACAAGGCTTAAGTTAGGCTTAACTTGAGTTTGGGCCAGACTATTAAGGCTATACCAAGGTAAATGCTATGTTAAGGAAATGGAACAACAGCCAGTAATCAATAAGGGTCAATAGGTAGTTTTTAAACTGTTGCATTATGGGGGTTGAGCTACAAAAGGAAAGACTAAATTATGAGGATCAATTTGAAGCCTGTTGCGAAATCTCTTAGCAAGATTCTGTGAAAGACTGAATTGGATCAGTGGCATTGTGAACAGAGAGAAAGATAAAACTTAAAGAAATTTCAAAGTGACGAAAATTAGTGGAATTTTATAGTTAAATATCTACACACTATCTCAATAATATATCATTTAAGGTCCAGTGATTCTAGTAAGTATGAATATGATCCACTTTCACTACATTTGAGCAATATTAGGTAGAAAACTGAAGTACTTTTGCTGTTCTGGATCAGATTATTGGAAGATTAGCTAGAATCCTCCAAAGAAAATTATTACTTTAAATTATGCAGAGATAAAAGCTGAGCTAACATTCAACCTCAGCAAAGTAACCACCAGCTCTGTAAGTTACTCACAGGTTTCCCTAGGTAATTAATTTTGCCACTTGGATTGTCCTTTCTATTACAAGTTAGTTTGACTGCATTTTCTAAATTTGACATAATTTTGTTCTTTAGAAGTCAAGTTATCACCCAGGAGAAATGATGCTTGTAAAGAAAAATTCAGTATTCTTAAGAAGGGAAATGCATAATTCTCCAGGTATTCAGTTGAATATTTTCTAGTGCAGCAGCCACCTAATTGGTCTCCCTGTCATCAGTTTCTCCCTTCTCCAGTCTACCATGTGTGATGTTGCCTCCTCAGCATAGCTGATAATGCTACTTCCTTACACAATAACTTTCTATGGCTCACAGCTGCCTAAAGAAGAGTATCTAAACTCTGTTTAATTAAAGTTTTCAATCAGCTCAAATCACCCATCAGTCAGTCTCACCTCCCCTGTCTGCTGAATCTGACTGCTCATAAAGCCCTTTTGCTCTCTTCTAGGAAGGGACATGGGATGTCAGGCACGTGTTTATTAATCCTCACAACACCACAGCTGATGTTGATCAAGTTATTTAACTTTTCTGAGGCTTAGTTTCATCTTCTGCAAATTAGAAATAATAATATCGACCTACCACCTCAAATTCTATTTAAAACAAGATGAGCAATCAATAAAATGCTTACCTTGCTGGATTGTTATAAAGATTAGAAAATAATACATTAGAAGGGCCTAGTCTGGACCTGAATTATAGGAAAAAGTCTTATTACTCTTCCAAGTTTTTAAACAGTTTTCTATATCTGGAATACTTGTCATTTCAACCAAAGCCTTAAGCATAACACAAAGACCACTGCTAAAGCTAACTAGCCACGAAACCATTTGCAATATTCTAGTGAAAACTGCTCTTTTTCTCCTGTAGTGTCATGGGGAAATCCCTGCCTTGAAGTCAAACTCCTAACTGCCTCACTTTCTAACAACATGTGCCTAAGCACAGCTTTCTCATTTCTAATATGGACGGTGACATCAACTTTACCTGGCTCACTAAGCCATTATGAGAATCAACTAAGATAAGTGATATCTTCAAACACGCAATGGTCTACATATAGGAGACACAGTTACTCCTACTGAAGTAAAAGATCAAATAAGGACTCTGGTCTTCCTCATCTTTGTAACTGATATAAAAAAAAAACAGGGATTCCCAAGTGGCACAGTGGTAAAGAATCCTCCTGCTGATGTAGGAGACGTGGGTTAGATCTCTGGGTGGGGAAGATTCTCTGGAGTAGAAAATGGCAATCCATTCCAGTATTCTCATCTGGGAAACTCCATGGACAAAAGAAGCCTGGAAGGCTCCAGTGTAGAGTTGGGTCACAAAGAGTCAGACATGACGGAGCATGTATGCACGGCCACCACTACCAAAGAAAGAGATCAAGCCCAAGAAGAGAATAACTAGAAGACTGGAAGAAACAATCAAGTGTTTCTTGAGCAAAGGGAATTGGGTAGAACTGAGGCTATAAAAAAGGTGTTTCTGAGGTTCACTTTTATAAACCAGTTGTGTGCAAAGGCAAGAGGCAGCTTAAAGACACTACACACAGCAGATATTCTATAAGTGATAGGGAAGGGAAGGAAGAGGGGGGTGGGGAGAAAGGGAGAAACAGGATGCGGAACAGGAGGGAAGACAGTTTCATTATTCCTTACAAGTGCTCATTTCTGTACCTCTTGCCAAGGTGGTATAACAAAAAGATTAACTAGTAGTTTAAAGCTTATGTGTGAACCTTTAAGATTCCTTCTAATTCTGCCTCTTTTCTCCACTCTACGTCTCTCCCATTCATCGCTAATTCCCATTTATCATCATTTATCCCCTCTCCACCAGGTTCCCCACCCCAAATAATTACTCTTTCTCCACTGTCTCAAAGAGATAAATGAACAAAAGAAAACAAAAACCTCTGCTCTTATTTAAATGTCAATATGGAGCTCTGACAAGCTCTGCAAGAGCTTGCTAACAGCTGTATTGTCTTAATTGTCTTACAGCAAGTATGCATATTTTAACAGGAATTACTAATACTCTCTTGCTCCTCTTCAGCCCCAACAAAAAACCCAGAGAAAGAATTCCAAGTAACAGCAATGGGCATACGAGAAGATATTTGCAAGACATATAGTAAAATTATCTTATATTCACATAATACTTCTGCTTTGTAAAATACTTTCTCATCTGTTATTTGATCTGAATCCCCAGGGAGGAATGATGAAAGAAAAAAACAAAATCCTATTTTTACCACACATTTTAACATAATGCAGTTTTATATAATGCAGTTTTCAAAGTTTTCTTATATATATCCTTTCATTTGCTTCTCCCCCATATGCAAGGGTTAGATGAGAAAGAGGAGAGTGAAAAAGCTGGCTTAAAACTCAACATTCAAAAAATGAAGATCATGACATCTGGTCCCAGCACTTCATGGCAAATAGATGGGAAAACAATGGAAACAGTGACAGATTTTATTTTCTTGGGCTCCAAAATCACTGCAGATGGTGACTGCAGCCATGAAATTAAAAGACACTTGCTCCTTGGAAAAAAAGCTATGACCAAGCTAGACAGCATATTAAAAAGCAGAGACATTACTTTAGTGACAAAGGTTCATACAGTCAAAGCTATGGTTTTTCCAGTAGTCATGTATGGATATGAGAGTTGGATCATGAAGAAAGCTGAATATCGAAGAATTGATGCCTGTGAATGGTGGTGTTGGGAAAGACTCTTGAGAGTCCGTGGACTGCAAGGAGATCAAACCAGTCCATCCAAAAGGAAATCAACCCTGAATACTCATTTGAAGGACTGATGATAAAGCTGAAACTCCAGTACTGTGGCCACCTCATGCAAAGAGTTGACTCATTGGAAAAGACTCTGATACTGGGAAAGATTGGGGGCAGGAGGAGAAGGGGACGACAGAGGATGAGATGGCTGGATGGCATCACTGACTCGATGGACGTGAGTCTGAGTGAACTCTGGGA
>NW_011494896.1:3049782-3068865 GCF_000754665.1 Bison bison bison | reverse complement strand
TGAGTCTGAGTGAACTCTGGGAGTTGGTGATGGACAAGGAGGCCTGGCGTGCTGCGATTCATGGGGTCGCAAAGAGTTGGACACGATTGAGCGACTGAACTGAACTGATGAAGTAAATGAGACTCAGAGATGTGAAAGGACTTTCCATAAGCTCATATCAAATAGCTACTATTTATGGAGTATTTCCTAGGTTCAGGAATTGTACTAAGTATTTTACATGCCTTATGTATTATTCATACTTCACAACAATCTTATGAGGTAAGCATTATTATTATTTTAACATTCTATAAAGGAATTGACGTACACAGAGGTTAAGTAATTTGGCCATGGCCACACAGTCAACAAACAGCAAAACCAAAATCTAAACACCGAGTTCTCAGATGGCTCGATTTTTCTGTTTTGCCAAGCTGCCTCCTTCCCAGCCCAAGGCTCTTACTGCAACATGGTTTAGTAATTGTTCAGTAATATAAAAATGCTTTCTTTCTATTATCAAGTTAGAACTGAAGGCTTCAGCTCAGTCACACAATCTCTGTTGAAAAAAATAGAGTGTATAAAAAATAATATATATAAACACTTAAAGCAGAAGTGGGGAGGATGTTATGTCCACTTCTTTCACAAAAGAATCAAAGATAGAAAACTCACCATACCTGGGAGCTAAAATCAGTGAAAACAGTGTTAGCAGGTAAGAGAGCAATACTGCCTCAGCATAAAACAAAATAGAAGAGAAAAAAATCACTTACGACTCAGGAAAAATCACCTAAGAAACAAACAAAATCTAACCACAAATTATATGCTTATTTTAAAATATTTAAAACAAGGAATGTCTTTGTTGTATTCCTAAAATAAAGGCTGAGTAAATAATTTTCATCTGGTTTCAAAATTTCAACAACTCAACACAGAACAGCTCTGCTACAACTTGGTTGCTGCTGCTTGTGATACCAACTACATGTGTGCCTAATAGCTCAGTCGTGTCTGACTCTTTGCAACCCAACGGACTGCAGCCCACCAGGCTCCTCTGCCCATGGATTCTCCAGGCAAGAATACTGGAGTGGTAGCCATTCCCTTCTCCAGGGGATCTTCCCAACCCAGGTACTGAACCCAGGTCTCCTGCATCACAGGCAGATTCTTCACTGTCTGAGCCACGGGAGAAGCCCCATCAACACACATTACAGGGTAAATATTTTAATGGGGGTGGCAGCAGCCAAAAAAGAAAAAAAAAGTCTACATTTCCAAAAACCTTCTATAAATCAGACTTTATGTTAAACAGGTAGAATTTTATCACATGCATGCTGAGGAAGTGAGAAGAGAGATCTCTCCCTTAGGCACCCAAGATGACATTTCAAGAACTAGCAGGTGAAGCTTGTGTTTAAAATGATCCAAGGCTGAACACAAACAGTAAATGTCATTTTATCTCAAGTCAAGAAAACTCTAAAACCTTGACCTCTAGGTCTTTTTAAAACTACATACTATTAAAATTATGTCAAAGCTTTTACTTTGGGGCTCATCTGATTTTGTTTCAAGGGAGAAATCAGTCATCGGGACATGACAGGGACTTTATAGGATCCAAAACAGTGACTCCATTGTCCTTGCTATCCACTCCTAGATACACTAAATACAGAGGTACAGGAAAGAAGCCTGTGGAAACTAAGCCAACCCAGGCCAAAATAAAATATATTTCTAATTTCTAAAAACATAAGATTCTGCACGGCTTTGGGGAAAGTCAAATTAAGTCTCCGATATGTTCAAAACCTTCTGATGGTTTCTCACTTCTCTCAGAGTAAAATGTTCCCAATAGCCTACAAGACTGTATACAATCTGGTCCCCTATTATCCCAGCACCCATTTTGCTGATTTCTACATACTCTATCCGTCCTTCAAGGCAGTAGTAATAGTAGATAAAAATCACTGAATTCCTACTGTGTATCAGACTCTCTGTAAACACATCACTTGGATAATTTAATGTAATAATTTCAAAGCTCTTAGGGAAGGTACAAATATTCTCCCTGCCTTATTAAGAACCTACAACTTAGAATGGTTGAATAACTTATTCAAGGTCATATAACTTGTGTCAGGAGTAAACTATAACAACCTGTTACCTAGTCCAAGCTCATTCTGCTCGCAGCACAGTAGGCCAATAAATCCAAGAGATGAGGTGTTGAGGCAAGGAATATGATTTCAGTTGGAAAACTGGCTGACCGAGAAGATGACGGACTAAAGTCTCAAAATAACTATCGTGTAGGGCCCTGGTTGGGCTTCCCTGGTGGCTCAGCTGGTAAAGAAATCGCCTGCAATGCAGAAGACTCCTGTTCAATTCCCAGGTTCGGAGGATCCCCTGGAGAAGGGACAGGCTACCCACTCCAGTATTCTTGGGCTTCCCTTGTGGCTTAGACGGTAAAGAATCTGCTTGCAATACAGGAGACCTGGGTTCGATCCCTGGGTTGGGAAGATCCCCTGGAGGAGGGCATGGCAACCCACTCCAGTATTCTTGCCTGGAGAATCCCCATGGACAGAGGAGCCTGGCGGGCTACAGTCCATGGGGTTACAAAGAGCTGGACACAACTGACCAACTAAGCACAGCACAGGGGCCTGGATGCCAGGTTCTTTTATGGGTCAGAGATGGGAAGAGGTGAGGAAAACAGAGTAAAAAGACCATTTAATTATGGCAAATATCTCCTAGAATGGCAAGCTTCAGGCAGGGGGATATATTTGTTTCATTTCCTTATAGCTATTTCACAGGTGGTGTGAAATGGAATATCTCCTGCCGTATCAATAAACAAGGTGGTCACAGCTATCCTTGATTCTGGCCCTCCCAATGTGAGTTTCTGAAGCAAGCTGACAAGGCACCACTCCCTATGCAAGGAACTTAAGGATGTCACAGTTCTTCACAAGTGGGCAGGGTCGGGTTATTTCCCTGTGAGCTAAACAAAAGCACTTTAGTTTAAGGGTCAGGCAGAGGGGGACAGGGTTCCCTGAGGCAGGCCATTGTGTATGCTTATTGTTGGGGGCCAGAGTGAGGTACTCCGCCCGTGACAAAGGTCATGAGGAAGGAGGCTCGACATACGCAAAGGCGGGATCGAGCCTTAGGAGTCCCCCTGGAACTCCTCAAGCATCTACCCCCATAACCAGAGCCTGCCTACTTTACTACTTTGTGCTCTCACCTACATCTCTGACTTTATGGGGGGCTGTCCCCCACCACCTCTTTCAGAGAAGGAGTTAACCTAGAGCTCCAGTTAATAATAATTCCTGGGCGTGATAAGAGTGTTTTAACCTACAAACTCCTCTGAAGGTTCTTTAGCCTGCCTGACAGCCTTGTCCGGCCACATGTGATTGCTCACAGCCTCCCAACCGTGAGAGGCACGAGATGCTTCAAACCTTCTAAAAACAGGTTCCTTAGAAAAGTTAGAAAACTATTAGTATAAGTATAATGGGCTGATTAGAAATTGTATTGGTGAAGGGTTTTTCATTTGTTGAGCCAATGTTTGTTGCTAAGTCTCCACATCCCCTGCCCTTACACACATTAATGAATATATAGAAGAAATAAGTATTAACCTTTGATATTAATCACGTTAGACCTTAGGCTAAGTAAATTCTTTCCTTAACTAAAACCCACTACACCGTCACCCTATAGGAATGTAACTTTATTTGGGTGGTGTCTGTTTTAAGAATAATCACCCCTGGAGAAATAAGTGTCCTGGTTGACTGACCGTTGTCACAAGGAGAGGGTCATAAATTGTCAGCAGGCCCCCTGGCCAGAAGATGATGTAACACCCCTAAGACCTCTGTATACATTTGTATGAAGCACCTGACTTTGATAAAAGTCAGGACTGCTGACCCTGCGTGACTTTTGCATAACATCTCAGTGTATAAAAGTAGACCATGGAAAATAAAGAATTGGGATCAGTTTCTCGAAATACTGGTCTCCCCATGTCGCTCTCTCTCTCACTCTGGCTGAGTCTCCATCTGGAGCGCGGAACCCGCCATGCTTACTAATTATGCCTGGGCTTCTAAGATCCGACCGGGGAGGCCTCAGTGTCTCCTCTCCTTTGGGAGAACGGAAGGACGCCTGCGGCCTACGTAAGTGGTGCAAACTTCTTGTCTTGAAGTTTTATTGGTCTCCCGCGTAAACCAAGCTACTCAGCCTCTTTTCTCCACTGAATTTTCCTACTGAGCTATCCTCATTCTATTACCCTTTATATCTTTGATGAATATTTAAATAGTCGCCTAAGCCGTCTCCCCTTCGAATACCCTGGATCAGCCGGGGCTGGACCCCGGCACTTATAATAACAAAAGCACCAAAACAAGGGTTAAAGCCAGAGAAACAGATTCAGCATGGAGTCAAAATTAACCCTTCTCAGTTACAAACCTAAATATGTTTGACTATAAAGTTAGTGCTTCAGTCGCCATCCCCATGGAATCATCCTTAAAAGCCCAGACATTCAACTGGGAAACAAGCCTCTTGAGGTTGGAGTCAACAGGAAAAAAAATCTATTTTTTAAATTTCAGAGTCTCCCAGTTAATGTATCTACCACAGAGTCTAACAAAAAACAGTAGCTTAGACAATAAATATTTAAATGAAAGAATTAATGGATGAGTGAGTCATTCTATCAACTGTCGCTTGCTCTATGCATTTGTTTTAAAAATACAGCTAGCTGTCATGGAAGATTCAAATGGTCCTGGCTAAAAAGGTGGAGCAAACTTTTAGAATATTTGTTCTTAGGAAAACTTGCTGTAAGCCAAAATCATAAAGCTAAACTTCTCAACAAGTAATTGATAAAATGAGAGAGATATTCTAGGTGCTAGAATAAAAGCAAGAAACCAAATAGACAAAAATCCTTGCCCTCGTGCAGCTAATATTTCATTGTGAGGGAAAACAAAAATTTAATTCTTATGACAACTGCATTTTAGAGGAAGAAGCTGAGATATAGTGGGATTAAGTAATTTCCTCAAAACACTCAGCCAGTAAGTGGTAGAACTTGGGTTCAAACTGAAATGGTCTCACAGTAGCTAGCTCTTAACAACAACAGAATGCCTCTCTGATGGATAATGAAAAGTGCTATGAATAAAAACAAAGCAAGGAATGATAACAGCGGTTCTGGGCATGTGAAAAGGATATTTTTAATAGAATGGAGTGGGAATCAAGGAGAAGGTGACATTAAAGATTTGAAAGAGACAACTCCCCTTTCCCATGCAGCTCTATGGAGAAATTTCATTTCAGCCTAAGGACAAAGCAAGTGGAAAAATTCAAAGCTCTAAGTGTCTGAGCAGCAGTGAAGAGGCTAGGGAGGAGGGACAGGAGTGAGTGAGGAGCAGGGTTTAGATCTGAGAGGTAACTGGGGTCACAACTCTTAAGGAATGTAACCTTTACTCTAGTGAGAAGATCCCGGGAGGTTTTGACAAAGGAGTTTGGCAGTCTGTCTTATGTTCCACCAGCAATACTAAAGCCCTCACCTCTGTGAAGGTTTCTAGATTTCTTGTACACTGTTTGAAAACAGAGCAGTAGAAAGTCAGTCACTTAAAATTATATTAAATATGACACAGTGTCACACCACATGCTACAAAATTCCAGCCTTATTTTTCCATCATTTATGACTTATTTTACAGCAAAAATTTTGAAGTAGAGAATAACACAGAGTCCAAAATATCAAAGAACTACTGAGTCAAATGGCAAGGCAAAATGTGCGGCATTTTTCACAATTATCTTTTAAAAACAAAGGTTTCACAAGGTACAAACTTCCAGTTAGAAGATAAATAAATACTGGGGATGTAACATACAACATGATGACTGTAAGAAAGACATGATCTCTTCTATCAAAGGAGAAGTTATAAGAAATAAAAGGTGATTCATTCTTGGATACAGTTGAACAGAATAGAAGATTCGACTCAACATTCTTAGAATAGTTGAACAGAAAGGTATATAGCTGGCTTATAAGTAAGATTCCAAAAATGGCAGCTGGTTGCCAATCCTTTGTTCTTTTCACTTCCTGATTCTCCTTCCTCACAAGACTGTTTTGGCGGTCTAATTTAGCAGGCTTTGTCCCGGCAGGTGAATCTTGTGGGCTTTATCTTGGACATGCACAAAGAACTAAAAGGATGGGAAAATAGTTAATATAAATCACCCAATCAAAAATTTAGGTGACATCCGGGAAGACTATGTCTGTGACTCCCAGCCTAAGAGGAGCCGGAGGAGGAAACCTGCATCTCAGGAACAACAACAGAGGGGACTTCCGCTCTGCATGCTTACTCCCAGACCTTTGACTGCCGGGCACCCTTCTGCAGAAGTAAAGACTGCCTTGCCAAGCCATCTTTTATTGTCTCTCTTATTCCCAAGACACCTTTTGAGAGCATTTCCAACGTGACTACAATTTAATGCTGCTATATGGTACATCTGAAAGTTGTTAAGGGAATATATTCTAAGAGTTCTAATCACAAGAACTGCTTTTTTCTTTTTTGGGGGGGAGGGTAGTTATATAAAGTAATGGATGTTGACTAAATTTATTGAGGTAATCATTTCACAATATAGGTAAGTGAAGTCATGCTGTACACATTAAACTTAGTCTGTATGCCAATTATATTCCAATAAAACAAGGGGGGGGCAAAACTGTTGTTGAGACTTTTAGGCTTCGTTTTATTTTTTTCCTATTTTTCAGAACCTGATTAAGAAATTTCTATCTACTGTCCTTTTTTCTTGATAGCAAGTTTTCCTGCAGCAAGTCAGGCATTAAGATTCAAGTTTTAGGATATGCGCTACAACCAATGAAGAAAATCTTTGCTGAAAGATTTTGCATCTGTTGCAGAAGCATAGAATGACATTAATAATGGGTATTCCTCACCAATTCTTTTTACCCTAACCATTCCCACATTTGAGTTGTTGTATTAGAGGTCTCCAGAACTTCTGGGGGTATAAGAACAGAAAGCACAGACACTGTATTTTTGTTTTTAAATTCAAAGCCATAGTCCAGGCAGAAGACTGGATTTGTAAGAATATGCAGTCAAATGGAATCTGTTTCTTCCCAATTACATATACATACTCCACCTCTCTCTGACCAAAAATATTCACGTGAAAGAGTGAGAGAAGAAGAGAAAAAGAAAACTTTTATTAGAATCACTTCAACTTGCATCCTTCTCCCAACTCTAAGCCTGTAAAGAAGTTGCCTGGCACCAAAAGGGCACAGGAGAATAAAGCAGAAACAACAGTAGAGGAAAATCCAGAGAGTAAATCCTGAGCAGCTTCACAAGATCCCACTGTGCCCCCAAAGAACAAGAAACAGCCAAATGTTCATTTTGCTGGTTTTCACCCATGTAGCTATGAGATGTACTGGTGGTGATTTTCTTTTTAAGTGAAGACTCTTTGTGGTTGGAATGAAGAGGAAGAACAGATGGTAAAGTGAACCTTAAAGCTGGAGACCAGGTGGAAATATGCATCTCAGCTACAAATGCCAACTTAAAGGAGTGATGGCTACCAAAGATTAGGAAGGAAAAGCCCCAGTGGGAATTATCTCATAACAGACGCTGACTGATGACCATGATGCCTCTGAAGTCAAATTTGGCTCTGTACCCTGTTGCTGCTGCTGCTAAGTCGCTTCAGTCGTGTCCGACTCTGTGCAACCCCAGAGATGGCAGCCCAAGAGGCTCCCCTGTCCCTGGGATTCTCCAGGCAAGAACACTGGAGTGGGTTGCCATTTCCTTCTCCAATGCATGAAAGTGAAAAGTGAAAGGGAAGTCGCTCAGTCATGTCTGACTCTTCGCGACCCCATGGACTGCAGCCTACCAGGCTGCTCCATCCATGGGATTTTCCAGGCAAGAGTACTGGAGTGGGGTGCCATCGCCTTCTCCGCTGTACCCTGACACCAAATTAAATCTCACACACAGAGTTTTGGGTGAAGTAGAGAAGAATAGCTTTATTGCTTCACCAGGCAAAGGGGGCCACAGCAGGCTAGCGCCCTCAAGACTGTGTGTCTCAACCTAGAGCAGGTACCAATGAGAAGTTTTAAAGAAATGGATCAAAGAGGGAGTGATCAGCTCATGGACATTATTCTGATTGGTTGGTAATGAGGTAAGTGGAAGTCAGCAACATCAACCTTCTGGTTCCCATTGGTCTAGGGCTTACTTGCTTGTGGATGGCAGACCATTGTTAACTTTAACTTCTCCCACCCTGTGGGGATTTCAGCAACTACAAAACAGCTCAAAGATATTGTATCCCTTGATGGAGAAGCAAGGTCTTGCCCCAAGGCTGCACTATTGCTTCTCTTGACTGCTCCATGCCTGTCTTACATTTCCTCCCTTCCCTAATTAACAACTGTTTGAACCTGCCTCTTAGAACTCACAGAATGCCATGGAGGCTGAATTAAGCCTATTTCCTATAATTGAAAAATGAAGGACACAGGTAGAGTTCTGTGCCCGGGAGCCTCCACAGGGTCCTGCTTAGTATCACTTCCTTGCATGTCTCTTTCATCAACATTATTCAGTCCATCAATAGTCACTGAGGCACTCTCAACACACTGAGGTACAATATTACACAATCTCTCTGCTCTCACTGAGATGCAGTGGCGGACTATGTGCCCCCAGGGAATTGTTCCCTCTGAGAAAAAAACAGACTGTACAGGAAAAGTGGGGGAATGATTAAGTATAAAGTGGGAAGCCTTTGAGAAAACCTAGAATTGACTAAGATTATATTTTCTGCCTCTTGGCAGATTTAAGGCTTCATACCAAGATCATGTTGATCTACAGAAAAATAGTGAACATTTCCACGCCCTATCATATTTCTTTAATATTCACCTGCACCAGGCACTGTGCTAGACAGCCTACAGTGGTGTCCGTCCTTGAGGAGCCTTCTACTGGGATGGCAACACTTACTGGCAATAAAGTAACACTGACATATTGTAGTCAGATGTCTTTAAAATATCCAATCCAATGGTCATTTGCTCTGAAATATTCATTCTCATGCTACCAGATTTTGTCTTTACATTGTCAAAATACTTCAAGAGATTGATTTGACTCCACTAAAACAACAACAACAAAAAAATTAGTTAAATACTGAATCCATAAAAAATAATTATTTCAACCACTATTCTTGACTTTTGCCTCAGACTGATAGACCGCAGTGGTGAGAAGATAGCTCCTTTTGCACTTTCTTCCATTGTCAAAGATTTTGAAAGGCTATGGATGTCTAAATAAAATCTTTTGAAAATACGTGTACTAGTACATATATGTGTATGTGTGCTCAGTTGTGTCCAACTCTTTGTGACCATATGGACTGTAGCCTGTCAGGCTCTTCTGTCCATGGAATTTTTTCAGGCAAGATTACCTGAATGGGTTGCCACATCCTTCTCCAGGGGACCTTCCCAATCCAGGGATCAAACCTGAGTCTCCTGTGTCTCTTGCATTACAGGCAGATTATTTACCACTTGAGTCATTGGAGAAACTCCTAATCAGGATATTACAGAAAGCAATATCCTAGTGGTAAGACCTTTGACTTTTGAAATTTCTGTTTCTAGAGCCAATGTACCAGTAATATAGGTATCATTCTTGTTGATTCAGAAGGTACTATCCATGACTTCCTTTGTCAGCTCTGATCAACTAAGGTACACCAATTTATTCTCCACTGTAGTCTACATCATGGGGAGACTCAACTAAGAGAACGGAAAAGGAGAAGCATGATGGGATACACAAGGCGTCTCACGACCAGACTGAAACTAGGAACCAGAGGATGCATAGAGGGACTTTCTCCTGGTTTAAAATATACTTCTTGAGCCTATTATGTGACAAACATTCTTGTGGGTGCCCAGGAATCAGAGAAAATGGAGATTTATGATTGCTGTCCTTACAGAGCTTATCTCTTTCCCAGCTGCTTTAAATAAACTCAGTTTGTTCACAGGAGGGAATACAGAGTGAGAATTAAAAAGTATGACAAGTATTTGCACTCCATCCTCAGCATCTACTTAATGTTAGTCTAAGCTGTTCTGGTTATGAACTCCATTTTCCCTTCCATTTCTCAATTGCTATTCTTCACTTAGACTATTTTAGCATCAATTTAATTTGGACTCACTTTCTAAACCTAGCTTTTGGAAAGCTGACCGCCACAGGGCAAGATCCTTAGTTATCCTGGCCCAGGTGACAGAAATCCCAAATAAAGATACTTTACCCCTCTTCCCACTTCCATCTACAGTAAGACCTGTCATTTTGCCTCACATACCCCATTAAGGAAGAGCAATCAATCAGACTCACCTAAGAAGCATACTGCCTGGAGTTAATGTGTGTTCATGTTCATATATTTTGGATATAACTGGCCAATATCCAAATCACTATAGACTGAGAACTTTCCAACAGGGGATTACAAGATATGCTGAATTGCATTAAAAGAAATGCTAAAATTGAATGTGGAAAAACCTGTATTATATTAAATATATTTTGCCTATCTTAATTTTGATGTTGAAAATGACTAAGTCTAATTCCCAAGTGAATTTTTTCTCATTATTCTTCCTTATATTGCTGGCGTCTGTTCACAAACCAATTATAAGTCCTGATTTATATCAACTCAATCAAATAATCTTATAGATAACTGCTGAATAAACAGCCTAAAGGTTTTATTTTAATAAGTTTTCTAGCTGATGTATTTGTTGAAAGGATACTAATCATAAAACAAAGACATTACATGTATGTATCAATTCGTGGAAAATGTTTATCCCTAAGAAAATCTATATACGGCAATATTGTCTAAATTGAATAATTTGAATATACAAAAATCCCACACAAATAAACAGAGATAAACAATAGAATAATGAGAAAAAGAATATGAATAAATTCATAGAATAGCAGACTAAAATACCCAACAAACATATGAAACAATGCTCAAATTCACCAGTAGTCTGAAAACTGGAAATTATGTTAAAAATGAACTATTACTAAGCTTATTAAACTGGCAAAAATTAAGAAGAGCAGTAACACCTTCTGCTGTGAAGGATGTGAGGTTAAATTGTACCAACATGCAGTGTCAGCAGAAATGTGAAAGGTGAAATCAGTCCAGCAACATTATTTAAATGAAAAATACACATAACATGAAGCCAATAATACCATCCCTGAGAATCTATCCTATAGATACAAAAGCATCAGTAAGTTTGACTGTACATGCAATCATCAGATTGCAGTACTATTTATAGTGGCGGAAAACCGGAAACAGTAAATTACCATTAAGGGGAATGACTGAAGACATATTCACACTACGAAATTATGCATCCATGAGAAGAATGAATGAAAGCTATGCCAGGCAAGTTGAAGAAGCAGTCAAATAATATGAAAGTTTTTTGAGAAACCATTATTGTGCAAAATTCTATGTGTATATATGTGTGCATGTTTCAATACAGATATATATACACACATATATAATTTATATATGAATATATATAATTTTTATGTTTATATATGAATACACATTACATGACTGAAGAAGGATTAAACACACTAAGTTATTAAGATGGGTTACCTTGTATGTGGGGAGGGTAGAGCTAATGCAACATAGGAAGGAAGCAGGTAAAAGAGGAGACATGCAAAAACAAGAAAGTTCTTTTTAAAAAAGGAACTTAAGCATATCTTTGATATTTTATACAAAACTAGGTATATGTCCTGGACTAGGGATCTAGAGATTTATTAAAAATAATTTTTAAAAATTCAAAAGAACAAATATCAAAGCAATAACAGACTACAAAAAAATAGAATAGTTAACTAATCCTGGAATGGAGAAGCAAAAGCAAAGAAAGAAGAATAAAAACAAAAAATGTGCTCAATTTTATCAAATAAAAATTTTAAATAGTTTGAATGCCAAAAAGCATATAAGTAAAATTATCAGTAATCAACAAACTAGAAATACTGCAAGATGACATAGTTCATAAATAAAATGCTCTTATAAAACTATAAGAATTCTAGCACCACTCAGGAAAATGGACAAAGAGCTTGAATAAATCACAAAACAAATACAAGCCAATAACCATAAGAAAACACAGGTCAGTCTCAATAATAAATAATTGCAATGTAAATCATTATGTACCAAATTTTATCTTTTATTTTGACAAATATTTTAAATAACTAATGCTACTAAGAATATAGGTAAATTTGTCTTTTCTAACATTGCTGATAGCGCTTCTGCAGAGCACTTTGACATTGACAATTTGTAACAAGAGCCTTAAAAACGTCAATATCCTTGGCCTCAGTAGTTTCATTTACAAAAATCAACCCTAATGAAATAACTGGAAAAAACACAAGGGTTTACATACACAGATAGCCATTACACATTACTCATGGCACAAAACTGGAGATAGCCTCAATTTTTAATGGAGAACTGCTTAAGTTCCAAATGGTAGAATATTGTATAGTCATTAAAATATTTTCAAGAATATTTATTGATGTTATATGGATAAATACTATTAGTACAGCATTCAATTTAAAAGTCATCAACACACCCTACAAGCTGTTGTCCTAGTTTTCTGTACATATATTTGTACAGAAAAAAAGATTAAGAAGTCAAGTTACTTCTAGGTATTGAAATTAAGATGTTTTAATGCTTTTAAGTACTTAAGAAACCTCACATAGTAGGTATCTATGCATTGACACATTACTGTCACTGTTAACTTATACTTCAAGGAATCAAGGTGATCATTAGCTTCAGTCTTATCCAGTTTCCAAATAAGTTCTGAGGAGGCTGGAAAGTGTATCACAGGTCTCAAACTTAACAATTCAAAGACTCAGCAATCAAAGCGCCATTGATTCGCACTAGGATTCAATCAGTTTCCAAATCGGCTCCACAACCCCAATTTTGACAGATTGTGTGTGTGCATGTGTGTGCAACACACACACTACCTGCCTTCAAAGTACCAACTGCCACTTAAAAACATCATTAATCAGTTCCTGCCACCATATTGACCCTAGCCTATGAAAACGAGACATACCTCAACTTGCCTTGCTCTTTGGTAACTGCTAAACCCAACAGTAGTCTTCAAACTTTTGATTTCATAATCCCATCCACAAAAAACCATTTGAGCATATACAATTCTAATCAGATCAGATCAGATCAATCGCTCAGTCATGTCCTAATAGCTTTATATTTATTCTTAAATGTAGATGTATGACTGTTAATGTTATAAATTATCTAAACATAAAAGATTGTAAAGAACGTAATAAAAAGCAATATAAATGAGAGTTCTATTATTTTGTTCCTATATCCCAATAAATCATTTTATTTGCCCCAGGATACCTGACTCTACTACAGAGATCATAGTCTCAGACCATACTCTCCAACCTCGCTGTCCGTCTCCTTCCCGCATTGCATCAACACATGTTCTGAAATTCCAGAATGCCTGATACTTGAGTCAGCTCAAACAATGACAATATTTGTGACAGAACTCATTTATATAACATGAAGAATCATGTTCTTCCTATACCTGGTTTTATCTTTTGGCAAAATCTGAATTTTCATATGCAAATATTATATACAGTATGGTATGTAATGTTGGTATGTAATACTGGCACTATAGTATGTAACTAAGTTTCTATTATTATTGTTTGATAACGTTTGTTAATAATCATTACTACTACTAAAACTACCACTACTAATAACTACTACTTCTTTATTGGTATAAATAATTTTGGTATTTACTGGTATAAATAAATATTTAGTACTTTCAAAACTTTCAATAATGTACCTCTGCAGACTTTTGAAGGTTGTCATGGCATGAAGCAAGAAAGGATGTCTTCTCCCACTTCTGTGCAACTTGATTGGCTTCTTCTATCTTCTGCTCACAACTTTTTTGAGAATTTAGCAATGTTACCTCATAAAATTCTTGAATATCTGTAAAGAAAATGCAAGAGAAAAGTCAACATGTCATGGATGACCTCACAGATAGCTTCTTCATGCACAAGTATATGGAAGATTTTACTAATTAAAAAGAAACCACTGCAACCATTTGCTGCAACTAGAAAAAGCCTGTGCACAGCAATGAAGATACAGTGCAGCCAAAAATAAACACATTAATTAATAAAAAAGAACTACATAAATATGTATGCAAAGAGAAACAACAAAAATAGAAGAAATCCTAAAAGTTGCATTTTTATCTGTATGAGAATTCTTATAGCAACTTTATTTAGAATTGCAAAAATTAGAAGTAATCAAGATGTCCTTCAATTAGTGAATGGATAAACAAACTGCAATACATAGAATACTATTTAACAATAAGAAGAAATGAGTTATCAAACTATGTAAAAACATGGATGAGTCTTAAATGTATATTGCTAAGTTTAAAAAAGCCAGGCATGTAGCCTCTGCTGCTGCTGCTGCTAAGTTGCTTCAGTCATGTCCGACTCTATGCGACCCCATAGACGGCAGCCCACCAGGCTCCTCTGTCCATGGGATTTTCCAGGCAAGAGTACTGGAGTGGGGTGCCATTGCCTTCTCCAAGGCATGTAGCTAGCCTCCATATTAGAGGATTCCATTTATATAATTTTTGGAAAAAAAAAAAACAAACAACTAAAGAGACAATAAAACTATCAGTGACTTCCAGAAGTTCTAGGAGAATAGGAGGAGGGTTGAATAGGTAAAGCACAGAGTGAGGAAAATATTCTGTAATGATACTATATTGGTTGGCACCTAACAGGAAGCATCTGTCAAAATCCAAAGAATTTTACAGCACAAAGAATAAACCATAACGTATGCAAATTTTAAAAATCATTTAGGAGCCCAGGGAATCCCAAAATGAAAAGTAGACTGTGACAAAAGAATCTAACTATATCACAGATGAATGAAATAATGTCACTGAAGGTGGTAGGAGAAAAAGATGATGACCTGAATATCAGTAGAGACTGTAAAACCAAAGACAAAGAAACTTATACAAAAGCATCCTAGTCTACACTCTAGTTGGTAAATTTGTTTCTCGTGGAGTACAAGTCAACAATTTTGAAGTCACTGTATGTATATAATCAGAATTGAACAATTAAGTAAATGGATGGTAGATGGTAGGAACCAGGTTTCTCACTGGTGGAGTAGGAAGTTACAAACAAAAAAGTGGGTGGGTAGGGCATTGTACAACGAGTCATATGATTTTGGATTAAAGACATCATTACAAACTCCTTTTTAGCTTAATAGAAATAGGAATGAATACATATAGAAATACTTATACGTATGCATATATACAGGTTAGTATTTGTTATTGTTCAGTCACTCAGTCATGTCCAACTATAAAAACACATATTCCCTCACCCTGTCTGATGAAAGGACCTACAATAATGACTTTAGCATTATTGTATATAGCATTCTCCAACAAATGGCAGAGGGTAAGAATAAGTACAGTGGTATTAAGTTAGAATTGGGAGTATCTTATGAATTCAGAAGTTTGGAAGGAAAGACGGGAAGGACAAAGAGAAGGATAGAAATAAAGAAAATATGAATAGAAATAGAAATCAAACATGTGTATTAATATTTCCTAGCTGCCATATTTTTCTAGATTGAGAGGGCCTAGCAGCAAGAACACTCCAACAGCAACTGGCACACATAGGAACCAGATCTTGGTTTCAATAAAGGAAACCAGAGCTTTGGGGGGAAATAGTTGATCCTAGTACTGGGGCAGAAAATATGACAAGATGAGCCTGGAGTATCTTGAGAATAAACTCCTCAACCCAAATTTTAAAAATTTTGCTGCAATGGGGCATGTCAAAACAACACAAAAATTATGAGAAAGAGCAGCCAAACATGGCCAAAATTGGAGCAATTTGAGTAAATATATATGTAACATAGGATTGGATTATATCCAAAGTATAAAATAAATGTCCAAGAATCTATATTGGTATGAATGAAAGAAAATATGTCATTATTTTAAAAATACTCAATGGATGGGTTAAACAGCAGACTAAACAAAGCAGAACTGGAAAATATACCCAAAGAAGTTACCCAGAATGCAACAAAGGAGAAAACAGAATGGAAAATGTGAGAGAAATATTAGAATATACAGAGGATAGATAAGAAGGTCCATTACTTTTCTAGTAGATGTCTTCAGGGGAAAAATAAAATAAATAACAAATGACATTTAAAGGGCTATGGATATCAAATTTTTAGAATTTATAAAAATATGAATTCTCAGGTCCTGAAAGTAACAGTTCATTTCAAAAAAAGAGAATAAATAAAAGCTACTCTGGCAACCTGATGCAAAGGGCCAACTCATTAGAAAAGACCCTGATACTGGGAAAGATGGAAAGCTAAAGGAGAAGGGGACAAGAAAGAACAAGATGGTTGGATGGCATAACTGACTCAACACACATGAGTTTGAGCAAGCTCCAGGAGATGGTGAAGAACAGGGAAGCCTGGTGTGCTGCAGTCGATGGGGTCACAAAGAGTCGGACACAACTGAGCAGCTGACAACAACAATGCCTAGGCCTAGACATAGCACAATAAGCAGAACACCAAGGACAAAGCAGACATCTTAAAAGCAGTCACACAGAAAAGACTAATCTCAGTAGCAATAATGGAGGCTGGATGACAGAAGAACAACTTAAAAATCTTGAAAGAAAACTACTAAGGGGGGACTGCATTCCTTTGCAAATCACATATATATATATATATATTTTTTTTAGGTTTGCATCTAGAATCCATAAAGAACTCTCAAAACAAAAAGAAGCCAAAGAATCCAATTGAAAAATGGGTAAAAGATTTGACCAGGCACTTCACCAAGAAAGTAAGAGGTAACAGATAAGCACATGAAAAGATATTCAACATCATTAATCATTCAGTCAGTTCAGGTCAGTCGCTCAGTCGTGTCCAACTCTTTGCGACCCCATGAATTGCAGCACGCCAGGCCTCCCTGTCCATCACCAACTCCCAGAGTTCACTCAGACTCACGTCCATCGAGACAGTGATGCCATCCAGCCAGTGATGCCATCCTGCCATCTCATCCTCTGTCGTCCCCTTCTCCTCCTGCCCCCAATCCCTCCCAGCATCAGAGTCTTTTCCAATGAGTCAACTCTTCGCATGAGGTGGCCAAAGTACTGGAGTTTCAGCTTTAGCATCATTCCTTCCAAAGAAAGCCCAGGGCTGATCTCCTTCAGAATGGACTGGTTGGATCTCCTTGCAGTCCAAGGGACTCTCAAGAGTCTTCTCCAACACCACACTTCAAAAGCATCAATTCTTCGGCGCTCAGCCTTCTTCACAGTCCAATTCTCACATCCATACATGACCACAGGAAAAACCATAGCCTTGACTAGACGGACCTTTGTTGGCAAAGTAATGTCTCTGCTTTTCAATATGCTATCTAGGTTGGTCATAACTTTCCTTCCAAGGAGTAAGCATCTTTTAATTTCATGGCTACACATTAATCATTAGAGAAAGAAAAATGTTAAACCACAATGAGATACTACTACATTTTTCACTACATATTTATTAAACTGGTTACAATTTTTAAAACTGATCAGCCCAAGAACTGACAGTGATGCTAAAAAACTAGAACTCTCAATTGCTGATGGTGAGTATGGAAAACAGTACAACCAGTTTGAAAAAGTTCGGTAATTTCTTAAAAAGTTAAACATATAGCTACTATATAATCCAGCCATCACTGTTCTAGATACTTACCTAAGGAGAAGGAAATATACATTCATGTAAAAAGTCATATTTGAAAGCAATCCAAATGTCCATCAGTAGATCAATAGAGTATACCCATACAATGGAAGACTACTCATCAATAAAAAAACAAAAGCAAACTGATACACACAACATGGATGAATTTCAAAATAATGCCAAGTAAAAGAAGTCAGAGAAAAATAAACATATCTTTTATAATACCAGTTATATAAAATTCTAGAAAATGCAAACTAATCTATATTGACAAAACAATTCTGTAGTTGCCTGGGAATAGGACTGTGAGGTTAGGCAGGAAAGGGTGAGTGGGAGAGTTTATAAAGGAGTGTGTGCATATATCAAAACATTAAATCATTGCTTCACATATGTGCAGTTTATTATATATCAATTACACCTCAATAAAGAAAGTGAAAAAGACAAGATGAAATTAAGAGAAGTTATCTTCATATCAGACAGGCAAAGGGACAGTATCTGGGTGTGTAAAAACCAAAAAGGAAGAGACATACAAACCAAAAGAAAAAAAACTGGGTAGGAAAATATAAACAGGATATTTCACAGCAAACATGTATCACTCATAAATCTGATAAGGGAAAAGATTCTCAATCTCATTTGTGATCATAAATGCACAGCAAGATCATAACCAAACACCACCTACACCAATAATATTGGCTAAAATATTACTGTAGTTTAGTATATCTTGAAGTCAGGGAGAATAATTCCTCCAGCTCTATTATTGTTTATGATTATTTTGGCTATAATGTATTTTGTGTGTGTTTCCATACAAATTTTAAAATTATTTCTTCAAGTTCTGTGAAAAATGTCATTGGAATTTTGATAGGGATTGCATTGCATCTGTACGTTGTCTTGGATAGGATGGCCATTTTAACAAGGTTAATTAATAACCTTGGTTAATTCTTCCAATCCAAGAACACAGTGTGTCCTTTCATCTGTATGTGTTGCCTCTGATTTCTTTCAACAGTATCCTATAGTTTTCCAACTACAGATGTTTCACCTCCTTAGGTAAGTTTATTCACTCTCAGATATAGAGAACAAACTAGTGGAGAATGGGAAGAGGAGAGGGGCAATATACTAGTAGGGGATTAAGCTACAAGGATACATTGTACACCACTTGTAATATAGACAATATTTGATAATTATAAATGAGTATAATCTTTAAAAAGTATGAATCACTACACTGTATACCTGTAACATATAATATTACATGTCAACTGTGGGCTTCCCAGGTGGCACTAGGGGTAAAGAACCTGCCTGCCAGTGCAGGAGACATAAGAGATGCAGGTTTGATCCCTGGATCTGGAAGATCCCCTGGAGGAGAGCACGGCAACCCACTCCAGTATTCTTGACTCGAGACTCCCATGGACAGAGGAGACTGGTGGGATACAGTTCACAGGGTTGCAAAGAGTTGGACATGACTGAAGTGACTTAGCACAGTACATGTCAACTATATATTTCAATTAA
>NW_011494896.1:3047285-3049682 GCF_000754665.1 Bison bison bison | reverse complement strand
TAAAAAAGGAAAAAAATCTATGAATGAATGGTAACATTTATTCCTGGTGAGTCTGAATTGCCACGACCACTTTAGAAAATAATCTTGTATTGTCTTGTAAAATTCACCCTTTTTTTTTTCTGTAATCCAGTATTTCTTCTACTCAGTATATATTATAGATAAACCCTTACACATACGCATCAGGACACAAACCACAATGTTCATAGCAGCACAGATTATGGGAGCAAAAAATTAGCAAAAAATCTTCATCAAAAAAGTAGATAAATATGGTATGTTCTCAGAATGGAATTCATGTAACAGCCAAAATGAATGAACTATAGTATCACAAAATAACATGAACAAATCTTAGAAACATAACGTTGAATGAAAAAAAAGTCTCAGTACAAAAATATTTTTTTAAAGTTCAAAAACATGCAAAACTAAGCTATATATTTTCAGGCATACATAAAAATATATGTGAAAAAAAATAGATCAAAGCAAAGAAGCACATGAAAAGTTGTAATTACAACAGTGCAAGGAATGGGGAGGAAAATGGGATAAAGGAGGAACATACAGGTTTTCAGTTCCAGATCTGGGGGCTTATTTCAGAAATGGTTTTTTTTATTACCATGCTACATATATATATAGTATATATATATACATATATGTGTGTATATATACTCTTTTACATGTATAAATATTATACTTTTTTACATATTGAAGAAAAATTGAGTATTTCATAAATATTGGTTTATTCTAAAAAGTTACTCTCAAATTTCATGCACAACTACAAATTTATTCTGCCACTAGCAGTAAAGAGGCTGCGAAGTCATGTATGTAAAATGTGTAAGAGTAGAAGGTAAAAGTCATACAGATATAAAATCATACAAATATTTTCCAAACTTTTGAGCATTCTAAGGGTTGGTATATTGATAGAAGCAAGGTCCGATGCTGTAAAGAGCAATATTGCATAGGAACCTGGAATGTCAGGTCCATGAATCAAGGTAAATTGGAAGCAGTCAAACAAGAGATGGCAAGAGTGAACATTGACATTCTAGGAATCAGCGAACTAAAATGGACTGGAATGGGTGAATTTAACTCAGATGACCATTATATCTACTACTGCGGGCAGGACTCCCTTAGAAGAAATGGAGTAGCCATCATGGTCAACAAAAGAATCCGAAATGCGGTACTTGGATGCAATCTCAAAAATGACAGAATGATCTCTGTTCATTTCCAAGGCAAACCATTCAATATCACAGTAATCCAAGTCTATGCCCCAACCAGTAACACTGAAGAGGCTGAAGTTGAATGGTTCTATGAAGACCTACAAGACCTTTTAGAACTAACACCCCAAAAAGATGTCCTTTTCATTATAGGGGACTGGAATGCAAAAGTGGGAAGTCAAGAAACACCTGGAGTAACAGGCAAATTTGGACTTGGAATACGGAATGAAGCAGGGCAAAGACTAATAGAGTTTTGCCAAGAAAATGCACTGGTCATAGCAAACACCCTCTTCCAACAACACAAGAGAAGACTCTACACATGGACATCACCAGATGGTCAACACCGAAATCAGATTGATTATATTCTTTGCAGCCAAAGATGGAGAAGCGCTATACAGTCAACAAAAATAAGACCAGGAGCTGACTGTGGCTCAGATCATGAACTCCTTATTGCCAAATTCAGACTGAAATTGAAGAAAGTAGGGAAAACCACTAGACCATTCAGGTATGACCTAAATCAAATCCCTTATGATTATACAATGGAAGTGAGAAATAGATTTAAGGGCCTAGATCTGATAGACAGAGTGCCTGATGACCTATGGAATGAGGTTCGTGACATTGTACAGGAGACAGGGATCAAGACCATCCCCATAGAAAAGAAGTGCAAAAAAGCAAAATGGTTGTCTGAGGAGGCCTTACAAATAGCTGTGAAAAGAAGAGAATTGAAAAGCAAAGGAGAAAAGGAAAGATATAAGCATCTGAATGCAGAGTTCCAAAGAATAGCAAGAAGAGATAAGAAAGCCTTCCTCAGCGATCAATGCAAAGAAATAGAGGAAAACAACAGAATGGGAAAAACTAGAGATCTCTTCAAGAAAATTAGAAATACCAAGGGAACATTTCATGCAAAGATGGGCTTGATAAAGGACAGAAATAGTATGGACCTAACAGAAGCAGAAGATATTAAGAAGAGGTGGCAGGAATATACTGAAGAACTATATAAAAAAGATCTTCACGTCCAAGATAATCACGATGGTGTGATCACTGACCTAGAGCCAGACATCCTGGAATGTGAAGTCAAGTGGGCCTTAGAAAGCATCACTATGAACAAGCTAGTGGAGGTGATGGAATTCCAATTGAGCTATTTCAAATCCTGAAAGATGATGCTGTGAAAGTGCTGCACTCAGTATGCCAG
>NW_011494896.1:3046509-3047120 GCF_000754665.1 Bison bison bison | reverse complement strand
GCTGGATCATGGGAAAAGCAAGAGAGTTCCAGAAAAACATCTATTTCTGCTTTATTGACTATGCCAAAGCCTTTGACTGTGTGGATCACAGGAAACTGTGGGAAATTCTAAAAGAGATGGGAATACCAGACCAGTTGACCTGCCTCTTGAGAAACCTATATACAGGTCAGGAAGCAACAGTTAGAACTGGACATGGAACAACAGACTGGTTCCAAATAGGAAAAGAAGTTCGTCAAGGCTGTATATTGTCACCCTGCTTATTTAACTTATATGCAGAGTACGTCATGAAAAACGCTGGGCTGGAAGAAGCACAAACTGGAATCAAGATTGCCGGGAGAAATATCAATAACCTCAGATATGCAGATGACACCACCCTTATGGCAGAAAGTGAAGAGGAACTCAAAAGCCTCTTGATGAAAGTGAAAGTGGAGAGTGAAAAAGTTGGCTTAAAGCTCAACATTCAGAAAACTAAGATCATGGCATCTGGTCCCATCACTTCATAGGAAATAGATGGGGAAACAGTGGAAACAGTGTCAGACTTTATTTTTGGGGGCTCCAAAATCACTGCAGATGGTGACTGCAGCCATGAAATTAAAAGGCGCTTACTCCTT
>NW_011494896.1:3029270-3046289 GCF_000754665.1 Bison bison bison | reverse complement strand
TAGTCCAGGCTATGGTTTTTCCAGTGGTCATGTATGGATGTGAGAGTTGGACTGTGAAGAAAGCTGAGCACCGAAGAATTGATGCTTTTGAACTGTGGTGTTGGAGAAGACTATTGGGAGTCCCTTGGACTGCAAGGAGATCCAACCAGTCCATTCTGAAAGAGCTCAGCCCTGGGATTTCTTTGGAAGGAATGATGCTAAAGCTTAAACTCCAGTACTTTGGCCACCTCATGTGAAGAGTTGACTCATTGGGAAAGACTCTGATGCTGGGAGAGATTAGGGGCAGGAGGAGAAGGGGACAACAGAGGATGAGATGGCTGGATGGCATCACTGACTCGATGGACATGAGTCTGAGTGAACCCCAGAAGTTGGTGATGGACAGGGAGGCCTGGAGTGCTGATTCATGGGGTCGCAAAGAGTCGGACATGACTGAGCAACTGAACTGAACTGAACTGAACTGAAGGGTGAGTAGGGTATTGAGTTGACAAAAGTAAGTGGAATACGGAATTTTTTAAATATAAAATCACCAAAACAAGATATGTTTACATTACCTGGTTTAAAGTATTAATTAAAAAGAAACAAAGAATTTCTATAAAAATCTCATCAGAGACACATTTTCTAAAGAATAATGACATAATGAGTAAAACAATATTTGCCGGTAGTCAAATTTCTAGATTCTTTTTCTTTGCATCAATTTTGAGGATATAAACACTGTTTCATAAGCAGCATTTCCAAGCTGCCAAGTTTTGAAATATTAGGTGTATAAATTTTCCAGAAATAGAAGATGTATCATATGAATGTTAAAAGATTCATACAAACAAGTTACACCTTGACACACAATGGATACCAGTAACTTGTTCACATTTAGGAAAACCCAACAGACAGTATTTTAATACCTAATTTGAAAATCTTAATTATTACCCTAAACCTGATGAAGTGTTCGGTCTATTTCACTCTTTTGTCTATTTATACTTCCTGTCTAAGCAACTACTAGAGGGGAAGAAAGGCGTTTTAAGTCACAGATTACTTAAATTGGAAGCTAATTCTGCAACCGTCAAATTTTACTTCTGAACAGTATTATTTTTTTGAACACCTGGTATATATCAGTGTGTCATTTCCAGGTATCTCTTTTTGGCACCCTCTTGTTTCCCCAACACCACAACTACCAACACCACTTCCTGACTCTTCCCAAGGCCCAGAACCCCTTTCCTACACATCGAAATCCTCTCTCTGGGTACCTCTCTTCAATACCCAGTCCCAGTACTATGCCTTTATAAACAGGATATTGGAAGTAAAAGATCTAAACGTGAAATGCCATCAGAATAGAAATTTTTCTTACTAAAAGTGAGTTCAATTGAGTAGGACATGTGAGAGTAAGAACACCCAAACAGCAATCACCATAAAGAAAACCATTTGTCTCTGAAGACAAAGGAATGCCAGGGAGAAACTTACAGACAGGCCTTTTTGATAAGTCTTTCCTAGTTTGCTACAATGACCTCCTAACTCCTTAACTTATTACATTTCCTTTCTGACTGTCCACTCTTCATCAAATCCAGCATAAAACACCCAGCTCTAACAGCTTCTGTGGGTTTTCACTTCCTAATGAAGACTTGCATGTCATGTAAAACTTAATTTGTATGCTTTTATCCTGTTTAAAAAGAAAAAGAAAAATATTTCTCTTGGGAATTGTGGGGGGTGGGGAAGGTAGACAATGCCACTTCTTTCCTCACATTCCCACAAAATATTGCTCAAATCTATTTAATAGTTATTTTTTATTCTACCTTATAGTAGAAGTACTTGTTCACCATCTATTCTCAATTCAACATTTCAATTTAATAAGTAATTTTTCAGTAATGAAGGTCTTTAGGAATGAAGACAATGTCAGAACCAGCCATATATTCTCTACTATTTAGCATCATTCTTTGCACTAACACACAATGAAGGCTTACTAATTTTAGCTTATTTGCATTACCTCTCTATTTAAAGCTCAAAGAGAAGAAAAGTCAGTGAATAAAGTCAAATCTTTTCACACTCAGGACTGCAGAAAACCTGCACATTATTTGGATTATGCTTCCATGTGATTTGACTACTTGATTACAACTGCTAGCAGTTTTTATTTTGCACTGTCCTCCCTCAAATGAAAAAGTTTTTTCCACCTCTAAGGATACATTCTAAATAAATTCCTCCAATTCTTGAAGGCATACCCATATTAACCTCACAGTTATTTTTTAAATAGTCTATAAATTACTGTCAAATTTACAAATGAGTGTTTCTCCATCTCTGACATACACATGAATCTCAATCACCTGGAGATTTTGTTAAAATGCAAATTATGATTAAAGTCAGGAATGGAACTTGTATCTCCAGCTCTAACAAGCTCCCAAGTGATGTCACTGGTTTCTGATTCACCAGTAACACTGGGCTTAAGAAACAGCACCTCTGTGATTAGAACCCAAGGCTTCATCCCTCACTGAGTTATTACAATTCTCTTTTTCAGAGTGAGGGGTCGGGAAAAATCCCAGCAAGAGAAGCAAATTGGCTTCTGTGGATTGAAAAGTAATAATAACCACTTAGTGAACATTATTGACTAATGGATTCAGATTCAATTAGCTAGAAACTCGAAAGTAACTATATTACAGTACTCTGCCTTTAGGATGCATTAAAACAGAGGGAAATAAAATCAACTTCTAAATGGTAGCTGAGTCAGTCTCTATTCAGCCCAATCTCCTGCTTTTGTTTTAACCTACATTCCATAATGATGAGATCTGGCCTTTGAAAAGATGATTCTGGCACAGCCGGGTCTTCAATTGTCAAACAGCATCATTAAGGGAATCCAAAGTAAATAGGACTGTCCTTTTAAGCATACCCTTAAAAACCCATATACTCAAAAGATTTTATCTTTTTCCAGGCAGAGACAATCCAACATGACATACTTATTTCAGTGATAGTGCTATGTCATCAAGTGATCCTTCGAGATCCCAAGATATGCCTTCCAGCATCTGAGGAACTTACTTTTAATATCCTCAGAAGTGGTGAATCTTGTTTCATTTGAAGGAGATTTGACTTTTTTTAAGATCCAAATTCACTGGACAAACTATAATAAATATGGTAAATGGTGGAGAAATGGATTTCCTTTTACACAACCTGAATTAAGAAAATATGACTTAGATCACAAGATTATTTTCCTTGTAGGACTCACAAATTACTCTGCAATTACCTACTTAACCACAGTAAAACAAAGTAACCAAAATGCAAGATGTTTAAGGCTGAAATAAAAGTGACTGAGGAGACTCTTTTTTGCTTTCCAACCTTAGCTTTCATGATCCTAGATGTAGTATTCAAGGGAAGAATTACAGTCACCACTCCGGCCTGCCAATCAGAAACCTCTTTGAAGCTCATTGCTATTGGCTCATTTGGTTTTTTGTGATTAGAAGATACGGTTATAACTCACCAAAGCTGTTTAACCCCAAGAATTCACTGAAATCAGCTGAGGATTCTCACACACAACTTCAATATGGAGATGGTAATCTTTATAAACTGTGCCTTCTTTTAAAACATATGTTTTAAATATGTTTCCAGCATATCTTTTCTCTGCAGGATTTTCCATACTTACACCTGATTATGAATTCAGCCAAAAAGTGTAACACAGTTGACTTTGCTATATTTAAAGATGTTACAAAGTGCAACCTTGGTGTTTCATTAACCTTTCCTCAACATTTGGTTCTATTTGGGGAACCAGATAAATGCTCACATCCAATATCCTTATGTTGCATCCAGATACCATGCTTTTACAAAGTAAAAACTCATCATTGCCTGGTCCATTTGAGCCCAACTACTAGACACAGAGGCACAGTAACAGAATTTCTAATAAAGGCTTTATCAGCAAAGTAAATGTCCTATCTTAGGTTGGCAGCCAGTCAAGATTCTTTAAGGATATTACCTGGGACCAGAAGAATAAGTATGAAAATGAGAGTGGGCTAAAGTTAAATGTGGATGAAAAGGAAATGTAAGTTAAATTTTGGAGCCAATAAAAAAGAGTGAAAGCAACATCAATGATAGGTACCAATCAAGTACCAAGTTAGGGGACAAAAGAGCCCACAGTTAGCAGGGATGAGCATGAAACTCAGCGTCCATGGACTAATATGAATACATGATCAATCCAATACATATTGAAGAAGCAAGACCAGAGAATCAGGAAATGCTTGCGTACTAAAGACTCAAAGACATTTCCACAATGTTCTGATATGATTGGGCTTCTTCTATGCCTGGACAAAACACTGGAAAGAAGGAAAGTAGGAAGGAAGGAGGGAGGGAGAGAGGGGAGGCAGAGAACGGAAAAGAGCAAGAATAGAAAGGAGGGAGGAAGGAAAAAAGGGATGAGAGAGGGAACATTGGTTTCAAAATACTCTGTTCTGCAAAAAAAGAACCAGGGTTTTTGGATGAAGGCTCACTCTAGGGCTAGAGCAGGGAAACTGTAAGGATGAACCTGGGACTTTATGTTTCACCAGAAAGTAAGGAAGTGCTGAAAAATCCTGTACTGTGCTTAGTTGCTCAGTCGTGTCTGACTCTGTGCAATCCCATGGACTGTAACCCACCAGGCTCCACTGCCCATGGAGATTCTCCAGGCAAGAATACTGGAAGGGGTTGCCATGCCCTCCTCCAGGGGATCTTTCTCAACCCAGGGATCGAATCCAAGTCCCCACATTATGGGTGAATTCTTTACCATCTGAGCCACCAGGGAAACCCAAGATATTGGAGTGAGTAGTCTACCCCTTCTCCAGGGGAATTTCCTGACTCAGGAATCGAACCAGGATCTCCTGCATTGCAGGCAGGTCCTTTACCAGCTGAGCTACCCAGGAAGCCCGAAAAATCATGGGAAAGGTCAAAAAGACATAAAAGCCATTTTAAAGAGGCTCCTACCAACCAAATCTGGAACAATTTGACCATTAAAATAAATTAATAGTAATAAAATATAAAGAAAATCCAAAAATGAGGGGTATATGTATATAGTTAATTCACTTTGCTGTACAGCAAAAACTAACACATCATAAAGCAACTATACTCCAAAAAAATTCTTTAAAATTAATTAACAGTAATAGATTATAACCTATTGAAGAAAATAAGAATATATGAGTTCATCCTAAAAAAAAATAAATGAGTGATTAAATGGAGGAGAAGGGAAATCTCTTCCTTATAGGAGAATTCCAGCTAATAAATATGGAAGAAATTATGGAATTAGAAAATCAAGAATGGACGCTGCAAGTGGTATGTAAAAATTTGGCAAGGAACACAACATTGCATAGTCTCAAGTTGTCTCCCCACAAATTAGAACAAACTGGCCCTGGGGGCCTCCTATTATCAACCATCAAGATGGATATAGCATCATTTGTGTCACTCCCCCGCAAAGTGCATAAACTGAATCCAATCATTAGAAAATGTCAGATGAAACCAAATCATAGGACAGTCTACAAAACATCTGACCTGTAATCTTCAAAAATATTCTGCTAAAGAAATTGCAGATTACCAGCAATCCCACTGCTGGGCATACACACTGAGGAAACCAGAAGGGAAAGAGACACGTGTACCCCAATGTTCATCACAGCACTGTTTATAATAGCCAGGACATGGAAGCAACCTAGATGTCCATCAGCAGATGAATGGATAAGAAAGCTGTGGTACATATACACAATGGAGTATTACTCAGCCATTAAAAAGAATACATTTGAATCAGTTCTAATGAGGTGGATGAAACTGGAGCCTATTATACAGAGTGAAGTAAGCCAGAAGGAAAAACACCAATACAGTATACTAACGCATATATATGGAATTTAGAAAGATGGTAACAATAACCCTGTGTACGAGACAGCAAAAGAGACACTGATGTATAGATCAGTCTTATGGACTCTGTGGGAGAGGGAGAGGGAGAGGGTGGGGAGATTTGGGAGAATGGCATTGAAACATGTATAATATCATGTATGAAACAAGTCGCCAGTCCAGGTTCGATGCACGATACTGGATGCTTGGGGCTGGTGCACTGGGATGACCCAGAGGGAGGGTATGGGGAGGGAGGAGGGAGGAGGATTCAGGATGGGGAGTACGGGTATACCTGTGGTGGATTCATTTTGATGTTTGGCAAAACTAATACAATATTGTAAAGTTTAAAAATAAAATTAAATTAAAAAAAGAAATTGCAGATTAAAGGCGACAAACACTATTACATGGGCTTCCCTGGTGGCACAGTAGCAAAGAATCTGCCTGCTGATGCAGGAGATACAGGTTCAATCCCTAAATTGGGAAGATCCCCTGGAAGAGGAAATGGCAACCCACTCCTGCATTCTTGCCTGGGAAATCTCATCAAGACTTCCTCACCAAAGGAGACTAGAGAGCTACAGCCAGGGGTCGCAAAAGAGTTGGACCCAACTGAGTGACTGAGCATGCACACACGCATGCATAACACTGCTGTATATAAAATACACAGCTAATAAGAACTTACTGTATAACATACGGAACTCTGCTCAATACTCTGTAATGACCTATATGGGAAAAGAATCTAAAGAGTAGATATATGTATATGCATAACTGATTCACTTTGCTGTATAGCAGAAAGTCACAACATTGTAAATCAATTATACTCCAATAAAAATGTTTTTTAAAATAAGATAAAAAATAAAGGGGACTAAAAAGGCATGACAAGTAAGTATAATGTGTGATCCTGGCTAGATCCTAGACTAGGGAAACAGCTATAAAAAACATTTTGATGACCACTGCTGAAACTGAATATGGACTGTGCATTAGAAAAGAGTATTGTATAGTGTTGGATTTCCTGATTTTGATAACTGCATTATTTAAGAAAATACTCTCATTTTTAGGAAATATACATTGAATTATTTAGTGATACAGGAGCCTGAGGGCCCCAAATCATTCTCAAATGGTTCATTAAAAATATGTACATGTAAGTATTATGTATATACATATAGAAAGAATGAGAGACACACATAGTTAAAGAATGATAAATCGAATAAGACAGAATGTAAACAATTAGTGACTCTTGAGTAAAGATACAGGAGTTCCCTGTACTACTCTTGAAACTTATCCACAGGCTTGAAATTGTATCAAAAGATAAAGTTTTAGAAGACTGGAAGGTGACTAGTAGATATTAGGGATAAGTATAGCATTGAGAAATATCCAGGAACATTTTAAGAAATATGCAGAGGAAAAAGACTCAAAGAGGAACAAAGTAAGTGCAGAACGTGACGGGAGAGGCATATCAGTTGTGCATAAGTGAAGTGGTACAGCAATCTAGAAGTTACACAAGAGCGCTGAAGTCAGGCCCTGACTCTGCTACTTATCCGAATGTGTAACCTGTGACGGGACATTTAAATTTTCTAAGCCTCAGTGTCATTCACCTAAAAAATTGAGTATTACTCAGCCATAAAAGGAATGAAACTGAGTCATCTGTAGAGACATGGATGGACCTACAGAGTGCCACACAGAATGAAGTAAGTCAGAAACACAAATATATATTATTGCATATATGTGGAATCTCAAAAAATGGTTTAGAAGGTATTGTCTGCAAAGTAGAGAGACTCAAGATGCAGAGAACAAATATATGGATACCAAGGGGGAAAGTGGGTAGGGAAGGAACTGGGAGACTGAGATTAACACACACACACTATTGATACTATGTATAAAAAAGATAACTGAGGACGTATTGTATAGCACTGGAGTCTTGCCATATCTCACTGTTCGCTGAACCCCGGGTAGGCACGGTAGCGAAGCTGAAAGATGCGCAAAGCACTAGGAACTGCAGACATTCTTTATTCGCAGCAGCAAGAGGGACATCTTTACTCTCTAAAGGCTGACACAGCAGGAACAACGACTATGCAACTCAATGCAACACAGAATCACCTTGACCCTGACTTGCCAAGAGCTTTTCAGGGGGTCCTTATATAGACCCGCACAGAGAAGGCAATGGCACCCCACTCCAATACTCTTGCCTGGAAAATCCCATGGATGGAGGATCCCGGTAGGCTGTAGTCCTTGGGGTCGCTAAGAATCAGACACGACTGAGTGACTTCACTTTCTCTTTTTCACTTTCATGCATTGGAGAAGGAAATGGCAACCCACTCCAGTGTTCCTGCCTAGAGAATCCCAGGGACGAGGAAGCCTGGTGGGCTGCAGTCTATGGGGTCACATAGAGTCGGACACGACTGAAGTGACTTAGCATAGCATAGCATAGCATATATAGACCCACACCACGGTGCGCATGCGTAATGCCACAAATGAGCCCGGCTGTGGGGCACGAGTGGAGCGGGGCGAGAGGCCTTGAGCACCCCCACCTGCCAATTGCTCTCTCCCTACATTCCACTCCTTCGGGGTCTCTCACCTCACAGTCTACATGAGCACCTTCCGCAATATTCCTTTGGCAAGCAACGCTGAACCTCGGGGCAAGAGCAATAGAGGACACAGCCTTTACAGAACGAGGTTCTAAGTCTACATCACTTGCTGCTGCGAATAAAAAATGTCTGCAGTTCCTAGTGCTCCGCGCATCATCTTTCAGCTCCCCCACCTTACAGCCTTTACAGTACACTGCTCTCACAGGACACAGCCTTTACAAGATACTATTCCAAATCTACAGCTTTTACAGTCACAAATGACCCCATATTTGCATCTGTGTAGCCTGGATGGGGCCCCTGCCACCTCAGGCTCCCTTTGGGGTCTTCACACTTTCAAAACTACGTCTCACATGCCATCCCTATTCAGTTCAGCTCAGTTCAGTCGCTCAGTCCTGTGCGACTCCTTGGGACCCCATGGACTGCAGCATACCAGGCTTCCCTGTCCATCACCAACTCCCGGAGCTTATTCAAACTCATGTCCATCGCATCAGTGATGCCATCCAACCATCTCATCCTCTGTCGTCCCCTTCTCCTCCCGCCTTCAATCTTTCCCAGCATCAGGGTCTTTTCCAATGAGTCAGTTCTTCACATCAGGTGGCCAAAGTATTGGAGTTTCAGCTTCAGCATCAGTCCTTCCAATGAATACTCAGAATTGATTTTCCCTTAGGATGGACTGGTTTGATCTCCTTCCTGTTCAAGGGACTCTCAAGAGTCTTCTCCAGCACCACAGTTCAAAAGCATCAATTCTTCAGGGCTCAGCTTTCTTTATAGTCCCTCTACTTCTCTCAGAAAGGATCTGCAAAACCCCCCAACAGGCATCAGATCCACCACTTCAAAGAGGGGATTTTTGTGGCATTCACAGCCCACATCACGGGTCTGTATCTTCAGGGTCACAGCCCACATCAGCATCCTTTATTATTTCACTGTCTGAGGTGCTGGGTTCATCAACGCCATGCATTTCTTGCTCCAGCACATGCAGACACTGTTTCTGAGGAGCCTCAGGCTCCCCTACCTGCTGGGTATCCTATCCTGTTGACTACCCAGTTGTCTTGCTGAATCTCACTGGTCGCTGAACCCAGGGTAGGCAACACATGAGCAGGGAAGGTGGAACACGATGTGAGGAGCCTTGGAGACAGAAGACATTCTTTATTCACAGCAGCAATGCAGACATACTTAACTCCCAAACCACCACCAGGTGTGTCTTATTCTATATCTAAAAGATAATTAAACTTCAATTTCACATTGATCATCCAAGATAAAGGAATGTTTTTGCATCCTTTTTAAGCTCACAAAGGTTTACCATATAAACTTACAAATCTCAGAAAGATAAGTAACTATAATCTTGCATGAGCTTAGTTTTAAACTACATATTTTTAAATAAATTCCACATTCTCTCCCCACTACCATGTATCTTCCAGTCTGTGATAAAGTATTGATTTTGTGTATTGAAGGAGCAAAGGAAGAAATTAGCATTTGCCACTTCTCCACCATATGTTAGGCAGCCACACTTTAAAGCATCATTTATTTCACTTAGTCTTTGTCATCATATCATGAGGCATTATTATTATTCCACCTATTTTAAAGATGGAGAAACTGAGACTTACTCAAGGTCACAGGGCTATGCAGCAACCAGACTAGGATTGGAATCCAGATTTGACACAAAAGCCACAGCCTTTTTGCTACAACGTGCTCAGTAATATGCCTACTGGAACACAGGGGTTAATTGAATGATATCAATGCTAAAACAAGCATATCTTATTATAAACGCATGACTAAAATATCATTTAGGAAATTCTACAGATCACCAGATGGAAGGAAAATCAAACCGAAGAAACTCAAAAACTTTCCAAGGCCTGTTACCCAGAATACTTTAATCTCAACTGTACACTACTAAGCAGAAGTTATTGAATTTCTCTCCCCATCAGCAAAAACTCAAACAGAATGAGAGTTTGGGCTTCAGGAACCACATCTTCCTAGCTGATATAAATCAAAGGGAGGCAAAGACACTTCTCCATAAAGGTAACAATAGACAGTCAACATAGTTAAGCTTGGAGACAATGTTAAATTTTGAACGTTATAAAAACAGGTTACTACAGATTACATAATTAGCATCAACAACTCACTTTTGCTTTACACACACCATGAATACAGGGTATTCAATAAATATTAGTTATCCAATAATATTGTAACAATTTTTCCCTGTAAATTGAAGATGATTTTAACAGAAAATCACCAACTTGATGGACATGAGTTTAAGCAAGCTCCAGGAGTTGGTGATGGACAGGGAAGCCTGGTGTGCTACAGTCCCTGGGGTCACAAAGAGTCGGACACGACTGAGCAACTGAACCGAACTAAAGAAGGAGAAAAGAAAAAATGGCAAGATAGGCATGACATAAGAAACCAGACTGTGGTGGAAACTTTACTGTCAGGCACATAAGTATAGATTTATTCAATATTCTATTTAGTGGTAATTTCATACAATTTTATAATCAATCCAACTAACCAACTCAGTGAGGCCAGAAAGTATTCAGTCTACAGACAGAGTTATATCTAGAGACATGTGTTAAGTAGGAAAACAAAATTCTGTCTCTGATGTGCTAAAAGACAGTGTCCCTCTTATCTCCTTAAGTCTGGTATACAGAGGTTCTTACTACAACTTGCCCAAATAATTTTTTTTGTAGTTTTCAATTTGTTTCATTTTGTTCTTTACTTTTTTTTTTAATTGTGGACATACAGTTCTGAATAACACAAGACGATATAGATAGAGCTTTACTGATGAATACCAAAAGCTTAGTCTTTTCCATGTGTAATATGAGGTGAAGGGTGTTTCTTTGGCTGATTAAACACCTAATGTCAACTACCACTTGAGAAAAGTATCACATTCCTCTCCTCCAAAAGGACTGATTTAAATGGCAGACTGTAATCATTTCATTTGGAATTGCTCCAAGAAGTGACAGCTGATGGCTAATCATAAAAAGAACATTGCTCTGAAACACCGGTGTACTAATATATCTGAAAGACCAATTTTAGATTGTAAAAAGTATTGAAAATATACCCCTATAAAATTTATAACATTTTATTATAATTATGGTATCATTTCCATTATATATAATTATATTATTATATATAAATGATATAATTATAATTCATTAGAGTTGATATATATTAATTATGTACAATTATCATATGTGCATATTATAGCACAGGTATAATCATCTCCATTATATTAGGTCAAGCTTATGATCTACTGTGCAAAGTAATCCCATTAAAACATACTGCTTAAATAAAGTTGTAGAAAAATAAAATCTAGAAACATTGAACATGTCACCTCCCTTTTGTCTCAACTTCCTCAATATATAAAAGGTTTGCAAAAGGAAAAATCATATGCCCAAATACAAAATTACAGGTTAGAAAACCTGCTACTTTGTATATGTTGTTTTTTAGTTGCTAATCTGTATCCAACTCTTTGCAACCCCATGGACTGTAGCTTACTAGGCTCCTCTGTCCATGGGATTTGCCAGGCAAGAATACTAGAGCGGGTTGCCATTTCCTTCTCCAGGGGATCTTCCCAACTCAGGTATCAAACCTTCAGAATCTTTACCACTGAGCCACCTGGGAAGGTCACTCTATATATAGAAACTATTATTACCTTACTTTTATATTGGCTAAATAAAGTATACTACCTTTTATTCTGAAGTGAGAGTGGAAAGGCAACTTGTAGATAGCTATAATACAAGAACTATCCAATCCATTTCAGTCTACAAGTGTGACAGGAAGCTGTGCTGTTCTCTCGTAGACTAACTAGTGTTGTGTAACAACCTTGAAACATCTGGACAGCCATACAGACCCCATAATCAAACCAGAAGGCTGTCCTGCTTGTTCCCAGAAGAAGAAAACTTCATGCTAGTAGTTCTATTCACAGTCTTTGGAAAATAGTATACTTACATCTATGATTTCTTATTTTCCTCCTCTTCTCCCCATCACCTTTCTCCTTTCCTTCCCCTTCTCTCTCCTTCCCTTCCCTCCAAGACAATTCAGTTCTTTTTTTTAATTTTTTATTATGACGGTAATGCATACTTTTATGCATTTTTAATGGAACCAAGGACAATTTGGTTCTAAAACCATTAGGTAAAGTAGAGCAAGGTCTGTTCTGGTGGTGCAGGAGATTGAGCCAAGGAACTAGGTGGCTCAAAGCAGGGTGCCAGAACCCAAGCAGAGTGAGGAGGGCATCTACATGTGAAGGTGGCCCAAAGCAGTTACAGAGTCAGACAGACTGAGGAAGGAGTTCTCACAGAGAGGTAGCCAGATGTGAGCTGTTGGAACCAAAACAGGTTGAAGAGGGTCAAACGGTTTAGATATTGTTGGAGTGGGTCAAAGCTGACTTCTATGAGGAGGGCACCCAGGCTGTGGGTAGAGCTTGGGATGCTTTATCTCAGCTACATAGGGTGAGAAGGTCAACTATGGGAAGGGATGGCCCAGTGAGGCTTTTGAGAACCTAAGTTTGGTAAGAAGTGTGTCCTCAGCAGTGATAATGGGACGACTTACAAATAAGGAGACTGACCAAATAAGTAAATAAAATAAAGATGATGAGAATTTATCAGAAAAGAGAGTCAAAATATGGAAATGGAGAAACTACAATGCACTATATTGGTACTGGATTGAAACTGGAAGTATCAGTGTGATCTTACGGTTTTTAATAGACATAAATATTCACATAGATGTAAACACATATTTATATAAACAAACACAAAATGGAAAAGAAGAACTTCACAAGCACAAAAGCTGGAACACAACATCAATCGAGTGTTCAAAGTAAACATCACGACTAAATGGAGCAAATACAATCATGAGACACCTGATAGGATACAGGAAAGAGAACACAGCCTTGCTTATGTGATATTCTTATCTTTAGAAGCGTCCAAGTCACAAAAAATAATTCAAGGCTGAGGAAATGTTCCAGAATTAAAGAAACTAAAAAGACATGACACCTAAAGGCTATTTGTAGTTCTAAACTGAATTATTCAGTATAACACAATATTGGGATATTTGCTAATTTCCTGATTTTGTTCATTTCACTGCAGTTACATAGGCAAATGCCCTTGTTCACTGGAAATAAGTACTAATGTATCAGGAAGTAATAGAACAGGTTGACCAGTTACTCTCAAACGGCTGAAGGGATTAAAAAAGCAATACAAAAAAAATTTTTTTTTGTACTGACCATTCAAGTTTGAGATTGTTTCAAAGCTTTTTTAATGTCTTAAAATAAGTATTAAGAATGTTTTTTAAAAATAAAAAAGAATGAAAATTACATCTAGGACACAGAAGATGTAAATTCTTCCTGGTTGACTGGATGAAGATCCCTTACACAACTTTTAAAATTCAATAGTTTATTTCTGTGTTAGTAATAATAATTACCATTTATCAAGGCTTTATCATAGCACATTAAGCATTAAATGTACATTATCTCATTTACTATTCTCCAAAATCCTATGACATAGAACTATTCTTTTACCCACTTTACAAAAGAGGAAACTCAGAGAGAGAGAGGTTAAGAAATTTGCCCAGCTAGCTTAGTATATAATTTTTGGAGCCAGGATAGGAACCCCATATGTCTAACTCCAAAGCGTGTGGTCTTAATTATTACAAACTGACCTTTTATGTCTAGAATAATTGTAGGATTTTCTTTGTTTTGCTCTGGATTTGCAGGGATTTTGTTTATTTTGTTTTTCTCTTCATCTGGAGAGTTTTATGGACCATGACTCAGCAGTTCCAGCTCAAATGTTCTTTCTCCCTGAAGCCTGTTCCACAAGTCATTTCATCCTTCCTCCCCTTTATTGCCTTTGCACTTTGCATTTATCTTGTGATTCTTACAGTCTATGTCACTGATATAAAGGCTTAATCTCCCTACATCTAAGCTTTGCAAAATTATAGGCCAATTCACATTCCACTTTTTAATCCCTTATGAGCAGTGGTGGTCAAATTTTATCATGCACCAAAATTACCTGAAGAGCAGATTTTAAAAACAGATTATTGGTCACACAACTAGAATTTCTGATTCAGTAGGTTTAATTGTAGCCCAAATTTTACTTTTCTAATAAATATACATGTGATGCTGATACTGTTGATCCAGAGGCCAGATATTCAAGAAATCCAAAAGAGAAAGAGAACGGTATAAGATGAGACTGGAAAGTCAGGCAGAGATATGGCTGTATTCTGAGCTAACTTTTACGATCTTGAAAGCAGACAGCAAGTCAGTAAATTCTGCATCATCACTGCTAGTAAAATGACTTACACTCAATAAGTATGGAGTTAGAGAATCAATAAATGTAAAGATGGATACAGAAGTTAATGAATGAATGAGCGAAGAATGTATATGGCTCAAAAGACAGAAGCATAAAACTGCAAAGCAAGATCTAGAAACAGAAGGTTAAATGGACCAATACAAAAAATAAAAGAAGTTATGAAACTGAATCATGTGCTGCTAGAACTGTGAGAGGGATGAAAATCATCTAATTAACTCCTCACTGTACAGATGATGAATCTGGGGCTGGTGAATTATGGTGACTTTGCCAAGAACACAAAGCTAGTCCTGACTCAACCAGGACTTGAATTTTCTGATTCTCAAAGAAGTTTTCCACTATAGTCATGACTACATTCATATCTAGAAACATAGGGATAAACCTCTAACCATCACTCTGCAGTCCAATGCCAAGTACGTCAAAACTTTATCTCTACCGGATACAAAACAACTATCAGCTGTCACAATTCTTCCAGTTGGAGTTTTAGGACTTGGCTTTGTAGATTGAAGAAAAATGTCCATCTCTCCCTGTCATCAAATTGATTCATTTAAAAAAAAAAAAAACCAAGGTTACCATTTATTTTTCTACCTTTAGCCTAAAAGAATTAATGGTAGAGTAAAAATGCTCAGCACAAAATGATCTTGAGAGCTCTTGAGGTCAGTCATGGGCAGAAATCTCTCCAAGTGCTGCATAACTACCTATAATTTACAGGAGATTAGAGTCAATAGATTTCTGAAAGGCTGACTCCACATTCTCTTCCTCTTTAGGTAACACTGCGTGTCAGAAACTTGGACAGACTCTTGTCATATATCACAAGAAAAGGTTTTGCCCTGAGTGACCTGTGTTTGATCTGTTGTTTTATTTCCAAACTTCTTTTTCCTGGCTGCCCAAACTCACTAATAATGCTATTACCTAAACAAACACTTTATCTTTGGTTCATTTAATCACCATATTTGTTACTAATCAAAGTATTACAATTTGGCTTTTTTTTTCTGTACTCCCTTTCAAGCCACATTGAAGGTACGAGCTTGCCCATCCTCTCTGGGAAGCATCAGAATGCCTGCCAGACCTGCATTCCCCTTCTGAGGGATTTCCTGCTCACAAGCTATACCAGCCTGCCTGGTGATTGTTGAGGACCTGACCCCAAATCAGCCAACTGCTAGACTGGCCAGTAGGCTACGAAATGACCTAGGGTAAGAACTCTGCCTTATTGGGGTGGTGACAGACTAAACCAATCAGTTCCTCTCACTTAAGAGGTTTGTTTGTTTTTTAATAAAGTAGAAAGAGCCAGTTAATATAATGGTAGAAGGAACAGAAGCCAAAACAGAAAGTTCCATTTAGCATGGTAGTAGAGATCAAAGTTGGGAGCGTTGCCACTGAGGGTATGGTGGGTAAAACCCAGTAGATAATAACAACAACAACAACAAACAATAATGGCTTACACTACTGAGCCCTCACTATGTTCCAGATATGGTAAGAAATTCACACATATTATTCCATCAAACCTTACAACCACCTATGAGTTTAGTTCTAGTATTATCTCCATTTCACAGATGAGAAAACTGAGGCAAAGAGAATTTAAGGAAACTGCACAAAGACTCCTTTGTGGGGGAACTGGAATTCTCAACCTACATTTGTTTGATTCTAGAATCCTTGCTCTTACTCACTATCCTGAATTAGATCTTGATTTGTCTTGAATGGTATTTCAGACTTCATACAGTGTTTGAGATTCCAGCCTATTTTACTTGCACCTGAATTTGTGCAGCAAACCTTCATTACTTAAGGAAAACTGAATACAGGAAAAGTGGAGCTGTGAACCTTAAAAGTACACTCAGGGTTGATACTGGAATCCCAAGGGCTAAAGTTATGTTTTCTAAAAACCCCTGAAGTGTTGCTCAGATTTATTTTAATCATATCCCTGGCATCTCACTGTGTATTAGCTTCATAATCTTTCTTCATTAATTTTGACCATAGGGAATGGTAATAATAACACAGGGAGGAGAAAAGAAAATGAGTGTGGGGACATATATGTAAATATCTTGGTCTGTGAGAAACGCTGGACTGGAAGAAGCACAAGCTGGAATCAAGATTGCCAGGAGAAATATCAATAACCTCAGATATGCAGATGACACCACCTTTATGGCAGAAAGTGAAGAGGAACTAAAAAGCCTCTTGATTCAAGTGAAAGAGGAGAGTGAAAAAGTTGGCTTAAAACTCAACATTCAGAAAACTAAGATCATCACATCTGATCCCATCACTTCATGGCAAATAGATGGGGAAACAGTGGAAACAGTGTCAGACTTTATTTTGGGGGGCTCCAAAAT
>NW_011494896.1:3012157-3029170 GCF_000754665.1 Bison bison bison | reverse complement strand
CTTTATTTTGGGGGGCTCCAAAATCACTGCAGATAGTGATTGCAGCCATGAAATTAAAAGACGCTTATTCCTTGGAAGGAAAGTTATGACCAACCTAGATAGCATATTCAAAAGCAGAGACATTACTTTGACAAAGGTCCATCTAGTCAAGGCTACAGTTTTTCCAGTGGTCATGTATGGATGTAGGAGTTGGACTGTGAAGAAAGCTGCTGCTGCTGCTAAGTTGCTTCAGTCATGTCAACTCTGTGCGACCCCAAAGACAGCAACCCACCAGGCTCCTCTGTCCCTGGGATTCTCCAGGCAAGAACACTGGAGTGGGTTGCCATTTCCTTCTCCAATGCATGAAAGTGAAAAGTGAAAGTGAAGTCGCTCAGTCGTGTCTGACTCTTTGCAACCCCATGGACTGCAGCCTACCAGGTTCCTCTGTCCATAGGATTTTCCAGGCAAGAGTACTGGAGTGGGGTGCCATCGCCTTCTCCAGTGAAGAAGGCTGAGCGCCGAAGAATTGCTGCCTTTTGAACTGTGGTGTTGGAGAAGACTCTTGAGAGTCCCTTGGACTGCAAGGAGATCCAACCAGTCCATTCTAAAGGAGATCAGTCCTGGATGTTCTTTGGAAGGACTCATGCTAAAGCTGAAACTCCAGTACTTTGGCTGCCTTATGCGAAGAGTTGACTCATTGGAAAAGACTCTGATGCTGGGAGGGATTGGGGGCAGGAGGAGAAGGGGACGACAGAGGATGAGATGGCTGGATGGCATCACTGACTCAATGGACACGAGTTTGAGTAAGCTCCGGGAGTTGGTGATGGACAGGGAGGCCTGGTGTGCTGCGATTTTGGGGTCACAAAGAGTCAGACACGACTGAGCGACTGAAGTGAACTGAAATGATGCAATTCAATAAATATTAAGTGCTCTCTATATCCACATAAATGTACACAAACCCCTAAGTATCACCTCCTGTACTTAAGGTACATTATTAGCCAGATTGATACAAAAGTCACAAGCATGAAGCAGTGACTTCATGATTCAAAGCTGGTGTTCTGGGATAACCCAGGGGATGCAGTGGGGAGGAAGGTGGGAGGAGGGTTCAGGATCAGGGGGACACATGTGTACCCATAGCTGATTCATGTTGAAGAATGGCAAAAACCATCACAATATTGTAAAGTAATTATCTTCCAGTTAAAATAAATAAATTATTTAAAAAAAAAAAAGATGGCAAAGGAGGACTCTGAATCACTTCCCTTAACACACACATCAGAAATACACCTACATGTGGAGCAACTCTTGCTCTGGATCCACACCCTTAGCAGGGGACAGAAGAGGAAGGGGATATTGCAGGTTCAGTTATCATCCATAGGGAGTGAAAGGTTTGAGCCACATATTAGGTATCCCACCCAGGGGTTCACCACTAGGAAGACGAGTACCCTTAGCTGGTTGTAAAACCAATGGGACTTACCAGAGGGCTGTGAGAAACCTAGACTCTGCTCATGATGCAGACTACATGCTTGCTTACTCCTGGGAATAGTGCAGAGGAAGCAGACTGAAAACTGCCTGGACTCTGCCTTTCCATGACTGCCCCAGTGTGCTCCCCAGTGGGCTCTAGCCCCTGTGGCTCTGATGCTGCTCTGCATGAGAGCAGAGGTACCATTGCCAAAGAAAGTACACACAATTAGAAGGAATGAAATAAGCTCAGACCTAGCCCTCTGGTCTTCTGCACCAGGATCTTGGGCACTGACTCCACTCCCAGTAGGGAGGGGACAGCCTGTGAGCACAAGAGAAGCCCTGGCTTCTACCTGGCTCTGACTGTAGCCCTTCCATCTCCAGGCCTACCTCCCATTAAGGTGGGATTAACAGTTTCCAGCACAGCCCAGGTAAAGATATGACCCACACTCACTTCAGATCCAGGTCTCCCACCAAAGCCACTGGACACATGCAAACTGAACAGGGATGCTCCCATAGAAGGACACCCTTTTAAGACTGGAAGAGGTAACTGTTTCACCTAATTTCCTAGAGACAGAGAAAGTTAAAATGAGAAGACAGGAATATGTTTCAACCAAAAGAACAAGAGAAAAGACCCTGAAAAACACTACAAATAGTTTACCAGATAGAGTTCAAAGCATTAGAAATAAGAATGCTGACTGAATTTGGGAGAAGAATAGATGAACACAGTGAGAATTTTAACAAGGAACTAGAAAATATAAAAGAGAACCCATCAAACTGAAGAATATGATAAATGAAATGAAAAGTACAGTAGAAGGACTTAGTATCAGACTAGATGATACAAAAGGATGCATAAGCAATCTGGAAGATAGGATAATGGAAATCGCCCAATTAAAAGAGCAGAAAGAACAACATATTTTAAAAATAAAGATAACTGAAGGAACCTCTAGGACACAATCATACTAACATTTGCATTACAAGGGCCTCAGATGGAGATGGGAGAGAAAAAGGATAGAAAATATATTTGATGAAATTATGGCTGACAAATTCCCAAAGATAAAAAAGGAACTAGATTTTCAGATGCAGGAAGTACAGAAAGTTCCAAACAAGATGAATTTTAAAAGATCTATACCAAGACATATTATAATTAAAATGGAAAGAGTTAGAAAAAGATTCTAAAGGCAGCAAGAAAAAAACAAAGTCACCTACAAAGGAACCCCCATAAGGCTACTAGCTGATTTTTCTGAAGAAATGTTGAAGGCCAGAAATGAGTGGCATTATGTATTTAAAGTGCTGAAAAAGAAAACCTAAAACCTAGGATACTCTACTAAACAAAGTCATCACTGAGTTCATCAATATTAACAAGTTTTATTTAAATGGAAAAGAAAAGGATATACATAAGAAGTATCTATAGGAAAGGGAAAACCCATAATAATAGCAAGTATGAAGTAAAGGCAGTAGATCAACCACTCAAATAAGCTAGTAAAAAGACATAAAGATAAAAATTTTAAAAACAACTATACTTATAAACGGAGAAGGCAATGGCACCCCACTCCAGTACTCTTGCCTGGAAAATACCATGGATGGAGGAGCCTGATAGGCTGCAGTCCATGGGGTCGCTAAGAGTCGGACACCACTGAGCGACTTCACTTCCACTTTTCCCTTTCATGCGCGGGAGAAGGAAATGTCAACCCACTCCAGTGTCCTTGCCTGGAGAATCCCAGGGATGGGGGAGCCTCGTGGGCTGCCGTCTCTGGGGTCGCACAGAGTTGGACACGACTGAAGCGACTTCGCTGCAGCAGCAGCATACTTATTTAAACAGTAAGGGGTAGACTTAAAGATGTAAAATAGGACATCAAAAACACAAAACATGGGGGAAGGAAGTCAACAAAGTATAGCTTTCAGAATGTGTTTTAACTTAAATGACTATCACTTTAAAACAAGTAGATATAGGTCAACCTATATTAACCCCTGGTAACCATAAGAGCATAACACTAAAAAAAAAAAACATGGGAGAAACTAAAAGAAGAAAAATCAGGGAAGAACTACAAAAACAACTAGAAAACAAGCAACAAAATGGCAATAAGTTCATACCTACTCTTCAATAATCTCTTTGAATGTCAAAGGACTAACTGCTTCAATCAAAATACATAAAGTGGTTATTAGATAAAAAATAAGACCAATCTATAAGTTGCCTACAAGGGACTAACTTCGTGTTAGCCCCTGAGCTAAAGGTAAACACAGACTGAAAATGAAGGGATGGAAAAAGATATTCCATGTAAATGTAAACGAAGAGAAAGCTGATCATATAGACAAAGTGGTCTTTAAAACAAAGTCTGTGACAGAAGACAAAGAAGGACATTATATAATGATTAAAAAAATACAAGAGACTATTAAACTTATTAACATATATGAATATAGGAGAACCTAAATATACAAAGGAAATATTAATACACATAAAGGTAGAAACTGACAATGATAAAATAGTAGTAGGGGGCTTTAGCACCCCACTTATATCCATGCACAAATCATTTACTGAGAAAAGCAATAAGGAAATAGTGGCTTTAAATCCACATTAAACCAACCAAACATAACAGATTTCCTATTGGACATTCCATCCAAAAACAGAAAAAAAACACATTCTCTTCAAGCACACACAGAATGTTCTCTAGGAGAGATTGCATGCTAGGCCACAAAATGAGACTCAACACATTCTAGAGGACGAAAATTGCATCAATCATTCTTTCCAACTACACTGGTAAAACGTTAGAAATCTATTACAGAAACAACCTAAACTACCCATCTAAGGTACTTAGAAAAGAAGAACAAAGTCCAAAATCAGCACAAGGAAGGAACTAATAAAGATCAGAGAGGAAATCAATAAAATAGAGATTTTTAAAAAGCTGAAAAGATCAATGAAACCCAGAGCTGTTTCTTTGAAAAGATAAATAAAACTGATGAACCTTTAGCCAGGCTCATTAAAGAAAAGAGAGAACCCAAATAAAATAAGAAATGAAAGAGGAAAAATAACAGCAATAGCACAGAGATACAAAAAGTCATAAGAGAATACTATTAACAGATATATGCCAACAACTTGGACAGCCTAGAAGAAATGAATAAATTCCTAAAAACATACAATCTTCCAAAAGTGAATCAGGAAGTTCTGAACAGGCCAATCACTAGTAGTGAAATTGAATTAGTAATCAAGAAACTCCCAGCAAACAAAAGTCTAGAAGTGGATGACTTCACAGGAAAATTCTACCAAATATAAAAGTAGAGTTAATACTTCACTTCTCAAACTATTCCAAAAAAATGAAGAGGTGACACTCGTCAATTCTTTCTACAGGGTCACCATTACCCTGATACCAAAACCAGGCAAAGAAATCACACATACAAAAAAAAAAACAAAACTATAGGCCAATATCTCTGTTGAATATAGACGTAAAAATCCTAACAAACCAAATTCAATAATATATGAAAAGGATCAGACAACGTGGTCAAGTGGGATTTATTCCAGACATGCAAATATAGTTTAATATATGCAAATCAATGTGATGCAACACATTACAAAATGAAAGTGAAGTGAAGTGAAAGTTGTTCATTCATGTCTGACTCTTTGTGATCCCATGGACTGTAGCCTGCCAGGCTCCTCTGTCCATGAAATTCTCCAGGCCAGAATATTGGAGTGGGTAGCCGTTCCCTTCTCCAGGGGATCTTCCCAACCCAGGAATCAAACCCAGGTCTTCCACACTTCAGGCAGATTCTTTACTGTCTGAACCACCCAGGAAATCCATGATCATATGAATAGATAAAGAAAAAGAATTTGACAAAATTCAACATCCATTCATTACAAAAAACTCATCAAAATTGTCATAGAGGAACATATTTCAACATTACAAACAAACAGCTGTCAGCATACTCAGTGATGAAACACTGTAAGGTTTTCCTCTAAAATCAGGGTCAAGGCAAGGAACCCCACTCTCATCACTTCTATTTAATACAGTGTTGGAAGGGCTTCCCTTGTGGCTCAGCTGGTAAAGAATCCACCTGCAATGGGCGAGACCTGGTTTCAATCTTGGGTTGGGAAGATCCCCTGGAGAAGGGGAAGGCTACCCACTCCAGTAGTCTGAAGAATTCCATGGACTACATAGCCCATGGGGTCGCGAAGAGTCAGACACAACTGAACGACTTTCACTTCACATCACTTTTGGAAGTCCTAGCTGAAGCAATCAGGCAAGAAAAAGAAAGCATCCAAATTGAAAGGGAAGAAGTAAAATAGTTACAACATGCAATAGACATAATACTATGAGAACCCTAAGGTTTTCACTATAAAACTATCAGAAAAAATGAATGAATTCAGTAGAGCTGCAGGATTCAAGATTAATATATAAAAATCTGTTTCTTTCATATATACTAATGAATTATCAGAAAGAAAAAACATGAAAACCCCTTTTAAATTAGAATAAAAAAGAATAAAAGGCCTAGGAATAAATTTAGTCAAGGGGAGGAAATGGAAGGGAAGGGATAGGAATGGGAGAGGGGGTGAGGAGAGGAAGGGAGAGAAGAGGAGAATAAGGTCTGTTGAAGAGATGATAGAGGGAGCCTAGCCATCAGACACATCAGATGCTGCCTTGGTCAGATTTGTGAAACCCGACAATTTCGAGGAGCACAGTTTAAAATCAAAACTATATATGTATGACTGAATCCCTTTGCTGTCCACCTAAAACTATCACAACATAGTTAATCAGTCATACTCCAATACAAAATAAATATTACAAAATTAATAAATACTAAAAAAAAAAAAACTATAGCAAACCAGAGCAGAAACCAGTTGGTCAAGTCAAGGTTTACAGAAACAGAAAAGAACCTCTGCTCTCAAGTTGTTTGCAGTCTCCCTGAAGAAATTTGGCATAACTTTGAAACTTATTTTAAGAAAACCATAAAGCAATCTGGGTAAAGAACAAAAACCTAGGTTCTGAAGAAATGCATAGTAGAGAATGACTCGATGTCCAAGAATGTTATTTAACACAACTCAATATTAAAAAAAAAAAAAAAAAAACTTTAGTACGAAATGCCTATTGAGCAAAATACATAAAGACAGTAAAGCAGCCAATGGATTTGGCAACACTGAGGTTATTACTGACCTTAACAACATTAGCATCAATGGAGTGCTGAAAATGATTTATTTCCCCCCAGCACTTATTCAATATGTAAGCACTTTATCGTCTGTCTTCTCCCTATCAGAATGTTAGCTCCATGAGGGCAAGGACCTTGCCAGTCATGTTCACTGCTGTAAAACCAATGACTGGAATTGTAGACTCTCAGTAAATAATTTGTTGGATGACTGAATGACTCCTGCACCCTGACATTATCTATACCCCTTCCCCAGACCCTGACACCATCCACTCAGCACCCTTGCAGGCTGACACCATACATATACTAGGTATCAGGAGGTGGAGTAGGGACTGTAAAATGAGTATCACATGGATTCTGTTTTTGAGAAATTTACGATCAAATGAGAGACATATACTAGACCACAAGCAACTATATCACTGCTTTTCAAAGTTGAATAAAGTGTTATCTATTTTAAAAGAGAAAAATTGAAATAAAAAACACTGTCATGTTGACAAGACTTTTTATTATAGAATCATTTAAGAACACACAAAGATAAAATGAGACATAAACTACTTATGACTTTAACTCCTGTACAACCACAAAAATTGAAAATTACAAATCAAAACACCAAAACCAATAAACTTCAAATTAACATTAACCCGATGTGATGAATGATCATGTTTTGCTGAAGCTAAGCTGCTACTTTCAACTAAAGGTGACTCACTATTATGGGGAAAATTCTTTTGTTAACCATGCCTTGATATCACTTGGCCTTAGCTTGGTATAAAACAGTTATTATGGAATAAGTCCACCTCTGTTCTCTTTACAATAGGCTGTGATGTTTAAAGAGTACCACTTGCCTTCAATGAAACTATAAACACAAGCACAAATACAGGCCTTCCAGGAAATCATTCAGCAGTGCTCAGTTATAAAGTGGTTATACACCAAAAAGGTTTTAAATTTGTTTCTTTTATACTATGATTGAAAGAAAAAAACAAACATGTTTTAAATGTCACAGAAAATCTGAGCTCTTAGTACATATTTAACTCCCCCTTCACCTATAGATCCAGTTCCCTTATTTCATTTATTCCTGGGTCATAAGTAAGGAATATAGAAGAGGAAGAAGATACACATTAGGATCAGCCAAATAGGTTTTAATTCCACTTCTGCCACAAGCTGGCTGTATGATTTTGGCCAAGTTACTTAGCCTTTATGAGATTCTATTTCCTCACATTAAAAAGGGAAATCTCATAGGATTATTGTAAGAATAAATTAAATTATATATAGAATAGTAACTGGCACATAGTGGTTCATAAGATATGAGTTTACTTCCCTCTTTCCTGGTTTTGTGCTCTTCTATAAGTCTCTCTGATACCATCAATATGGATGATACATTTATTCCACAAAAAAATATTTATTACTGAGCACTTTCTATGCAACTCTTACTGTTCTATGTACTATCAAAGAACAAGGCTCCAACTCTTGTAGAATTTATGTTCTATGAAATGCTTAAGAAGGAGCAATAAGATAAATATTTGAGATGGATATTAAAGAAATATGGTTAGTACCAGGCCCTAGGCTTTAACTGCAAACTGTACAAATTTACTTTGTTTTCTGTTCAGTGGGCCCAAATAAACCTTCCAATCTTTTGGAAACTGTAAGTAAAAATCTGGCCACATGCAGGTCAGTAGTTGGTCTTTTTAAATGTTAGCATTACTTTCAACCTGAAAAGCTAAAAGGGTCCTTAGCTCTAAATTTGACTAATCTAGTGAAGAAATGGGCCCTTTTATACAAATGAGTTATAAATTCAGGAATTCATGACAAAGTAATACAATCTCAAGAAAAAATTCAGAGATGGCAGAGGGAGAAATAAAAAATACAACCTAGAAATTAGCAAAACAGAAATGAATAAAATATTACATGTAAAGAAAGATAGGTTGGTCATCCACTTAATATAATGAAAGCAGACGCTGCCCTGTCTCCAGGGCTCAAGGCATGTATTCCACTGCTGCTACTGCTGCTAAGTCACTTCAGTGGTGTCCGACTCTGTGTGACCCCATAGACGGCAGCCCACCAGGCTCCCCCATCCCTGGGATTCTCCAGGCAAGAACACTGGAGTGGGTTGCCATTTCCTTCTCCAATGCATGAAAGTGAAAAGTGAAAGGGAAGTCGCTGAGTCGTGTCCAACTCTTCGCAACCCCATGGACTGCAGCCCACCAGGCTCCTCCATCCATGGGATTTTCCAGGCAAGAGTACCAGAGTGGGGTGCCATCGCCTATTCCACTAACATTTGTTAAATAGATGAATGAATGCCTGTGACTACGATCTGTCAGAATAAGTATCCCCCTCCAAAACACACACACACACAAAACCAGGACAGAATAAAACTAAGGAAGAAACAAAAAGTATATAACACATAAATCTAAGAAACAGAAGACAGTCTTGAGACAAATAATAGAGAGTCTTAGAGCTACAGAAAAAATAACAATAATACTGTGACAGCCTATACAGAATAAAAAAGAAATAATCAAAATTTCTGCACAGATTCTAAATACATGAAAAAAAATTCTTTCTAGTTAGTATAGTATTTAAATATGAAAAGAACTACTTTTACAGAAATACTTTTCTAGCATTTTTCAGCAGATTTTGGCTAGCTGACAGCAGAGATGGGCCAAATGCATTATGAGGTCCTTTTTCTCTCAACCACGATGATCTCTCTGCTCAATTTCACAGGTATCTTAAATCACACCACAGCACAAAATAATTTCTAAAAGCCATGAGGGAAGAAGTGTTTTCTGATTCTGCAGCAGTAATGATCCAATTTCAGAACTGTGAGAAGAGATTCTCTACTGATTCTGTCCCTTATCCATGTGCTGTCTGGGCTGGTCCCTTATTCAGCCACAATTTTCTCTGTTTAGTTGAATAATGAAACCACTGACATTTTAGGCTTATTTTGTTTTTGGTACTGATATTCCTCACAACAAAATAAAAAAAGAAGAGAAAGCAAAAAACTTTTCCAGTAAGATAGATTCTAATTACAAAAAAAAAAAAAATACTAAAGAGAAGAAAAGGGGTATTTTTCATTTGAAAACTCACTGACTCAGAAAGCATGCTGGTTATCCTGTTTGCTGCTTCACAACCATTCTCTACTTTTCTCTTCCTTGCTCTGTAACCCAGAATGCTGACTTCTAAAGGCTAACTCATTAAGATTCCTTGCCTTTTGGCTTCTGGCTGAGATCAGCTAATGTGAGGCTATGGCAGAAAATCATAGAACAAGAGGAGAGAAACTTCAAGGTATTTATTCCACCAGCTCCCTCTCTGCCAGGCCAAGATTTGGACAATTGGCTGTGTTCTTTTCTCTAAGACCACAGCTCCAAAGAGGCAACATCTCTCCTACAGCTGAAGCTGTTACTGAATCCTGGTAAAATCTTGTCTCACAGGCCTATTAGTAGTAGTAGCTTCCAAATTTTTATGATTTCCTTTAAGCAGGCTTATCTCTGAAATAATCCACCCAATAAATTGTCTTCACTCCAGTCTTTGAGAATGCCATTCATTTCCTCTCAGAACTGACAAATACAAAAAATTATTCAAATTTACTATCTAACAAAAAATAAAAAGTTCAGTTTAGTCAATGAACTGTCATGCCGACTCTTTGAGACCCTATGGACTGCAGCACACCAGGCTTCCCTTGTCCATCACCAACTCCACTTAAACTCATGTCCATCGAGTCATTAATGTCATCCAAACATCTCATCCTCTGTCGTCACCTTCTCCTCCTACCTTCAATCTTTCCCAGCATTAGAATCTTTTCCAGTGAGTCAGTTCTTCACATCAGGTGGCCAAAGTATTGGAATTTCAGCTTCAGCATTAGTCCTTCCAATGAATATTCAGGACTGATTTCCTTTAGGATTGACTGATTGGGTCTTCTTGCAGTCTAAAGGACTCTCAAGAGTCTTCTCCAGCACCACAGTTCAAAAGCATCAATTCTTCAGTGCTCAGCTTTCCTTATAGTCCAAATCTCACATCTATAAATGACTAATGGAAAAACCATAGCCTTGACTAGACAGACCTTTGTTGGCAAAGTAATGTCTCTGCTTTTTAACATGCTGTCTAAGTTGGTCATAGCTTTTCTTCCAAGAAGCAAGCATCTTTTCATTTCACGGCTGCAGTCATCATCTGCAGTGATTTTGGAGCCTAAAAAAATAAAGTTTCTCACTGTTGCCATTGTCTCCCCATCTATTTGCCATGAAGTGATGGGACCAGATGCCATGATCTTCATTTTTTGAATATTGAATTCTAAGCCAACTTTTTCACTCTCCTCTTTCACTTTCATCAAGAGGCTCTTTAGTTCTTCTTTGCTTTCTGCCATAACGGTGGTGTCATCTGCATAAACGGTGGTGTCACCTGCATAACTGAGGTTATGGATACATCTCCCGGAAAGCTTGATTCCAGCTTGTGCTTCATCCAGCCCAGCATTTCTCATGATGTACTCTGCATAGAAGTTAAACAAGCTGGGTGACAATATACAGCCTTAACGTACTCCTTTCCCAATTTGGAACCAGTCTGTTGTTTCATGTCCAGTTCTAATTGTTGTTTCTTGACCTGCATACACATTTCTCAGGAGGCAGGTAAGGTGGTCTGGTAGTCCCATCTCTTTAAGAATTTTTCACTGTTTATTGTGATCCACACAGTCAAAAGCTTAGGCATAGTCAATAAAGCAGAAGTAGATGTTTTTCTGGAACTCTCTTGCTTTTTCAATGATCCAACAGATGTTGGCAATTTGATCACTGGTTCCTCTCCCTTTTCTAAATCCAACTTGAACATCTTGAAGTTCTTGGTTCACATACTGTTGAAGTCTGGCTTAGAGAATTTTGAGCATTACTTTGCTAGTGTGTGAGATGAGTGCAATTGTGTAGTACTTTGCATATTTTTTGGCATTGCCTTTCTTTGGGATTGGAATGAAAACTGACCTTTTCCAGTCCTGTGGCCACTGCTGAGTTTTCCAAATTTGCTGGCATATTGAGGGCAGCACTTTCACAGCATCATCTTTTAGGGTTTGAAATAGCTCAACTGGAATTCCATCACCTCCACTAGCTTTGTTCATAGTGATGCTTCCTAAGGCCCACTTGACTTCACATTCCAGGATGTCTGGCTCTAGGTCAGTGATCACACCATCATGGTTATTTGGTCCATGAAGATCTTTTTTGTGTAGTTCTTCTGTGTATTCTTGCCACCTCTTCCTAATATTTTCTGCTTCTGTTAGGTCCATATCATTTCTGTCCTTTACTATTCCCATCTTTGCATGAAATGTTCCCTTGTTATCTCTTATTTTCTTGAAGAGATCTCTAGTCTTTTCCATTCTATTGTTTTTTTCTATTTCTTTGCACTGATTGCTGAGGAAGGCTTTCTTATCTCTCCTTGCTATTCTTTGGAACTCTGCATTCAAATGGGTATATGTTTCCTTTTCTCCTTTGCCTTTAGCTTCTCTTCTTTTCACAGCTATTTGTAAGGGCTTCTCAGACAAACATTTTGCCTTTTTGCATTTCTTTTGCTTGGGGATGGTCTTGATCACTGCCTCTGGTACAATGTCACAAAACTCTGTCCATAGTTCTCTGGCACTCTGTCAGATCTAATCCCTTGAATAATAATAATAGCTGGCAATTATTAAAAGCTTTTTATATGACAGATTCTATGCTGACTAGTTTACATATGTTCTTTTTCATTTAATCCTCACACAAAAATATTAGTTCCATGGAAGTGAGGAGGTTGGACTGATTATATCTTAACAATAATCTAGTCTTACATAGCAACAGTAGTATTTTTATATGAGGATTATTCTATGCTAACTAGTTTACCTATGCTATTTTTCATTTAATCCTCACAAAGGAATACTGTTGTTGCAATTAGTATTATTGCTATGTTAGACTAGATTATTGTTAAGATATATTCGCTCCATCTTCCTCACTTCCATAGGACTAATAAGCTACTTAGCATGCATGCACTGTGGAGAAGAGTATAGAGGTTCCTTAAAAAACTAAAAATAGAGCTACCATAAGACCCTGAAGACCTGGGAATATATCCAAAGAAAAAAATGATCTGAAAGGATACATGAACCCTAATGTTCATTGCAGTACTATTTAAAATAACAAAGACATGGAAACAACTTATATGTCCATCAACAGAGGAATGGATAAAGAAGAAGTGGTATGTGTATACAATGGAATATTACTAAGCCATTAAAAGGAATGAAATAAGGGCATTTGCAGCAACATGGATGAACCTAGAGATTATACTGAGTGAAATAAGTCATAAAAGGAGAAATATCATATGACATTCCTTACATGTGTAATCTAAAAATAAATGATACAAATGAACTTACAAAAGAGAAAGAGACTCACAAACTTAGAAAATGAACTTCTGGTTGCTAGGGGGAAGGAAGGAGGAAAGGATAATTAGGGAGTTTGGGATGGACATATACATACTGCTATATTTAAAATGGATAACCAAGGGCCTACTGTATAACACAGGGAACTCTGCTCAATATTATGTGGCAGCCTGGATGGGAGAAGAGTTTGGGAGAGAATGGATACATGTATATGTACGGCTGAGTCCCTTCACTGTTCACCTGAAACTATCATAACATTTTTAATTGGCTATACCCAATACAAAATAAAAAGTTTTAAAACAAAATTTAAAAAGTCATCCTTTAGTAAAAGAAAACTATTAACTATTAAAACATTGATCTGCAGAAACAACTTACCCCAAGGGAAGTTTCCCAACTGCCATTTAGATGAAACATGAACTCATTAACATAATATATGCATCTTCATAACTTGGCCACTGCTCACATCTTTATTCTCCCAGTCTGGCACCTTCCCTACTTGAGTCACACAAAATTATTAGTAGCTAGCTGGGCATGCTATACCACCTTCCTTTACACATACTGTTCTCTCAGCCTGTAAAGTTTTTCTCCTTATTCCCGAACTCCTCCAGTATCATTTTACTCTAACTTCTGCTAGCTGAGGCTGCTGCTCTTGTTCAGTGTTCTGTGCATGTCTATGCTCTCTCATAGTCATTTTAGTACTAAATTTAACTGAGTTCCTTGAAGGTCAGTAATATGCTTTCTGTTCATCACCATATTCCCACTGTCATAACCTGACACATAGTAGGCTCTAAAATGTTCACACAATTATTTTAGAAAGCTACAAACTATCCAGTTGCATTGGAGGAAACAGTGCATTGGTGAAGAATAGAAAAGGGAACTGGGGAGTAAGAGTTTGTCAGTCTTAATTCAACACTATCTAAACAGAAAAGTTCTTCGATTCCTGAGTCTTGATTCAAATATCCCTAACGTAGAGAAAAGCAACCCATCAGGCTGCCTTAGCTTGAGGTACATATTCCTTAAGAATATCTAACCCTCTTTGTCCAATTCTTTGCTAACTAAGCAACTTGTGCTAACTTGGTTTCCTGGGTGGAAATAATATTGGTGGCAGCAGGACAAGACGTGGGTGCAGGGAAATGCGAATAGTGAAAACAACGTCCTATTCTGGAGCCGAGCACACTATGGAAATAGGTTAGCAAGCATCTATTTCCAGAATTTAATCTGCTTTGAAAGAATGAACTAAAAATTTATTGTAGGATTTCCAAAGCACGGAACGAATCATGACCTATAAAAAGTCCACGAAGAGACTGTCCCCTCACCCCAGGAGGCCTGGCCTGAAACAACCAGCACATGTCTTTGGATATCTCTGTCCCTACAGTACTCTACAGTGGTAGCAACTGCTAGGGGAGAGAAAAGCTGGAAAAATCAGACTAGTGGGATAGCAAACCCAGATGCTATCTCCCTGTTGCTAATGGTAACAGGATTAGACTAGATGAGAACTGTAATTAGGCTCTTGGCTTTTATATCCGACATGTTTACAGCCATCATGCTATTCTGGGGCTCTTACATAACATTTATATCTGATGCTATAATAGGCATTTTTGTGATTCTACTTTCTTCCTCTTCAATCTAAGTAGCTCCATCAGGCAAGCACTTCTTTCCTCATCCAAGTCAGGACCTGCAACATCCCACTCATACATGTATGCTCTGTAAATATCAGTATTTTCACCTTAACTTATTAATGAACACAATTGCTTTCTCTTAACTCTATGCTTCTTAGTTATTTGGTTAATTTTTCTATTTATATACATCAGAGGTCAGTAGCCATATGCCAAATCTGCCTCACAGTCCTGCTTTCGTATGAACTAAAAATGGTTTTTACATTTCTGAAGTGTTATAAAACTACAAACAAACACAAACAAAGGGCAATATTCAACAAAGTCTCTTAGTGAGCCACAGACGCTAAAATATTTGCTATCGGGCCAGTTACAGAAAATGTTTACCAATATTTGCTCTTCATCAGTGCTGTCCATTACAGGTCATAAGTCACTAAACATAACAAAGGCTCATTTATCAAGCATCTAATAATGATTGGTGTTGGGGAGAGGGAACTTCCCCCTCTACCCATCTTGAGTTCTTGTGGCTGGAATAACAAGAAAATTGACATAGATAAACAGGGGAAAAACAAATTTAACTGTGTGCACAAAGGCCTCACAGATGGAACTTAAAAAGTGGGCAAACAGGCAGTTTTTTATACTTTTTAAATAATAAATTTAAAAAATAATAATAAATTTGTGAGGAATTGGCAAGACAAGGTAACTTGGGTTTGGGGTACTTAGTGAAGAACCTAAACAGAGTTTGGGTTTAGGGTAGTAAATTAAAACAACAAAGTTCATTTATATAGGCTTCTTAGCCCCCAATTTCCTGTCTCTGGTGAAAAGTGGATCCTTCTATTAATACTCTAGATGCATGAAGAGCACCTTTCACCTGGGTGGTTTATTTCCCACTTTCAGGGAGACAGAGAAGGGTCAGAGTTTTCTTCTTGCACTGGCTATTTCTCAAGTAACTTACAGTTCAAAATAATAATTATGCCATTGTGGAATATTTGGGGGAGGCTTGTTCTGAGCCACAACATGATGATAAGAATGATTAATATTTATAGTATGTTTACCTTTTGCCAGAAACTATGCTAGGCATTTTACATAGATTATATCAGTTAACTTTCAGGAACACTCTTCGAGGACAGTATTATAATATCTTTATTTATAGATGTGCAAAGTTTAAATCACTTGCCCCTAAGCCACACCTATAGAAAGTTGCAAAGTCTGGATTTGATCCACACAGTCCAGTTAAAGAATCCAAGTTACAATACTTCCCAGAATCATAACACCTTAGATTCAACATACAATCCCCTTTATAATAATCTAACAAAGGATTATCTGCCTTCTGGTCATCCACAGTGAGGTGAAGTGTGCCAGCACGTTGGAAGTCTTGCACATTTTAAGATGAAACCTCAAGATAACTTGCATCCTTTAGTCTTGTTTCCTCTGGACCATAAGACTAAATTTATATCCTTTATTTAATGTCCTTTATTTCAGGATAGCTCACTCACATCTTTCCAAAGTTGTATTTCATCCCACACATCCTCCCAAAACTTTTCAAGCAATTTTCATTATTTTTTATTTAATGGAATTTCAAGACCTTCTCACAACCCAAGTCATATTCCTTGGTTAGGACTGCATCTTAGTGTATGTTGAGGCATACTGAGAACTGTAAAATACCAGTATCTCCACTGTTCTCTAGCTACCTGGATGGAGTCAACATTCACTAAACACACCATTCTCTTTCATGACTTAGACTTTTGTATATACTTTTTATCTCTATTTAAAAAAAAGTCTTTTCCCTTTCCATTGTAGATCAAACTTCTGATCACCTTTCAAGACAATTGTATCTGTGTTTTAACCAGACTCTTGTTAATTCCTCTTTAGTAAATGTGCCAAATGGCATTGTATTTATTAACTGTCTGTCTCACATACAAGTTTCAGTCTTGTTAAGAGAAAAGACTGTCTTATTAATTTTTGTATGAATAAATACACTTATGAATCAAGAATAGATACTACCACAAACTTGGTTGTAAGATGATATGGTCTGAGGATTTAATATATAACAAGACAACAATAGTTGATAACACTATATAGTATAATTAAAGTTTGCCAAGAAATAAGAACCTAAATATTCTCTCTGGGAAAAAAAGAATAACAAACCTATAAGGTGTTCATTAGCTCTTTCAGGATGGGGAGCACGTGTATACCTGAAATTTTTTTAATTTTAAAAAATAAAAAAAATAAAAAAAAAACATATATACACATGATGTACACTTTAAATGTCTTAAAATCTTATTGTCAATTATACTTCAAAAAAGAGTAAAGAAAGCGATTCATTCTTATATGATATTATACATGTTTCAATGCCATTCTCCCAAATCATCCCACCCTCACCCTCTCCCACATAGTCCAAAAGACAGTTCTATACATCTATGTCTCTTTTGCTGTCTCGCATACAGGGTTATAGTTACCCTC
>NW_011494896.1:3002309-3012057 GCF_000754665.1 Bison bison bison | reverse complement strand
AAAAATACACAATACATAACGTTTTTTTAATGTCCTACTAACCACTTTATTTTTAAACTTTGTAAGGAAATTGCTTTATAATTCTTTAGCTTTCTTTCTTTTTTTTTTTTTTTTTAATATTATACATGTTTTAATGCCATTCTCCCAAATCATCCCACCCTCACCCTCTCCCACAGAGTCCAAAAGACAGTTCTATACATCTATGTCTCTTTTGCTGTCTCGCATACAGGGTTATAGTTACCCTCTTTCTAAATTCCATATATATACATTAGTATACTGTATTGGTGTTTTTCTTTCTGGATTACTTCACTCTGTATAATAGGCTCCAGTTTCATCCACCTCATTAGAACTGATTCAAATGTATTCTTTTTAATGGCTGAGTAATACTCCATTGTGTATATGTACCATAGCTTTCTTATCCATTCATCTGCTGATGGACACCTAGGTTGCTTCCATGTCCTGGCTATTATAAACAGTGCTGTGATGAACATTGGGGTACATGTGTCTCTTTCAATTCTGGTTTCCTCAGTGTGTATGCCCAGCAGTGGGATTGCTGGGTCATAAGGCAGTTCTATTTCCAGTTTTTTAAGGAATCTCCACACTGTTCTCCATAGTGGCTGGACTAGTTTGCATTCCCACCAACAGTGTAAGAGGGTTCCCTTTTCTCCACACCCTCTCCAGCATTTATTGCTTGTACATGTACAATATCATATAAGAAACGAATCACCAGTCCAGGTTTTATGCAGGATACAGGATGCTTGGGGCTGGTGCATGACCCAGAGGGTTGGTACAGGGAGGGAGGTGGGAAGGCAGTTCAGGATGGGAACACATGTACACCCGTGGCAGATTCATATTGATGTATGGCAAAACCAATACAATACTGTAAAGTAATTAGCCTCCAATTAAAATAAATAAATTTAAATTAAAAGAAAAGAATGCATATTAACTTCTGCATCTATAGTCTGTCCATGTTATTGAGGCAGCCAATGTCAAACCTACATAAGGAAACCCTAAAATTGAGATATCTACTGGATTTGTAAAACCAGTAATTATAATTTATAAAATTATCATAGTTGACATTCTTTGAGGTGTTGTAAATATTCAGTTAGATACAGGTCATTATTTTAAGATATGATTTACTCATGTTGACACAGGAAAGAATTCCAAATTCCTAAGTTTCCATATCCTAAAGTTGCAGTTTCAGTCTGGTAAACAAGAATTCAAACTATTTAAAAAAACCCATCCACTTATTAAAAATGTGTTTTTACCCACTTAGGAGCTTTAAAAATCAAATATTTTAGAGTCAAAAAGAAAAAAAATCACTCAAGATACATCAACCCTCTAGAATTTCTTTGCCTATGAAGCCTGATACCCACCTCATTTTGTTTTCATAGAGCAAGCAGCCTTTACCATTAAATTGATAAATGTAACTTAGAAAGAAGAACACTGGGAAAATGTTGAGATATGATTAATCTTCAAAAATGCCCTCAAATCCTTTAAGATCTCATGCTCTACCAACTGAGCTAGTCAGGCTACCCTCTAATACTTTAAGATTGACACTCTTTAAGAACTGTGAGTTTGCCAGTCATACTAAAATCCTTTTGAACACACAGCCATATCACAATTTCCAGCTTCCCTGGCATGTCGACATGGCCATATGACTTAGTTCTGGCTTGTGAAATGGGGGTGGGAATTATGCACATCGTGTGCATGCATGCTACATCGCTTCAGTCATGTCTGACTCTTTGAGACCCTATGGACTGTAGCCCTCCAGGCTCTTCTGTCCACGGGATTCTCCAGGCCAAAATACTGGAGTGGGCTGCCATGCCCTCCTCTGGGGGGATCTTCCTGATCCAGGGATGAAACCTGCATCCCTTAAGTCTTGTATTGTCAGGCAGGTTCTTTACCATTAGCACCACCTGGGAAGCCCCACTTCATCTAGACCTGGCCAATAGTAACTTTTTGCAAGTGACTCCCTTCTTTATTTACCCTTTTGCTGGCTAGAATGGAAATTATCCAGCAGATGACCATAAGAGTCTCCCCCAACTTCCTGCTGAAGATGGCAAATGGTGGAATGACATGATGAAAGAAGACTAAATTCTTCAGTTAATTCTGGAGTGAAAATGACCTAACTATGTACATCTCCATTAGTCTTTGATGCAAAAAAGAAATAAATGCTTATAATGTATAGCCCCTGAGATTCCGGAGTTTATCTGTTACAGCAGCTAGTGTTAACTAATGCAAGGACAGAACAGCTTGTAGAATTTCCCAGCAAAGATCTCCATACTTCTTTATGAACATTTAAATAGAATTAGAGATTGAAATTGAAGAAGGAAAAGGCACCCCACTCCAGTACTCTTGCCTGGAAAATCCCATGGATGGAGGAGCCTGGTAGGCTGCAGCCCATGGGGTCGCTTCGCTTTCACTTTTCACTTTCATGCAATGGAGAAGGAAATGGCAACCCACTCCATTGTTCTTGCCTGGAAGGCAGAGCCTGGTGGGCTGCCGTCTATGGGGTTGCACAGAGTCGGACACGACTGAAGCGACTTAGCAGCAGTAGCAGCAGCAGAGATTGAAATAATAGTCTATATCAAATAGTCAAGATGTTTATAGTGTTTTTCATGCAAGAGCATCCCAATAAGGGTACTACCTGAAGTATAAAATAATCTTTAATCTTTAGCATTTAAATGTGAATGATTCTATTGACTCATCATTCCAAATTGCAGCATCCTTGAAACTAAAAGAATTTACTTCTTGGTTGGTATTTGTTGATACAGGCCTACTGATGTGACTTTTAATATTCAGCAGCTGAAAAATCTTAAGCAATAACTACAATCCTACTGAGATAATACCTTTCTCCAAATGCATGACCTCAATTGTAAAACTCACTGGGTCTATCCAAAGTAATTTAAAAATCAATCTGATCTATAACAAGAAGTCAACAAAATTCCTGAAAAACTTAAATAGCACAATCAACTCCCTCTGGGTTAAACATTTCAATAGCAAAAGTTGTGTATAAGGAGGAGCTGCATAGAAAACTTATGAAATGGTCCAAAGTGGGGAAAGAAACCTAAAGAAGAACAGAGTTGCTTCTGTATTTTAGTGGCTTGATATTATTATCATTCCTTCATTCAAGAAACATTTATTGAGAACATGCAATGTGCCAGGCTCTGTGATAAGCAATATGATGAATATAAAATCAGCTCCTAATTTCCAGGATATATAAAAGATAAAAACATAAGAATTTTTTTTATTTAGTTCTAAAGTCCAAAATATTTTTTAAAAAGTCTAAAATATTTGTGCATGATTTCATAGAAAAATGAAGCCAACTCCAATCTCACTGATAATAAAGCAACTTTTGATACCAATAAAATATTGTAAAGTAATTAGCCTCTAATTAAAATAAATAAAATTTAAAAAAAAAGAAAATGTCAATATATGTGGATAGGATTAGATGTTACATGGAGGAGAGAATAATATACCACCTAGGAAAAGATCCAACAATACAAGAAGAGAATAAATATTTGTAAGGGAAATGATATATATCTTAATTTTGCCAAATTTCAGATGATAGTATGTCTTATGTCAGTTCCTCTAGAAAGCAGAACTTGAGAGCTGTTAAAGGACTGATACTTTCTTTAGAAGATAAAAGCCCTTTAATTTAGGGGGAGCAGTGAGAGAAAACGGGAAGGGAAAGCAAGGAAATATGCAAGGCAGTGCAGTGTAATGCATGATTACTCTAGCTTCATGAAGAACCCTAAGTAGGTCCCACACCACAGGGTATTACTTTGGAAGATTTGCAAAAAGAAATCATACCACAATGTCGTTCGCTGAGTTGTGGCTATTTAGTTGCTAAGTCATTCCGACTCTTTGCAGTCCCACGGACTGCAACACGCCAGGCTTCCCTGTCATTCACTATGTCTCTGAGTTTGCTCAAACTTAAGTCCATCGAGTCAATGATGCAATCTCATCCTCTGATGTCCCCTTCTTCTCCTGCCCTCAGTCTTTCCCAGCGTCAGGGTTTTTTCCAGTGAGTCAGCTCTTTGCATCATCAGGTGGCCAAAGTATTAGAACTTCAGCTTCAGCATCAGTCCTTTCAATAAACATTCAGGGTTGGTTTCCTTTAAGATTGAGTTGTTTCATCTCCTTGCTGTTAAGGGGACTCTCAAGAGGCTTCTCCAGCACCACAGTTTGAAAACATGTTAATATCTGTCTGATAATTCACCTCTATCTCCCATCTCACTTTCCCACAGAGCTAATTCCTCCATAGTTCTGTGTCATATCATCCAGTTCCCAGTGGCTGCTTCAGAAGCCAGAGCCCAAACTCTCTCTGGGCCATTCCATCTAAGCCTGGGAAGTCAAAAGTGAGTCAGGACACATAGGATTGGCAAGAAAGACTTACAGGAATATAAGCCTGGAGGTCCAGTCTTCTAGGGTTGTTGTGAGGATGTGAAGCTATGTATAGAGTGTCTGTCATAATAAGCATGCAAAAAATGCTAAGAGCTCCAACCTGGGAAAGACATTCCGGGGAGTAGGAGTAATATCGCTGGCAGAAGAACAGTTTTCTGGGAGGATCGTCACTGAGCTTCCAACTTCTCCAAGTACTCGCCACTATACATCAGAGTCCCACAGTAACACTGTGATTCTGTCAGTGTCGCTAGCTTCTCCTGTCAGCATGTGCCAAGTCTTTCCCCATTCAACTCTGTCTTACCATTCTGTTCTTTTTTTTTTTTTTTCTGATCACTTATACTTTATTAAAATTTAAAACTTCTCTCTTGAAACTGTTAAGGGACTGAGAAGACAAGCCACAAATTGGAGGAAGACATCTGGAAAACATGTATCTGATAAAACAAAAAAAAAATTACTTGAAACCAAAATATACCCCAAAAAGTCTTAAAACCCAACCACAGAAAAATAGACAACTCAAACAAAAAATTGGGGTAATAATTGAACATCTTCCCCAAAATATATATGGACAGTAAATAAGCATACGAAAAGCTGTCCAATATTGTATGCCATTATTACCACCCTGTTCTGTCTCACTGATTCTTTAATCAGTTTGGTAAACAACCATTCCAGCTGCGATGACTCCCAAGGTACAATCACTTGTGAGACAGCCTCATAAAAAGCTCAGCTCTGCTGAACATTTGGAATGGGGTTGGCAGGAGGGCTCAGCAGTGGCCTGACCCCAGAGTCTTAACAACCTGGGCTAAGATTACTCTGCAACAAGCCACTTCCTATTCCTGGATTGCTCTACACTGATAGAGGCACAGTGCCATGCAACAGGCTACAGCAAAGGAGATGTCAGCATCTCAACTCAAGACAGGGCTGGAATACCTCTTAAGGCAGTCCTGTGGCTCTTCAAATCAAAATTATCCACCTGAGCTGCTTACTCCATCGCTGTCTTATTAGTGTGTCAATTCTCCAGGACTCGAGGCACAGAAGGATGAGGCCACTTTGTTTCCTATTTCCTCCAAAAGACCATGCAAGACATTTGGAAACTGCCTCTCCACCTTCCACAATCAGAAGAGTAGAACAACATTCAGAAAAACACAGGGACTAATAAAATGTTCACTGGTCACACTGCGGAAGGCTCTCTTGCTTCTCTTCAGCTCACACCCCACCTGACTTCTCTGTCAGTTCCCAGCTATGTCCTTTTTCACTCAGGAGAAGATTTTGACCCCAATTCAAATGAGGAAAAACTTTAAAGGATCAAATTACTGCTCAGCACTTATTACCTAGGCTTGAGCTTTAAACAAGTTTAACAGAAAAGGGTACATTTTTTTTGATCTGTGAATCCAGTCAGATATATCTACAACATAAACTATTATTATGCAACAGATAACTGTTTCTAAAGTGGTATACTCAATTTCACTAGTTCATTTAATATTACTTCTATTTATAAATAGTCCTTCATTAACTAGAAGGATTGAGTTCTGTAATCTAAGTATTAATTTTAGCATCCTGATGTTCAGTTATTTGGGCCTTTGGTTGGCCAGAGTTCTAAGAATTATATTTCAAAATATCTGGTACTGTTTTCCACCGGGTAGGAGGAATGTTGGCATTGAGACAATATCTTGAAACCTCAAAGTGGCAAAATAATGGGCCAGGAGGAGTGTACAGGTAGCAAGAAAGAGGAGGAATGAGTGTGTATTACAGATGATGCAACAGAATATGAACCAAAAAAACCTTTCTTTTTCCTGTGCCTATTTCCTGCTCAGCCAATGCCTGAGAAGTACAAAGGTTAAAGGGGATGCAGATAGGGACTTGAGCAGGGCAGCCAGAATGAACTCAGTTCTATCTACACAGAAGGCCTTCCCATTACATTTATGGGAAACTCTGCTTTGCCGGGGGGGGGGAGGGTGAAACAAGACAAAACACAACTGAGTTTTCATTTCTTCAGTACCATTTTAATGAACTGAGTTGAACTATTCAAGACACAGGGGATAAAATGATAAAATAATGGCCCTTACCTTCCTGGAATTTACGATCTTGTGGGAGAAACAAAAATAATCAAATATATAAATAAATGAAAACTACAGTAAGTGCAATGTAGAAAAGGTAAAATACAGCACCACTGAGGGACATGACCATTTGTGGGTTATCAGGAAAGGCCTCCCTGCTCCCGGGTGAGAGCTAAAGAATGAATAACAATTTTCAAGGTGAAAGATGGCAGATGGGCAGAATGAAGACAGTGGAATTATATTCCAGGCAGGGGAAAGGGAAGCAACACGGTTCCATTGAAGATCTGAATGAGTGCCAGTGGCCTAAGAGTGAGAGGAGAGCATGTGATAAAGCTGTAGGAGGAGCCACACATCTTGACGTTTACTGGAAAAGAATCCAAAACCACTCAAGTGTTTAGTATTACTCCTTTACTCTAAATAAAAATGACTGAGAAACCAGCACTCCACCTTCTCCATCTGTGAATACAAAGAACTGAAAAGAATCAACATCCATAGAACCTCTAAAATAAACCACAGGAGCCCCAAATTGGGAAGTAGAAGGGATCACAGCTCTGAAAGAAGCTTGATGATATGGTTCTGTGCCTGCAAAATATTTGTTTCTCCATTATGTAGTAGACCCTAAGCTAGAAGAAAATGAAAGGAGAATTCAAGGATCTTCTCTCAAGAATCTCATGGCTTGGTGGTAAATGTAAGTTCCTATCTGAAGAAAATACTGTGACTGCTAAGTAGGTACTAGATGCAATGAGAATATGGTCTCTTTCCCTTCCTCTTTTTCCTTCCTAAAGGAGAAGAACTGCACATTTAGGAAGTTCTCATGCACTTGCCAATATTTCTAGGGACTCAATAAAGAATGAAGTTAATAACAGCAATGGAAGCATAATTTAATTTGAGTGGATTATCAATAACCTGCAGTTTTATAAAATATATAGTTTTAAGGTCAGCTGTATATGAAATAAACCAGCTTATTGGCATCCCTAAATGATCACTGAATCAGAGAACTAATTCTTCCCATGGTCAATGGAATCCTGGTAGACAGAAAGGCTAATGCAGCTTTTCAGGACAGCCAAATCAATCCCCCAAAATTATGGTTTGAGAACTGGAGGCTCTGGCTCAATATTAGTCAAGTGCTTAAAAAACATAATCAAGTACCAGAAGCCCAGCAGACTTGTGATATAAATAGTCCACAATGCTAATGAGTAGGAAGAGGATGGAAGTCCATTTTTTAATATACTGGGAAAGCAGCACAGAAAAGAAATCAGGCAGCTTTACCTTGGCAAAGTTCTCATCTTTCAATATCTCTGAACTGATAAAATATTTCCTGAAAGACTCTAGCTTATACTTGGTTGACATACAAGGAGAAAGAAAAGATAAATATAAAATCAACTGGAGTAGAAAAGAATAGAGAAGGAAAAATTTTGGCAGAAAGCAAACAGAAGAAAATTTTCTAAGAAAAATAACTTCATGATTCCAAAAGTAAAGGTAGACCACAAGAAAACATGAAAGTTGGATGTGGTTGGGGCATCTTTACCTTCTATCTCCTCCCCTCCCCACTCCTGGTGCACCACCCCTTCTGGCCACCCTCTAAACACTTTTGCCAACTAGGGCACCCTGTTGGGGTTAAGAATCCATGGCTGGGCACTTCCCTGGTGGTCCAGTGGCTTGTACTCCACGCTCCCAATGCAAGGGTCCCAAGTGCGATCCCTGGTCAGGGAACTAGAGCCCACGTGCCACAACTAAGATCCAACGCAGCCAAACAAATACAAATAAACATTTTTAAAACTCCATGTCAATTGTAGATTAAAGATACTAAAGTTTATCACATCATGCAAATGATTTACATGATCATTTACCACTGTTTATTTTTCCCACAAATAAAGCCATCATTAACAAAAGCAACACAAGTTAATCTCCACTATTCTGCTGATGACAGCAAGTTATTTCAAACAAGAAACACTCAAATGACTAATTACATTTTGATTTTTAAATAAAAAATGGTATTTTTCTAATGACTCTAACTTAATGATCTGTTTCTTTTTATACACCCATACTTCAGGATAATGCACAGCTAGGCAATTCCTTTAAGCCCAAAATAAAACCATGTAATATGTTATTTCTTAGTCCCAAACCACAAAGGCTTACAACCTTAAAAAGTAATGGAAAAAATTCAAGAATGTTTTAAAATCTTTCCTTTTTCCAAAACTAAGTTGAAAAACAGCAATGTCCCTTCCAAATCCATCCGAAACTATTAATACTGAAATTTACCAATAGTGAACTTGGAGCATATTCATATGGGCCATTAACTTTATGAAATGTTATAATAAGTACTTCCTTCATTGTGATTTTCTTCACTGCTTTCAATGTGTGGTGCTTAGTCACGCAGTCATGTCCAACTCTTGCAACCCCATGGATTGCAGCCTGCCAAGCTCCTCTGTCCACAGGAATTCTCCAGGTAAGAATACTGGAGTGGGTTGCCATGCCCTCCTCTGCTTTAAATAGTACAAATATTGATTCTGTAATTCTGGGACCTCGTTTTATCAATGTTTATTAGGGCAACATAACACAATCTATTTAAATACTGTCATCTGTATTTTAGAGAAAAGCCTCTCAAGGTGAAGTTTCAGCGATTTATGTGAATTATGAAGTTTGTGTTGTAAGGAGCTATCACCTGTAAAGCTCTGTAGAGAAGAGAAATGGAACACAGTAGTTTAGACATTTTTAAGGAAGAAGCAACCAAAGAGTTCTGATAAGAGAGTTCACAGAGGCACCATTCATGGAGAAAGTCTAGTTTGCATTCAATAGCACAAATAGCATACCCAGGACAGTTTTTTTTAATATAAATTTATTTATTTTAATTGAAGGTTAATTACTTTACAATATTGTATTGGGTTTGCCACACATCAACATGAATCCACCACAGGTGTACACGTGTTCCCCATCCTGAACCCCCTTCCCTCCTCCCTCCCCATACCATCCCTCTGAGTTGTCCCAGTGCACCAGCCCCAAGCAGCCTGTATCATGCATCAAACCTGGACTGGCAATTCGTTTCATATATGATATTATATATGTTTCAATGCCATTCTCCCAAACCATCCCACCCTCACCCTCTCCCACAGAGTCCAAAAGACAGTTCTATACATCTATGTCTCTTTTGCTGTCTCGCATACAGGGTTATTGTTACCATCTTTCTAAATTCCATATATATGCGTTAGTATACTGTATTGGTGGTTTTCTTTCTGGCTTACTTCATTCTGTATAATAGGCTCCAGTTTCATCCACCTCATTAG
>NW_011494896.1:2997851-3002100 GCF_000754665.1 Bison bison bison | reverse complement strand
GCCCTTCTGGTTTCCTCAGTGTGTATGCCCAGCAGTAGGATTGCTGGGTCATAAGGCAGTTCTATTTCCAGTTTTTTAGGAATCTCCACACTGTTCTCCATAGTGACTGTACTAGTTTGCATTCCCACCAACAGTGGAAGAGGGTTCCCTTTTCTCCACACCCTCTCCAGCATTTATTGCTTGTAGACTTTTGGATCGCAGCCATTCTGACTGGTGTGAAATGGTACCTCATAGTGGTTTTGATTTGCATTTCTCTGATAATGAGTGACGTTGAGCATCTTTTCATGTGTTTGTTAGCCATCTGTATGTCTTCTTTGGAGAAATGTCTATTTAGTTTTTTGGCCCATTTTCTGATTGGGTCACTTATTTTTCTGGAATTGAGCTGTAGGGGTTGCTTCTATATTTTTGAGATTAGTTTGTCAGTTGCTTCATTTGCTATTATTTTCTCCCATTCTGAAGGCTGTCTTTTCACCTTGCTTATAGTTTCCTTTGTTGTGCAGAAGCTTTTAAGTTTAAGTAGTACAGTTTTAAAACACTAGGTGTCTGAGGACTTCAACTAGAGCTTGAAATCTGGAGAGTCTACAATCATTAATTTTGTTCATTTATAATTAGTGGTGATTTAAATCATTCCTAAGTCAAAATTTACAGCTTTACAATATTAGTTGTTGGGGAGGGGGGTAAAAAACATAGTTTCGGGGTAGTCAATCATAGTTCATTCCATGGGGAAAGCCCAGGGCACTGATGTAGGTAGAAGTTCTTAGACAATGTTCTGAGAGCTTCTCATATATTTTACAGCTGCCTGAACAATGAAGCCATTTACTACCAGCCCAGGCCACCTTACAGAATGACTCCTCAACATCGGCCCACAGACACCTTATCATATACTGTGACCAAAACATCTGGGAAAGAATCAAAAGAGTGAAGACATAAAGGATCATAAGCACCACTTAGGAAAAGTAAAGTCCTTAGATTGTTTATAGTCCAGCTGCCAAAATTTATAGGTAACAAATCTGAAGCTCAGAGAAATTAGACACTTGCCTAAATTTTAAGAATTTATAAATATCAGAGGTAAGCCAAGACTTCAGATTCTTCCTACTCTTGATTCAGCGTTTGTTCTTCCATTTGACGCAGCCTCTCAATAAAAAAATATATTTATTCATTCAACAGTAGTTGGTTGAGAAGCACAGAGATTATAGGAGTGAATGACAAAAAAGACAGATGTAGTCCCTACTCTAATGGAAAAGTGTGTCAGTCACTCAGTTGTGTCTGACTCTTTGTGACCACATGGACTGTAGTTCACCAGGCTCCTCTGTCCTTAGGATTCTCCAGGCAAGAATACTGGAGTGGGTTGCCATTCCCTTCTCCTGGGGAGCTTCCTGACCCAGGGATCGAACCTAGGTCTCCCACATTGCAGGTTGATTCTTTACCATCTGAGCCACCAGCGATACCAGATACCTAAGTGCCTACATTCTAATGGAGCTTACATTCATATATGAGGGCAAAAAAATGTAAGAATTATATAAAATAAATTAATATATGATATGTGTCCAGTGGTGATAAGTGCTCTGGAAAAAATAAAATAGGGTAAAAGGATTAGGAATTTAAAAAATACTATTTTATATCAAGTGGTCAGTAATGAGGTGAAATCTGGGCAGACATGTGAAGAAAGAAATGGAGGCAAGTCATGTAATTATCCAGAGGTAAAGTATTTCAGGAAAAGAGATGAGAAAGTGAAAACACGTTAGGAAAAGAATGTTTTATTGCATGTTCAAGAGTCATCAAAAAAGCCAGAGAGGCTACAGAGTGTTTTTAAGTCTAAAAAACTGAAATAATTGAGTCACTATTTATTAAAATGGAGATGACAGTGGGAGAAGCGGGTTTGGACCAGAGCATGAAGGATGCAATATTGGACATGGTAAATTTCAGATGTATCATACTGGACTTCCATCAATAGCTATAGAAAACCTTTCTCTTTCTCTCCTCTCGTCCCTTTCTCTCTCTCTCACCTCCAGACTCTCTTCCCACCATAACCATCATTAACATTCTCCTAAAATACAGCCAGCTGAAAAATTAGCGCCAAAGAATCCCTTTCCTAACTAGGTAAAATAGGGTAACATCTTGTGCTTCCCTTCAGAGTATTTGTGGCACGTATAATTATTTGTCCAACTTCTAAATCTCTGCCTGTTAGACTGTAAGCTCCATGAGGACAGCTTTATAGTCCTGTCATCATTACACCCTTAACTCTTACTACACAGTGGGCATTCAGTATGTATGCATGAGTTGAATTTAATACCTACTTTATCTTCAATATTTTTATGCAAAATTAAGGAAAGAATGAAATCATCTGATTGTTGATGCATTATAATTTTTAAAACTCCAAAATCTAGATTTTTTTTTAAGTTTTAACAATTTCTAATAACTTTAAAAGTGCTGACTATAGGAAAAAAGTACAAAAGGAACTTAGAAGTTTGCTGTATTTCTGAATAATGCAGGACACAGAGAAATTATTTGTAAGGGACTGATGGTGTACCTGAAGAAGGAAGAAAAAAGAGAAGTAAAATGTTTTCATTTGTCATATTCTACTCAAATCCTTACACACAAACCCCTATTTCCACCAGGTGGTTTCCAGCAATGTAGAAGCACTGCTCTTTCCATGTATACTAGTATTACTACACCTAAAATAAATCACTGACAGGTAAGATGACAAAACACGTGTTTTCTATATAAGACATGGTGCCTGTCTGCATTCAGCTTACAAGCTAGTATGTCTGAAAGATTTAAAATGAACACAAAAATAAACCCATAAAATTGGCAACTCACTCTACCTTTTCCAAGCTTGTAGGTTCTGTTTTATGAAGATCTGAACCTAAATTTTATGTATATTGCCACAGTCTACAGACAGGTAGCAATGGTTTCTACCAGGAAGCCATAAGCTCTTTTCCTAACAACACTAATATCTCCAAATACGCTAATAGATTTCTCATTAAAAGAGCCTGCTGCTGCTAAGTCGCTTCAGTCGTGTCCGACTCTGTGCGACCCCACAGACGGCAATAAATAAATAAATAAGGCATATAAATACTTAATATATATTTCTCTTGGAGAATAAAGATGCATATTCACTTCTAAAGACTTTGAAGACAATAAAACCTTTTAACTGTACTGAACCCACTGTTGCACAGAAAATGGATTCATTGTTCATAATTAACAATGAATCCATTTTCACACAAATCAGCTATTAAAATCTCATATGACACCCCTGTGCATCTACAGGCTTTAAGACATGCTGGCTTCAACTATAGTCATGATTTGCATAGTTTGACATACAAACTTTTATTTCCATCCTTTATTAAAATAAAGAAACAAATGAAAGGCAAAAATATAGCTATTCATTGAATCAACTGAAAAAATCTTGAAGAGCTGAATAAGAGAGGAAGTCCTAAAGGCTAGGACACTGAAGTGAATAAGACATACTAGCCTGAACTATTATTATTAATAGTTTAATTTATCCTGAATTTTATTTCCAAGCACAATTAAAATACATCTATATCACCCTTGGAGATATTCTGACTTTGATCTGGTATGTACCCTTCTGGATAATTATTTTCAAATTTAGTGTTCATTATAGTTACCAGGAATGCTCATTCAAAATGCAATTTCCTGCGATTCACACCAAAGTTACTGAATGACAATTCATCAGTGTAAGATTCAAGATTTTGCATTTTTAGCAAACAGCCTAAGTGTCCACCAACAGATGAATGGATAAAGATGTAGTATATATACATATAATGAACTACCACTCACCCATGAAGACTAATGAAAGTTTGCCATCTGCACCCACACATTAGTGAATATTACAAAAAGAAACAGATTCACAGACATAGAGAACAGACTAGTAATGATCAGTAGAGAAAAGGAAGTGGGGAGGGGTATTTAGGGGTGGGGTTAAGAATACCAACTATTATACATAAAATAAGCTATAAGAATATATTGTACAAACAGGGAATGTAGCCAATCTTTTATAACTACAAATGAAGTATACCATTGTGGATCACAATAAACTGTGGAAAATTCTAAAAGAGATGGGAATACCAGACCACCTGACCTGCCTCTTGAGAAATTTGTACGCAGGTCAGGAAGCAACAGTTAGAACTGGACATGGAACAACAGACTGGTTCCAAATAGAAAAAGGAGTAAGTCAAGGCTGTATATTGTCACCCTGCTTATTTAACTTATATGCAGAGTACATCAT